>NC_138202.1:324528597-325076097 GCF_964194415.1 Vipera berus
TGTACCTTTTAAACACTTTTTAACTAATGTAGGCATTAAGGAATATTCCTATGTTTAATATTAGCATGCACATTTTCTAATGAAACCGGGACGCGGTGGCTCAGTGGGTTAGGACGCTGAGCTTGTCGATCGGAAGGTCGGCAGTTTGGCGGGTCGAATCCCGAGTGCCGCGTAACAGAGTGAGCGCCTGTTACTCGTCCCAGCTTCTGCCCACCTAGCAGTTCGAAAGCACGTAAAAATGCAAGTAGAAAAATAGGGACCACTACGGTGGGAAGGTAACAGCGTTCCGTGCGCCTTTGGCGTCTAGTCATGCCGGCCACATGACCACGGAGACGTCCTCGGACAAGCGCTGGCTCTTCGGCTTTGAAACGGAGATGAGCACCGGCCCCTAGAGTCGGAAACGACTAGCACGCATGTGCGGGGAAACCTTTACCTTTACCTTTTTCTAATGAAATAATATTTTTCACAATTACACATTTTTCTTTCCTCTATGGTCTACTGGTAATTTTCTCCTCTAACAAGTGAAAGAGCTATCCACAATATAAGTACTATGTAAAAATAAATAAATAAATAAGCACTTACTGACTTCAGATCAACACACATCTTATTGTGTGTTTCCTCTCTCTTTTCTTTCCCTGGGTAGGAGAACACAACATACTAATGAAGCAAAAACACTGCCTAGACAATCACCCTCAATTGCTTAACACCAAAGCTAGCTCGTCCTTTCCTTTCCTTTCCTTTCCTTTCCTTTCCTTTCCTTTCCTTTCCTTTCCTTTCCTTTCCTTTCCTTTCCTTTCCTTTCCTTTCCTTTCCTTTCCTTTCCTTTCTTCTCTCCTCTTTTTTTCTTTCTTTCCAATATGGACTAACAAAAATGACACTGAACTACTTTTTTCTCTTAAGAAAACTATTTATGAATGCAGATCCCATTGTTCAGAACAAAAGCTACAATTCCTTTGTAATACTTAACAAAGAGGAATGAACGATCTTTCAACACAATTTGAACTCCTGACACAATTTGCAAATCTATTTTGTTTATGGAAATTAGTTGACTTTTCTCACAATACAAGAAATTGCATGAAAATACTGTATTGCACTACAGCAGTTTTATAGATTTCAGATAGCTTCGGTAATACATAGCTATGTAAATAAAGTGAAAACTTTATTAACATAGAGGTATATTGCCCCTTAACTATTAGTAAAATAAAAGCTGCTTCATTCCAAGTGTTTGCTGCTAATTATAATCAACTAAAAGAAAAATAACCAGCTTTGAAATGACTGCCTTTAAAACTAAATGATGCAAGGTAAGCAATGTAAATATTAATGAGCTCCTCAGTTTAATGAACTTGTAGGATTTGCAAAATGGTCTGCATCCCATTATTGATTCCTAGAGAAAACTCCAAATGAAGTTACTGGCAACAGATCAATAGAAGGAAAGATAAAGAGAAAAAGATTCTGCCCATTTTTCCTATTGGAAATGCTCACAAGTCATTTCTACAGATCAGCATAAAGTATTATACCCCAAAAAGGAACTGTGCAACATTCAGATCAATGGTCAAAAGAGGCTAAGGGTGAAGTATTCACAGCCCATTTTGATGCAGTGTTAGAATAAATATTAAGCAAAGAATAAAGCACTTAGCTAGACCTCTTTGAATACAAGAACAGCAGCTTAATCCTCCAGAGTGATGCTTA
Source organism: Vipera berus (assembly GCF_964194415.1). Lineage (NCBI taxonomy): Eukaryota > Metazoa > Chordata > Lepidosauria > Squamata > Viperidae > Vipera > Vipera berus. The sequence continues at coordinate 324,530,287 of NC_138202.1, forward strand.
AAATGTGATGGAAGGACAGCAAGCATCATGTTACTTGTGGTCTTTGATTTCCAGGCTCTCTATTCCTGTGTATTGATAAGAAATGTGATTGTCCCAACTGCTCTTATTCTCTTATGCAACAGTGAAATCCATTTTTAGAATTCTGGGCTCATTTTTCTAGCATCTCAGTGTAGTCCTTTCAAATCTTTAGTAAATGTCTGTGCAGATAAATGCTAGAGACCTTGAAGAATACAGGAACTACAGCCAGTGTAGACAATTCTAATGTGGATGGTTCATGACCTAACTTCTTGTATGGCAATCAGTTATATGCTTTGGTGTGATATTTTCCATGAATGTTTTTGCCAATACTGTTTGAATGAAACAAATCTTACAACTATAACATGCAAGCTATTTGTTCTGCAGTTAAATATTTTTGGAAGACTGCAGTGATTTTCTTTTGTGTTTTTTTTTTTGATGTTAATGAACCTCCCATGTTTTTGGCTCTTTATTTTGAAGTTTCAGGAAAAAATGTTTTGCTGAGTTCCTTTAAGTCAGTCTTCTTTTCAAGACTTCCAGCTAGCACAGCTAAGCAGTGAGAATGCTCAGAACTGTACTTCAGGTACATCTACAGGATACCGGGTTCTGAAAGGTAGCATCAGATAAAGAACATTTCTTCTTGGGTTTATAAATGTACTGAATTAAATCAGAAAGTCTTGTATATGTTGCTTCTGGACAGACAAGACACACTGCATTCCTGCTTTGCCAAGATTATTGTGCCTTCTCTAGAACAAGACACTTTCTTATTGGAAAGGGCAAGCATGAATGTTCCAAACAGAAGTTAAAAATGACAGAACAAACATTCAGAAATGCCGATACCAGCAAATCAAGCAGGAGGCAGAGTGAAAAAATAAAACTTTATAGAGAGGTCTTTAGTATAATTTACAGCAAACACCTTCCCACACTTTACAATTAAATACTGAATACTGTACATTAATCTTGATGTCTTAGAATCAAGAATGTTTCATCTGGAAGAACCAGAATTCTCTGGTCATTCAAAAAGACAATGTTCCTGAAGACTCAAGGAATTACCTTTGCAGTGGAGAAAGACCCACAAAAGCAGGCAATAGCAAAGACCCTGGGATGCTGCAAGGAGCAAACACCTGGAATGATCTGCCTGTCTGCAAGTAACTTCATCATTGGACATTTAAGAGATTAAATCAAGCCAAACATATTTGGAAAATCTTCCCAGACTTATGTGAAAATAGACCTTTTAGCAATTTGTGTAACAAATATCTAGAGGGTGAATCTAAATCTCCATATTAATCAAATTAAATATATTGCCAGTCAGTTGAAAAACAAACTAGCAACCCCAAAAACCTATACTACAGTAGAATAAATGTTGGTCACCTTCATTTTAAAATTATTACCTAGACATTACCAAACTTTTACATGCAGCACAAAGAGAAAATAGATATAAATTTCATAATAAATTGCTTGCAAGAGTGAAAAAAACACTTTTATTTTTAGCATTTATTTTAGAGTTATCAGCATAACTCTAATGGGAAACCTGCATAACTCTTAAAATGTTCTCAGTCAAGAATCTTCTTGTAAGGGCATGAAAAGAGAAAGGAAATGCTTCATTTGCAGTGCCTTGGGCTATCTGAAAACCAATGGTCCTAGGAAAGACAAGATAACCTATTAGACTGCATTTTAAAACAAAAGTCTACCAGGAAAATAATACAGTAATGAGTGTAAGAACATACAGGCCACTAGATGGCATTTGTTTTGATCCTGCTGCAACTTTTAACTTCATTAAACAGAACAAAAAGCTCACCTATTGAATTGAATCTACCATTTGCTTGACAAATAAACAAAGACTCTGTAAGACTTGGTTATATATTAGTAAAAAGAAAGGTGATTAAGAATGTCTTACATGTCCCAGATCAGGAGTTAGTAAAATATATCACAGAGAAAGAATGCAATGTAATATTTAACCAGAATAATTGTTAAGTAATCTAGAATGCAGAATTGCTGATAAAAAGCACCCCCTAAAAAAACTGACAGTTTGAATTAGACTATGAAAAGTAAGGGAACCAGAAGAATAGGACTACAAAAATTATGTAACCAAATGGCACCAGATAATGAAACAAGAGTCCCAGATGTTGTTTGTAAATTGGAAGGCTTAGTCAAAGGACTAAAGTTTCAGCCATGTGTAAATCAGTCAATGTGTGCACATTATAGAAAAGCCAAAGGCACTAAGCCAATAAAATGTGAAGAGGGGAAAAAAGAGGCAAAGAAACCACTGAAATAGTGCATGCTGAGATTTCTGAGTCAATACCATCACCACATCAGGTGAAAACAGAAATAATTTTCTATTCATAGGTGATTACGTAAGATACACAGATTTTGGTAGTTGTTCAGTGAAAGCAGTCGAGTAATGTAGAAGAAAAAAGAATAAGAATGTGTGACTTTAGTAAGCAGTAGACTTTTAAAAAGCCTCAAGTACTATGAACAAATAATAGGGGTGAATTTATTGCAAACAGCAAGCAAAGGACCTGATGGTATAGGTCAGGGGTCCCCAACTGTGTGCACATCCCCCCACTTGTGCTAGTGCCGTGGGGCATGAAAACAGGATGGTGCACTATGCAGTGCAAAAACGGGCCGATGTCACACCTTAGGGTGTGAAAATGGAATGCCATCACGCCTTGGGGCACAAAAACAGGCAAACGCTGTACCTCGGGGCACAAAAATTCTTTGTGTTCTAATAATAAGAAAATGTCTGGTCTAAATTTAATGATAAGCTGAAGGGCTGTAATTTTATATCACTATCAATAGTTATTACTAGATTTTTTTTCTCCCCCTCCCCACTATTTCATTTTCTTTGTCATTTAATTATTTTAAACACTATAAAATAGATGGGGGAGGTTTGGTTCAGGATATATTTCCCACTTTTAAAAAGTGCGTTACATACTTAAATCTCAGATCACTAACAAGCTGAAAACCTTAGCTGGTAGGCTACAAAGAAGCAGACTGAGCAGAAGGCAAGGATGATTGTGAGTCCATAAACAGCCAACTGTTCCTGCAGGAGGATGGTGAGATTAGTTGGACAAGCAAAGATCAATTAGGCATCCTGTTATCCAGCAAAGCAAAGTATGCATTTGTAGCACAAGCATGCTAATAGGCTGCATGCCTACATAAACTGAAAATGGACTTTTGGATAGATGTAGCAAACCCAATAGTCCTGTTTTCAGAAGAGTCAAGGATATATTCAATTCTTTCAGAGAAAACTGCATCCAGATCATTGTATATAAATACCAAATACCATTATGGGGAAGATGCTCAAGAGAGACTCACTGAATTGATATATTTCCCATTGGAAGAGGTGCTGACATATTTCCTTTTTTGCTTCAGTCCAAAGAACAACACAAACCCTTTGAGAGATTATGAAGTTTGTATGGACTATGGCATGAACCAATGAAAAAAAATGGGTGTTAGAACTCCAAATCTAATGACATCGACTCTTTAATACTTTGTGAAATACCGATCACAAATGAGTGGAAAGAAAGGTAAGCACTGATTCTGTATTTCGATGAATACAAGATAGTGTCTTCTTTAATGTGTATGTGTGTGTGTGTGTGAGAGAGAGAGAGAGAGAGAGAGCATGCAGTAGAGGAGAACAGTGAAAATGAAACTGTGCTCAAGGAGTAGGATACAGTGCGACAGTGGCTCAAAAGAACAGTTCCATTAAAACTTGCCTCTATGACAGCCATCCCCAACTTGGTTCCATTCTGATATGTTGGGACACCAACTCCCATAACTCTCACCTTCCATGGGTTTTCATTTTAAGGTACAACTGCTGCTTTTTTTGTAAAAGAGGCAGAGCACTGTAATTAATACATTTGGAGATCTCATTCTCATTGGTTTATTTATTTGATTCATTTCTTACCTTTATTTTTTGTACAGCATATATAATGCTTCTTCCTTCTCCATAACCACTACTCATGAGGTGGGTTGAATTGAGAGACTGAGTGATAGGTTAGTCACAAAACCAGCTTCTGTGATAAGTGAGGTCTAGAATTCATGGTATCTTGGTTTCCAGTTCATCAAAATAAAAGGAAACAAAACAAAACAATGCTCTCACTTTATAGGGGTAGAAGAAGTTTAATGTGAATCTATGATATGTCTATTCTGTCCTTCTATCTCATGAAGAACTCCTTTGAAGAAACAGGGGCATACTTGGTTGTGGTCTGTATCCAGTCTTGGCATATAGGGCTGCTATATTCTTCTGCTCAAACGTGGGCAGCTTCTTGAAAAACAACACCAAATGTGGCTTGATTTATGATTTGGAAGGGAGGTAAAATTGATCATTCAACACAGGATAATCATGATTTGATGTATTAATGAATTAAACATTTCAATTATTAACTGAGGGAGAGAATAGAATGGCTAATACCTAACACTTTTCACTTTGAAAAAATTTATTGCAAGGCCCATTTAAAGTTATTTCTGCTTTTGTTCATTTCTAGCATCACAAGTAATTTTCTTTGTGGAAAATAATTTTGATTGCAAAGGCATAATTATGCATCCATTTGTGGAGATGTGACTATTACAAGTAGATTATAAATTCAATAGAACTGGGGACAGAATTGGATACAGGATAGGTGGATTTCCCCCCCCCCCCTCAAATGTATATGGGAAAAGGCCAACTTTTTCAAGGCATAAATAAAATGCAAACATAAAATACCCAGCAGTCAGGCTAGGGGAAAAAAAATCTTTTAACAATGTAAGTAGGTGCAAGAAAGAGATTAATATCTTCTCAGCTATCTGAATTACTTAGGTTGTGCCTCTCAATTTTTTTATCTAGGCCAGACAAGATTGTCACTTTTTCCATTTCCAGTATGAATTATAGCGACTCTTTCTGAATTAGTTAGCTAAATAGAAACTTTTGTCCTGAAGACATGAAGTTCTATTGTACTGTCACAACTCACAGTGCTAGCAAATAGATACTGCCAGAGACAAATGTGACCATTTTTTAAAAATTTGTTAAAAAAAACAACCCAGAGAGAGAGAGGGGGGGGGACCCACCTTGTGGCTCAAAGACATTTCAAAAATCAATGCTGTTTCCCAGAAATTAATTTTGCTTGTTTCATATCAGAAATAGCAAATTGTCTGGCTCAAAGGCTCAAGTCAGCAGCACATTTATGTTGCTTTTTGGAGGACTCTGAACAACCTCAGGGCTGCTTTAGGACATAATGGAAACAAAATGCATCACCACAATGACACAGCAGAGAAAAGCAGGCTGATAGAAAAGCTTAAGAGAATATTTGTGCTAGCATCCAGCATAACACAAATTTCTGCTGTGGTTTAGAAGCAACAGTGCAATGTTCAGAATCTGTGCTGTTGCTGCTCAGTTGACATACACAGTAAGAGAAACCAGTAAGGACTTGACATGATCTATATCGAGGTTGGTTGGTAGTTTGGGGTGTTCTACTCTTCTTGATTGTCAAAAATGCTTTTCTGGGTTATATCCCACCTTGCACCTAACTGAGTGTGTGATAAATATTGACGTCAGTCATACAGACAGTAAGCAAATAGATACTTAAATCTATTGCTATAGTTACCCATCTCACAAATGCAACTGTGGGCAGCTGACAAAGATTAAAACATTAAATGCATACTTACTATAAAACAAACACTACATAGTTGGCCAAAATAACTCATGGCAGTTTGTAATAAAAGTCCAAAGCAAAGAAAACACAATAAAACAACACTTTTTTTTAAAGAAAAATTAATCCTAGGGACATAAAAATGGGATAATGAGCTAAGCAGTTGCAAGTTAAAAACATTCATATCATAACTCATAAGATGATCATTATCTTGGCATTAAAAATGTGGCAGATAGGCACTAGGCCTGCTGCTTGGGAAAAGCTTTCCAAAACTATACTGGGAGGTGGGGATATAAATGTATATAAAGGCTTTTTTTCTGTTCACCATATAAAGGAATTATAAATTCCTTGCCTTGTTTCAGGTACTCTTGTCTAAACTGAGCCAAACCTAATCACCAGTTTACTTTTTACTTTAGGCTATAAAAATGTCTAGATTTGTCCTGAAACAACAATTATTATTATTATTATTATTTATTTTAATTCCATTTATATCCCGCCCTTCTCCGAAGACTCAGGGCGGCTTACAAGCTTAGCAGTAGCCTTCATTCTATGTATATGCCTGCTTATTAGGGCTTTTGCCCCCTCCCCAAGCGGCATTATTACAAAGTCAGCTTAATTGCCCCCAACAATCTGGGTCCTCATTTTACCTACCTCGGAAGGATGGAAGGCTGAGTCAACCTTGAGCCTGGTGGGATGCGAACCTGCACTAATTGCAGGCAGCTGGTGTTACTTTAAGGAGGCATTAGCCCACTGCTCCACCACTAATTGTGAAAAGAGAACAGCCTCTTAGGGAGCCATGATGACAATTTATATGTCACCAATCAAGATAATGAAACAGGATTATATCAATGTAAATTTGAAAATCACTGTTCTATCTTAAATAGAAATGTGCTGCTTCTTATTCACGTGGAAAATAATATGTTTCCTTCTCAGTTTACTGTGCAGATGTTAATTTACAACTAGCAACTTCAAACCTCTGGTTAATCTTCATAGGAGTTATTTTGAAACTAGATTTGCAATTCAGATGTCTAAGTTAACACAAAGGGATGCGGTGGCTCAGTGGGTTAGGACGCTAAGCTTGTCGATCAGATGGTCGGCAGTTTGGCGGGTCGAATCCCGAGTGCCGCGTAACAGAGTGAGCACCTGTTACTTGTCCCAGCTTCTGTCAACCTAGCAGTTTGAAAGCATGTAAAAATGCAAGTAGAAAAATAGGGACCACTATGGTGGGAAGGTAACAGTGTTCCGTGCACCTTTGGCGTCTAGTCATGCCGGTCACATGACCACGGCGACGTCCTTGGACAAGCGCTGACTCTTTGGCTTTGAAACGGAGATGAGCACTGGCCCCTAGAGTTGGAAACAACTAGCATGCATGTGCGGGGGAACCTTTACCTTTACTTTTTTAAGTTAACACAAGATGGGAGTAGAACCATTTTAAGATGCTGATCTTCAATAGATAGACTGGGTCTCAACCACAGTGAATTCTCATTTAATCTTTTCAAAAACAAGATGGAAGAATTGCAAAGAAAAAAGCAGAGAAGAGATAGATGACTGTTTAAAAAGAATCCAAGGTTGGAGATTAGAGTCTAGGAAAGGTAAAAGAATAAGAATAACAAAGAAGAAAGTGTTGTTAACAAAAACAACCAGAAAGAGTTATAGTCAAAATTTGTTGAATTAGATTATCAATTTTCAGAAAGCTAAAAAAATAATAATCAATAAATAAAGTGAAAACAACAACTTCTCAGAACTGAGTGCAGAAATAAGTTATTATTACTTGGGAAGTTTATTCCAAAAGATCATTCTGCAGTCAATGTATTTTGAGCTATGGTTCAATTTTTGTTAGGAGAAGTTCTATGTAGATAAAAGTGAAAAATAAATAAATAAAAGAAACAATAAAGCCCTTGGCTCATATTTATTTATTGCAGCAAAATGATTATGCACTGGATTACTACATCTAAAAATAAATGACTACAAGCAAAAACACATATCTATCAACAGAAGAAAATACATGTTGAACTGTGGAATCCTAGGTGCTCTCTGAGCATGATTGTTTGTTCACAGACAATTCATTACTGGACTAAGTAACATCATCAGTGTTAATGACCCCGCTAGTGGTGATAGTGGTGTGGCTTTCTCTTTAATACTTCCTTGATTAAAATATTGTTTTCTGCTTGATTTATTTGTCTGGTGTTAATCCCAGTTAACTGACTTATGATGTTGCCTAGTCAAGTAACGTATCTGTCACACAGAAATATTTTCAGGGGAACAGGAATGGCCCATCAGAGGGACACTATTTACATTACAAATCTGAAAATTAGAAATGTAAGGAGTCCAGAATATCACAGGCAAGGATGATGATGGATCCCTATTCCTCACCACATCCATTCAATGAATACATGAAAACTTGAAATCTGTAGCTGGTCCCAAATGCAATGCAATGGGCAAGTTATTAGTGCCTCTCAGTGCGCTTATATTACACCATTAATCTCTGAGCTGCACTGATTTGCAATTTGGGTGCAAATTAAAGCTGCTGGTTACCACTGCTATTCACAGCATGGAAGCAACGTATTTGCAGGACCACCTTTGTCCAAATGTTTCTATCTTCACACCAGATTCAGCAGGGCACACTTTGGACCTCATCTATTAAACAGTGTTATATAACAAGGCCCAGGAGAGGCACCTGAATTTTGCAGATTATAGTTCCTGAGATTCATTTGGCATCCTTGCTGGCACTTCATTAAAAAAAAAAACCCACTTCCTTCTTTAAAGACTTGGATGCTCCCTCTACATGGGTTTAAAAGTGAGCCTACCATTTTTTTCAATATATGTCTGTGGATGTTTGGACTGAGTTGCTCTTATTCTTATTACTACTGTTTTTATTTTCTTGATTTTGGGTGACTATATAAGTTGATTTAAATAAATTACACAAATATATTTAAATCAAAAAAAGGAAGTTTGACCTGAAAGTAGTTACGGAAGTTCAAAATATATTTCTGAAAGATTCTGAGTTGCTGATAAACCAAAGCTTCAACCTCTGTGTATCTCTTTTCATTTCTCACCTTTATTCAAAACTAAGTAATTATTATATGTTTCAGATGAGTAATTAAAATATGCTACAGGCTTGATTTTTAACAATATATACTATTGTTTTGAAAAATAAAAATAGCTACATCACTTTATCTGTTCCTTCAATTATAGGAAATCCCATCAGAGACAAATCTTGCAACCTACTGTCCAAATAAAGCAGTAAAATATTATACTATTCTACACTTTGCATACTGTACAAACATTGAAAACTGCTTAAAGATCCTTTAAGTTCTGATAACATCTCTTTTTAAAAACTTCCAGTGTTGGAGCATTCACAGGTTCTGGAGGCAGGTTGTTCCACTGATTAATTGTTCTAACTGTCAGGAAATTTCTCCTTAGTTCTAGATTGCTTCTCTCTTTGGTTAGATTCCATCTGTTGTTTCTTGTCCTGCCTTCAACTGCTTTGGAGAATAACTTGACTCCCTCTTCTTTGTGGCAACCCGAGATATTGGAACACTGCTATCATGTCACCCCCTCGTCCTTCTCTTCATTAAACTAGACATACCCAATTCCAGGAAACATTCCTTATATGTTTTGGCCTCCAGTCCCCTAATCATCTTTGTTGCTCTTCTCTGCACTCTTTACAGAATTTCAACATGTTTTTTACATCGTGGTGACCAAAACTGGATGCAGTATTCCAAGTGTGGCCTTACCAAGGCATTGTAAAGTGATATTAATACTTCATGTGATCTTGATTCTATCCCTCTGTTAATGCAGCCCAGCACTGTGTTGGCTTTTTTGGCAGCTGCAGCACACTGCTGGCTCATATTTAAGTGATTGTCCACTAGGACTCCAAGATCCCTCTCACAGTTACTACCATTGAGCAAGGTACCACCTATACTATATCTGTGCATTTGTTTTTTCTTGCCTAAATGTAGAACCTTACTTTTTTCACTATTAAATTTCATTTTGTTAGACAGCACCCAATGATCAAGTTTGTCAAGTTCCTTCTTTTTATCATCTCTCAAAAGCACAGGTCATGACATCCTCTAGCACTGTGTCAGTGTGTTAAATAATGCTGAAACTGTCAGTGAAATATTAGTAAGTGCATCACACATTTCATTAAAATATTTCTCTAATTGCAAAAGTAAGCAATTATAAGATTTTCCTCCTTACTTATCTTAAAGATAAAAAGGGCAAAAGAGAAAGCTCACAAATATGCAAAAAAATCACAAATTAAGAATATTTATTTGTCTAATTAAAACAAGAAAACAAAATACAGACTTGAGAAATATTAAAAATATTGATGAGATAAGATTATGGATTTGTTATTGCTTGATAAAAAGTCAAAGGAGATTAAAAGATCTCAAAAAATCTGAAGTGATGGCTGGCTTTGTATCAGTTTTAACTCTTAGTGGAATAATAAGGAAAAAAAATACTGTCAATTATGTGGTCCAAATTAGAGATCTTCTTTACATTTCCTTAGCTATACTACAATGAAATGATGGATAGTTGAAATAATCATAATCAAACATACACACACACCAAAAACATTCTCTCTCCCCGCACATGCGTGCTAGCCGTTTCCAACTCTAGGGACCGGTGCTCATCTCCGTTTCAAAGCTGAAAAGCCAGCGCTTGTCTGAGGACGTCTCCGTGGTCATGTGGCCTGGCATGACTAGATGCCAAAGGCACACGGAACGCTGTTACCTTCCCCCCGTAGTGGTCCCTATTTTTCTACTTGCATTTTTACATGCTTTCAAACTGCTAGGTTGGCAGAAGCTGGGACAAGTAACAGGCGCTCACTCTGTTACGTGGCACTCGGGATTCGACCTGCCAAACTGCCGACCATCTGATTGACAAGCTCAGTGTCCTATCCCACTGAGCCACTGCATACACACACACACATCAGGGATGCAATATTTATTGAGTACATTTTTTCTTTTTTTATGCAGTCAATATTAAATCAACATTAAATTAAATATTAAATCAATATTTTCTCTTATTTGTATGAAATATGTCAGAGACAGTTTGGTCTAGTGGTTAAGGCTGCAAGCTAGAAGCCAGAAGGCTGAGTTCTAGTCTTGCCTTAGACATGAAAAACCAGCTGGGTTACTTTGGGCCAATCACTCTCAGTCCAATTCACCTCATAGGGATGTTGTGGGGAAAATAGGAGGAAGAAGGAGGATTAGGTATGTTGTACTGGTACCGGGCCACAGCATGCCAACAACTGGTCCATACAAACAAGAAAAGCCCCACTTGCGGGATGCAAGCAGCACTCAAACCCATGCACTCTCCAGTCTGTGGAAAAACTCTTCTCCATGGAACCGGTCCCTGGTGTCCAAAAGGTTGGGGACCTCTGGTATATATGATTTTCTTATTCCCATTTGAATTATGCAGAAGTGCCAAAGAGCTTTATATGTATCAACAAACATAGAAATTGACTTTTTCTTGTTAAGGAAAAATGAGTGACAATTAATTAAAAATAATAAACAAATATGGTAATACAATTCGGAAGGAAAAATACACACAGACAAATCAAAACCTGTGCATAATGAAAACCAAACTTTTCTGAATTATTAAATTCATACTAGTAACAAATAATTTTGAATGGACAAGTAAGTGAAAACATCTAGGTTGCTTGCCTGGACAGAGAATTAATCAGGCTGAAGTATCACAGGAAGTCACTGATTTCTTTCATCGCAGAGAAGAAGGGATCAACTGCATAGTTCAGATGAAGACTTCTTAATTAACCTGATGATCTTGTGAATGTTTAATTAAATCCAGATGCAGGTACAGTAGATAAGTTAAAAAGCAGATGCCACGGTAATAAGTGTGTTTTTTAAATAGGCACCTAAAACACACTGTGGTCATGCTAAAAAAAGGTAAAGGTAAAGTTTCCCCCGCACATGCGTGCTAGTCGTTTCCGACTCTAGGGGCCGGTGCTCATCTCCGTTTCAAAGCCGAAGAGCCAGCGCTTGTCCAAGGACATCTCCGTGGTCATGTGGCCGGCATGACTAGACACCAAAGGCGCAAGGAACGCTGTTACCTTCCCACCATAGTGGTCCCTATTTTTCTACTTGCATTTTTACGTGCTTTCGAACTGCTAGGTTGGCAGAAGCTGGGACGAGTAACAGGCGCTCACTCTGCTACGCGGCACTCGGGATTCGACCCGCCAAACTGCCGACCTTCTGATCGACAAGCTCAGCGTCCTAACCCACTGAGCCACCGCGTCCCTGTGGTCATGCTAATAAGCATTAATTATATTTCCAAAATTTATAGCTTGGTTTAAAATATTGCACCAGGTAATGAAATCTAAGGAAAAATATTAGATCTGCTCTGCAGTATTTGTGTAATAGAATTCCTTGCCAATGTGACTCTCATTCATTCATTCATTCATTCATTCAAAAACAAATACCTGACTGCCTTCAGAGAAACAAACTTTTCTCTTTCAAAGCTTAATATCTAGCTTTCTCTAACTTAGATCCACCAGAGGATTTAACTAAAACTCCCTTTATTCCTGATCACTAGTCAGGTTCGCTGGAGTTTATAGAAGTCAGGGACATTAAAAAATTACAAGAGAATCCAGTTTGGAGAAGCCTGATCTAAGTTCTGAGTTTCTCAGTTGAGTGCTGAGAATATGAAATAGTACCACAGTACTCTTTACTGAATTTCAAACATCCCTGTAAAAAGAGTCAGTTTTAGCCTGCCTGGAAATACAAGAAAAAAGGGGATAAAAGGAAATTGGCTTCAGCCACTGATCCAAATGTGGAACAGCTGTTTTCTTCCAACAGCCTTGCCCTAATGGAACAATCACAATTTTCTCAACTAAGGACAATCCAGAAACAGGAATTTGCCCATATGAGAATCAATTTTACATTTTCCCCCCTGGTAGCAGCAGTTTTGTTTTGTTTTGTTTTTTTTAAAAGGGGGAGGGAATCACTGACAAATGAGTCAAAAAATCACAACAATCCATGGAAATGTTGGCCATTAAGTTAACTGTGAATAGGAAGGGAAGGAAAAGGAAGAATAGATAACAGCAGAATTCTACTGTAATGCAGTGGGAAACATTTAGAATTTTCTGTGTCAGCTCAAGGCACTTAGTACAGACCACACAATCACCATTGCAATATGTAGGCCACTGCTTGCATATACAAACAAACCATAAGCCACTCCAAAATGGATAAAAATATTGTTCTTGCCTACCATGTCAGTGGTCTGGTGGTATTTATTTTTATTTTATATTTCTTAACCGCCCATCTCCCTCACTCTGGTTGGTGTACAATATAATCAGTAAAATTAAACATTAAAATTAGCATAATTTAGAATTAAAAGTTTTGAAATTGTAAAACAACTTTATAATAAACAACATTATATATATAAAAAACTAAGCTGTGAATCCAAGAGGATTACCCCCAAGTTAGGTACCGGGTCTGAGGTAGTGCAACCCTATATAGGACCAATATTCCTAAATAACTCTAGTGTCTTACTAGAGTTCAGTTGAAGTGTGTTATTTCCAATCTGGACTCCCACAGCCTCCTGGCACTGTGAAAGGATGTTCACTGCATCCATCCTCTTCAGCCAGGATGAAAATATATAGCAAGGTATCATCAGCTTATTGGTGATACCTCATTTCATGGTGATGGATGTCCTTGCCAAGCAGTTTCATGTAGATGTTAAAAAGAAGCAGAGAGAGCCCTGAGCCCTGTGGCAGCCCACAAAGGAGGGGTTGTGAGCTGGACCTATTAATATTGATTGGGACCGGCCTTGGAGGATGGAGGTGAACCAGCACAAAACTGTACTACTCACCCCCAACTCCTTAAGTCGACCTAAAAGGATGCCATGATTTGAAATCCATTGACAGATCAAGAAGACCAAGGATGGATGTGACCAATGGAGTTTTGATCCCATATCTGGGCTTGAAACCTGACTGAATTTAATTTAATTTTAATTTATTAATATTTCTATACTGCCCTTCTCCCGAAGGACTCAGGGCGGTGTACAGGGCAAGAATAAAACACAGAAATTTAGAAAAGATAAAAGGTAATTAAATACATGCCCAATTAAAAAATAGGGTCCAGATGCAAAAATATGGCTTATAGATTAGGCAAGAAAGACAAAAACAAAACAGGTGTTATAATAGCAGAGTTAAATCAAGACAAAGTGCAAAAACAAAACAAAACACCAATTTTTGCTGTTCCATTACAAAGGCACCATCATGATATTGATAAAAGCTTAAAGAAAATTAAAGATTGAGAACAACTGGCCTGAGCTGAGCAAGAAGATGCACAAGGGAATTCTGAGTTATGACTGAAACTATAGCTTTAATTAGGCCCTGCAGTGTACAAAGAACTATTAAAATCAACAGAAAGACTGTGAACACTTGTTTAACATTTTATGAAACGTTTCCAGAGTTTTCTTTTTCTGGGGGAGGAGAAGAATACAGGAACGGACATAATGGTAAATCCAAATGCCTTTCTGCAGCATAGAGCTATTTATTGTTCTACAGATTTAAGCTTGCTTTTGAGCATTAAAAATCAAAGTAGACTGAAAGTTTAATTTTAAAAAGCTCAACCTCGCTCCCCAAATTGCATGCAGTATATAAGAAATTAAGATAACAAATAAGATAATAAACTAATAGCAAGAGATAAAAACATAAGTTAATCTACAGACACTAAAATTAAGCAAGTATAGTCAAGAATATACTCTTTTAATTGTCATGAAGGCCAGCCAACAACTTAAAGTAAGAATTTTTCACAAAAAGGACTGGCAAAGGAAATGCTTCCCTGGATAATGGCTTCTTAAACTCACATCCTTTACCAGAGAACTAAAAATTGGGGCTCAGATGCTGATTTTAAAAATAAGTAGAAGTTCCATTGTTATTATTCTAAACACTGGAAAACTTCAAAAGTCTACACAAGACTCCATTCTTGCCACTCATTAATTCAAAGGATCACAGCTTATTAACTGGAAACTGACATTAGTACCAGAAAAAAATCATGAAGTTGCTAATTGGTCTCAGAGTATAGAAGACAGGTGAAGTAGCAACTTTTCCTTTATATAGACTCTTATCACATATGACTGGAAGTCAAGAATAGCAATGTCCAGCCCAAACTGGCTGTAAGACTACAAAGCATGATTCCTTTGCTATAAAATGTTGAAAGGGAACTTTAGTTTCATCTTGTTAAAATCTCTCAGTGACATCAGAGCATCCTGATTATAAAAAGAATTATAGAAATGCTTGAAATGAAACCATTATATTTTATCTCACTCAAGTTTTCTTTATTTTCATTTTGCATCAAGTATTGTTATGTTAGACACTACATAAAATATGTACATTTTTGTATCTATTTCTCCTAAAATTCATTTTGTTCAATTTATGATATTGCAGAAGAGTCGCATCATTTTCATATGATTAAGCGTACAACTTTGTGGATTTGTGCAAGGCATAAGGCTGTTTGTTGGCTTGGCCAATTAAAAATATTTAATGTAATTCATGATCTGCTGAGATTATAACACAGCTCATCTAATGAGAAACAAAAAAAATATTTTGGGGGCAACAAACCATATGTTGGACAGGTTTGATGAGACAGCTTAAAATAAGCAGCTGGTGAACCACAACTAGCAAATGTTTATAAAATTAATCCCATTTTTCTTTAAATTAGTGCTGTAATATATTTTGCTACTTCACAATTTCTGTTTAATAGTAATTTATAAAATAAGTACCATTTTACAGTACTCATTTTAATTCCAGTTTTTTAAAATGTTTTTTCAACATATTAAGCTATTTTTGTCAAAGCCTTTGCATTATTCTAAGCAGACCAATACATTAATACCTTGTTATTGTTATTTAAAACTTGGTTTCAAAGAATTTTGACATCTTTACTCCTTGGTTTTATTCATCTGTCCAATGTTATGAATAAAAACTCAAAAATTTCTATTTTAATAATTGGTAAAACATTTTTGTAATGGCAGAAAAGAACAATTAGGCATCTTGAAGAAGCAATGATCTTACATACCTATGCAAGAAAGAAAAAGAAACCTTTTAAGTCCCTGTAATTCCACAAATCCATCAGATTGTATTTACATTCTCACCTGCTGGGTAGCGTTCTATAACCGGCCAGTTGTCCACCTGTAATGTGGCATTACCACCACTTCTTGTAAAACGTACTACATGGTATTTCCCATCATTAATGATTGCGTTGACTTCTTCAATTGCGATATCATCTGTTCCAACATTAAATTTAACACCGATTTTTCCTTGGTGCTGTAAGAAAAGCCAGAAATAATAGAAGATATTATTATTATTATTATTATTATTATTATTATTATTATTATTATTATTATTATTATTATTTAGATATTATTTTTAAAAATTACTCTACATATTCAGTTGCAGTGCTTTATCTAGTTTACTCTTTGAAAGGATACTTTCTCCTCAGTTTTAATCTTTGGAAGAATAGCATAGGTAACATTGATCTTCCTCAAAAGTCCTATACAATTTTCTTCTCTGTAGAAGACATCCATGAAGGGTAAGGGAAGAGCACTGTTAAAGAAATCTGCTCAAATGGACTTTTCACTTCCTCTCTGTGGGAATTGCAATTTCCCAAATAAAATCCAGGAACCAACAATATGATCAACATTAGAATTCTCAATCAGTATTTCATTGTAGTATACTCTTGGGTTGGATAATATTGACGAGGCAGATACTGCTTTATATGACAGCTAGAAGATGGAGTTATAATAGATATTATTCAATGTAGCAAATGGAAATTTACCAACCACCTGAACTAAGGAAAGAACAGACCTTAATCTGAAATATTAGGAAGGACAAGCTGATTTTAGCTTTAATAAGACCCACTTCACTTAAAATTGTAGTAGTATTATTGGCAATTAAGTAGTTTTATCTATTCAAAGCATTACCATGTCTTTCAGGCAACAATTCACTCCAATATTCTTATCTATTTCAATTATTATGAAAAAGGACTCATAACTGGGAATTTACTGCTTAATGGAGTAGCTTGCTGTGTTCATTTAAAAATATAGACTAAAGTAATTATTGATTTTTGTTTCCATCAAAGATAAACAAAATGCTCTTTTTCTGAATAATCATTATGATAAAACTAAGGGTAGAAAGGAGCAACATTGAAAAGAAAAAAGCAGAAAGTAATAGTACTAGTAGTAATAATAATAGTTAACAGTAGAACAACTGGATAAATAAATATAACTGCTGCATCTTTTGAAAAGCTCCCAGGTATAAAAACAAGTAGAAAATCACTTATTTGAGAATAATTTCTCAATTTCTCAATGCAATTTTTTGCATCCTCCTTTTTTTAATTATACAATCTTGTATCACTTTTCATAGTAGATTTCAGCCAGTTTGCACCACTTTGGCAGAACCGGTAGCTAATTTTTTGTTGCCCACGCCCAGAATGGACTTCCGGAAGCGGCATCCACACAGAGAACGGTTGTTCACATATTTGAATCCCACCACTGGTTCTATGTTGAAAAACTTCCTCAAAGAAGCATTAACAATTTCAGTGCTTCCTACCAGCAGCCATAATTGTAAGATTAGGCTGAAGATGGGGATGTGCATGTTTGACTATATCTCTTAGTTAAACATAACACTGTAGGTTTGTTGGGTGGATTGCATAGACTTCCTTATCACATGCAAACTGGAACCACAGAGTACAGGTGGAATTAATTCCCGGGAGACTGGCTAAGTTCAGCATCACCATCTTGCCTTGGAGCATGAGGAGTTTATGAGGATTTTCATTGACCTGGCATATATAATATTACTGGGGGTAGGTTGGAGTAGGGGTCACCCATTCTTCCTCCATGAGGGGAAAAAATAATTTAAAAGAAAAGACATTTTAAAACATATTTAAGAAAGATGACAGCAAAAACAAGACCATTTTTTTCTAAGTAAACAAATTCCAAAGCAAAAATGTTAGAGATTGTGGATTCTTCTAAACTCTTTCAGTAACTGAAATGACAAATTGTGCAATTCATGTGTTTTAATCACCTTCTTACTCTGCTATTCATATTCATCAGAAAAAGTAAAACAAACAAACAAAAAATGTAATTGCTCTGGCACTGTAAGCAATCACCTCTTTTCACAAATTATTAAATATTTAAGAACTTCCCCAGAGGCATGTGACTATAAAATACATATACTTTATCAACTTTTTCTGCTCCAAAATCAAATGCTTTGAAATCCATTCAATTTTGATGATGCTCTTTTATTTCAGTATTCATCCATGTCTTTCCTACTTGCTTCCACTTGCTCCTATAACATTTTATAAACAGAGAAAAAGAAGCAAAACACCTTTAAAAAATTAAGCAGGTGCATGCAAATTATAGCAACTAGATGCATTTACATGCTTTTATGTGGCAAAATCTCTACTTCAAAAAACTAGCAACACAAAGGACAATATTGAACATCACAGGAAGATTAAAAAATGCACATGAATGCAAGAGAGCAGAAGGCATGGAAACTTTCTTTATGTTTCTCTGGCACAGTTTTCGTTTATTTGTCACCATATGATTCTGACAATGCAAAACTGTGTATCGATATAACCATTCTATGGTCAGTCCTTTATAAGCATGTGCTAGAACTGTAGCCATATTAACCATTTAGTGATTATATACTGAACAAGATGACATAATTCTGTTATATAGCCAATCAGATTGACTATACTAGAAGAGTGTAAATAGAAGTCTCCTATGATTTGAGTCCTGTTCTCACTTCTCCAGCACTAAACTAGACAGGTAGGAATAAAATTGGTGTTATTATGAGGGTGTAACGTCCCCATGCTGTCTCGACAACTAACTCTCTGTAACTTTTTGTATTACAGCTGCAATGCCCGAAAAAAGGGAGTATCTCCAGGTTACTTAAGGTTATATTCCATTTCATCGACACTGTGAGCCAAAACATTACCTCAATTCTCAGTGCATAAGGCTCTTTCTCAGCCTATATGTAAATGTATGTTTCAGAAGTAAATTTCAACCCAAATATCTAATTTTTAAAGAAATCTGACAATCCTTTAAGAAAGCTGAGCATTTCAGAGGATGTTTTTGAATGTCTTAATAACAAACTGTGCATCAAGTCACTACAGTAGAACCTGCTACCTTTGAATAGATGTATTCTTGCCATCCTGCCTATAACATCTGTGCACAAAGGTCCACCCTAATTGAAATCAGGGATTCAAAATTCACAAGGACTAAGATTTTTCACTTGTGTTGGGCTCTCACAAGGCTAAAACTTTAGGCATATGTGAATGGCACCACATTTTATTGTAAAGCATAGTATTAAACTTTGAAGAGAACTTTAAAAACCGTCAACCAAAAATTATATTAATATATCCACTGCTTCTGTATTTAGATTACATTGGTATTTATAATATAATTCAATATCAAGATTGTTTAACATCAAATCTCTCTCTTTGTAATGTGTTTTAAAAGAAACTTAGTTATACAGTTAAGAACTATCATTGAAAGACTGTAAGATGTTCTACAACTGATAGTTCAGTTATCATTTAAAGCCATTCAGTTTTGGTTTAGGGTAACAATAGAGTTACCATTATATGGAAATTTCATTAAAATGTGCATGTAAAAAACTGTACAAGCAGAGATAGGATCTAAGAAGCAGTGTTCTGTTTTGGTCTTTTCCTTCTGGAATTTGATCCAAAATCAAATTTAATTACAGAAAAGCTACTTTAATGAGCCAAAGAAGGCCTGGAACTCTATTATGTTCCTTCAATATTAAGAATAAAGAATATCTTCCCTTTTGGTGAGAAAATCTAAGCAGCCCAAAATATACTTATCATGTAAAAATACATGAAAAACAAATCGAAAGTAGATGGGCAGATGGGGTGTACTGATCAAATGTACATACCACTGTTGTTGTTTTTCTTCTAATCAAGAAAATGTAAGAATTTGACTTCAAAGCATTACAATTCAAAATGATCATTCTCCTTATCCTGGAAAAAGTTCTGACCTGCAACTGACCTACTGTTTTGTGAGTTGTGATTTGATAAGCCTTTCTCCAACTTTTTTCCCAATCTTTGCTGCAAACAAGATTTAGATTCTGGGAGTGAAGTGTTGAAGGCAAAACTGCATTAAAACACTTGGTCACATGGGGAAATGCTGTACCTGCCTGCCTAGTAAGTTACAACTATTTAACTAAGAAGTAATTAATATGGAAGATGGATTTTATATATGTAGTGCTTTATTTGGCAGGCATTAATGCAAAGGTATATGTATGTACACATTTGGTTCCTCATACAGATATTGCTGATGCTGCTTATATTGTAAAGACACAATATTTCCAAAACAATGTTGATGTAGAGTGGTTTTTAGAGTTTGGTGTTAATATAGTCTATGCACTTTCTTGTGCCTTACTGATACTAAGTAAGGCACAAGTTACTAAACTTCTAGGATTTATTTAAGATGTAGAAATTATACTGGTTGGGATATTTTCTACAATTTTGATATGCACATTCTCTATGCATGTTCCAAGGATGGCAAATGACAAAATGTGCATTGTGAAGTACAAACACTGTTCTTTTTGTACTTGTGCTACAATGTTACAGGCAAGTCACAAAGTACTTTTTTTCTCATTTTGTTGAAATTTCACCTTGCTACAGATACCCAAGGGATACTGTTGTGCCTTGTTTTAATGTTATTCATGTAGTTAAGAAGCACCATCCCCTTTATTATGCAGCCAGGGGCTATTCATATGTCCAAGCAGAAGGATCAGTAATGAGCACCCTAGTTGCCTTGTGCCTGGCAGGCAGGTTAAAAGAAAAAAAGCCAAATGTGTTGCATGATATTGCTAAGTAGGTAAGGTAGCAGTGCCTAGAGGAAAAAAATGGCTAAGAAAATGATTAAAAAAAAGAAACATAAATAAAACCATCACATAAGTAGAAGTACAATTTGTGCCTGCCTACTTATTCTGTCTTCTGGCTTGAAGAAGCATAATTGAAAGTAATACGAAAGAAATGGATTCTTTTACTCTACATTATGCAACCAAGTTCTCTAGGGAAGGTGGAAGGAAAGAGAAGATGAGAACGAAGAGCAGCAAAGTGGATGGACTCAGTTACAGGAATATGAGTGCACCCTCGAAGACCTGAAAACAAGATTAGGGACAGTTTTCATACAGAAAAATCTATCTATATAGTTGGTATGAGTTAACATCACTGTGATAACACCAATGATCAATGAATTTGTTTCTGTCCTCTAGAATTTTTAATGGCAGATGCATTAAAAGGGTAAAATGATGAGGCAAAATACTTTCTAAGAAAACACACAGACAAAAATGTCCATATTTTAAAAACAGTGTATTTAGCTCCCTTTGGCAAAACATGAAAAGGAAAAATAAGTGAAGGCAAATATGCCTTGTCTTTCTTGCTGCCACAGCTCATTTACTTAGAAGGAAGGCCAAGGACTGTAGAAATTGGTACTGGACCTTTTTTCTGCAGACAGCAACTCAGCAAGAGCTGTACTTTCACTGTGAAAATGTCCCTGAATATTTCCCCCTGCAGATCTAACATTAACAATCAGTTCAGTAGAATTGTATAATATTTGGGAGCTAGGAATAGCATTCCTTTTTGACTAGCTTCCAAGTTAGCACTTCAAACCTACTGTACCTATGGAAGTCCCAATTCAAGCAAACATTTTTCTCTGAAAGTTGTTAAGCATGTTCCTTGAATTCACTGAGGTGATAATCATGAGCGCTCTTGCTCCTTCTTGACTCTGAGAAAATTCAATAGACCAATTCCAGAACTACTAAGTTCTTGCTGTAACTCTTGCCATGGCTCACTACTCACATTAAGTATGGTCACATTCATATCTCTTTTCATTTATACTTTATCTCTTACAATCATCATCATCATCATCACCACCACCATCCTCTTGAGAAAAGAGACTCCTATGTTTTTCCACTGCTTGTTATTCCAGTACTCTGGTTTTTACTCTATAGTTAGCTCACCAGCTATGTAGAACCCAGGAGATCTCCCATATTTCCATTAAATCATGAGTGAAGACACTTTTTTAAGCAACCTCAGAAACAATGAAAATATTGCTATTGATAAGTGGATACCCTCCTATGAGAAACTATTGGAGAACTTCTCCTCTGGAGAAATTTAGGAAAACTCTCTAACTCAGAATTCTTTTAAAAGAATTTCAACAGGCAATTTGTGTTTAGCTCTACATGTGATGCACACAATGTTTCCATATATTTCCACTCTCTTACCTAACACATATACACTAAACACATTCATCCAATGTTTTCTTTTGCACATAACCATAGAAAGCATACCTTCTATGCCTTCTTGTGAGTTCAAATTTATCCCATGTTTAGTGACATTTAAACAGTGTGATTGTAATGCAGATACAAATCACAGCAAAAGATACTGAAATGAGGAATAGTTCACATTTTAAAGGCATTAAACAGAGAGAAATAAACATTGATGACAAGAAAAATACTGATTCTATCACTCAAGTACTAAATCCTTTTATATCTTTACAATTATTACATTGCATTATTACTCTTTTTTTATAATGGAATCTCTGCCTGGAAAACAGATGAAGTGCTTCAAATGTGCTTTTTATGGCTCTGAATGATCATAGCCACTGATTTGAGACAGTTAATGGCCCTCTTATAATATCTTCTTTCTCATGTAATAAATGAATTATTTAGACAGTTTATGGACCAAATCTTTACCCATGAAAATTGTGATTAAAAAAAAAAAAGAACTGCTGATGTCTGCTGCTTGAGGAAATGAAGTCTAGTAGCCCAATGCTAGGACTATTTTTAGGTTATTTAATATTAAAGATATTTGGATCCCAGGAGTTTATCATAAATATCCCGCTTATTCTAAGACAGTCTTGAAAATTTTGAGATCTTATTAAAGCCCATTCTAAATATCAGTTCCAGATTTTACAATTTTAACTGAAATTTGATTGGAGAATTATTAGCTTTATATCAATAAAGGAACAATAGGTGCCATTTTGTCTAAACCTCTATTCAGTATAGCATGTACACAGACATATATAAACATATATGTCATGGTTCCGATCCACAGAGACAAATAAAGCAGAACTCCAAGGCTTGCAAATTTCTCAAAGAACATGTTTATTGATACAGAGTATTGGCACTTCAAAAGTGAAACCAAGTCTGAAGAGATGCATAACAATTCCCCAATACAAAGTTAAGAAATCCCACCCCTAAAGCTATGCATTCAGCTTGTTGGTGGGCTTTTCATGAAACGCCAAGCCCACAGTCTCAGGAGAAGCCGATGACCTTGGTTCCCATGAGAGAAAGTCTATTTTGTCTAGCACATCACCTGGCAACCCTCCTCCCTCTGTACTATGTGTCAACTAGAAATGAGAAAGAAAAAATGGCTGCAGCCATGCTCATTCCAAAGCTGGCAATATACAGGGAATAGAAGGGGAACTTATCAAATTTGCAGATGACACCAAGCTGGCAGGAACAGCCAGCACTCCAGAAGATAGGCTCAAGATACAGAAGATCTCGACAGACTTGAACACTGGGCCCTATCTAACAAAATGAAATTCAATGGTGAGAAAAGTAAAGTTCTACATTTAGGCAAGAAAAAAGAAATACACACATATAGAACAGGTGGGAACTGGTCCAATAGTAGTAACTGTGAGAAGGGTCTTGGAGTCCTAATGAATAATCATTTAAATATGAGCCAGCAGTGTATGGCAGTAGTCAAAAATGCCAACACAATCATAGATTGCATTAACAGAGGGATAGAATCAAGAGCATGTGAAGTATTAGTACCATTTTATAAAGCTTTAGTAAGATCACACTTACAATACTGCATCTGATTTTGGTCATCATGTCATAAAAAACATATAGAGATTCCAGAAAGAGTGCAGAAAACAACCACAAAGATGATTATGGGGCTGGAGGCTAATACATATGAAGAACAATTGCAGGAATTGGGTTTGCCTAGTTTAGTGAAAAGAAGGACTGGGGTGACATGATAGCAGTGTTCCAATATTTGAGGGGCTACCACAAAGAAAAGAGCGTTAACCTCTCTTCCAAAGCACCAGAAGGCAAGACAAGAAACAATGAATGGAAACTAATCAAGGAGAGAAGCAACCTAGAACTAAGGAGAAACTTCCTAACAGTGAGAACTATTAACCAGTGGAACGGCTTGCCTTTAGAAATTGTGAGTGATCTATCACTGGAGGTTTTTAAGAAGAGGCTGGACAGCCATTTGTCTGGAATGGTATAGGGTCTCCTGCTTGAGCTAGAAGGCCTCCATGGTCCCTTCCAGTTCTATTTTATTCTAGACACCTAATCCAACTCTGTTATTCTGCTATTCTGTTATCCTGAGGACTGCAGATTTATCACATTTGGTTTCTTATTTTCCAGACTAATTTTCCCCATTTCCATATTGATACACAAAATGGTTTAAAAAGAATACTTGAAAGATTTTTCTTTGTCTATCTTTAAAATACATATTTTAAACACATTTTGAATAAACACATGCACATATATCGCAAATAATAATACATACAGAAAAGTGTAGATATTGAATTGAATTCTAATTCACATAAAGGTCAGGAACATGCAATCTGTAGAAATGAGGAAAGTGAAATGAGGGTGACTATAAACTACCTGGTGACCCATGATGATCTCGTGAACTGCATCTGGCATCATGTTTCAGAACATTGCATCAAGCTGCTCCAAGGCAGTGTTTTGAGGCATCACTTCTAATCAGAAGTGATTACACACACACACACACACACACACACACACACACACACACAGACAGACACACACACACACACAATCCAGACCAGAAATTGTTAAATGGGAATAATGCATTTTAATAAAAGGACCTGAGTTTTAACAAGTGTAGTGGTTTGATCTTAATTAATTCTTAATTCTCACCTCCTACCCTTTGAATTGAAGCAGTAGGCGTGAGCTTAAATGGACTCCAGAAGATGGTAGAGGACAGGAAGGCCTGGTGGAACATTGTCCATGGGGTTGCGATGGATCGGACATGACTTTGCAGCTAACAACAACCCTTTGAATACACAGTGTAAACCTTTGCCACTTGATAAGGAACCTGCACATCTCTTATTTATTTATGATTGAAATACAAAGCATCATACTTCAAACAGCTTCTTGGGTTTAGATATGGACTCTACCTAATGAAATTGAAAATTTAAGTTCCAATTTTTTTGGGGGGGGGAAAGAAAAAGAAAAAAATCAGAGGTAGAAATCAGAGCTAGAAATTTGAAATACAATATAGCTGAGGAATCCTGCCAAATATCTCAGATTTATACGAGCACACAGATTTATTACTATAGAGCATAAACCGTGTTTCTTTTTTGCCCTCAGCAAAAGAAAATAAACCATGTGGATCTTCCCAAGGATCCAGGGTATAGCTGGTCATAACATCATTCTGCTGATATTGATAGCTTGCATGAATTACCAAGTTGCAATCTGGGCCTTGATAAATCATTAACATTGCTTCTTCATAAAGAACTGTAAATTGGATAGGGGAAAAAAGGAGATCTGATCAATTGTTTCAACCAGCTTTCTTAGAAATGGCACTAAAGATGACTGTAAAATTATATACATAAGTAAGACTCCTACCAAAAGAGGCTTCAAGGAAAATTTATAGTTAAATAATCTTTGCAACCATTCTTTTTCTTTTCTTTTCTGTACCTGAAGCCTCTTTTGCTCCAACATTGCACAGAAGGAAAGTGAAATTGCTAGAGATAAAATTATATTATGGTCACTTCCATAATATTTCCCCATACTTAATTTGTTTTGTCAAACCCACCTCCATTTTTGGAACCTTAAAAGACATTGCTCAAAGAAGCATGAAATTTCTCCTAGTTGCAAGAAAGCCCACTTTCAATTCTGCTTAATTTAAAATACCAGAACTGCAATAGGAGTCCTATATCAAATAGGCCTGGCTACCACTGGGAGCAGAAAACATCAATTGTTCTGCCCAATACAGAACTACAAGACCATTGCCTTGTTAGACTAACTGTGTTAGTTCACAGTATATAATGAGAAGGTTGCTTTTGATCCCACAAGACATAAACTATACAGGACTATTTCATATGGATGGTGGAAATAAGAAAGCAGAGAGGTTTATGCTCTATATTGAAATTCCTAAAAACAGGCCATATATGGTATTTGATGCTGGTGTAGATTTTCCATTCAAACTCCAGCCCTCCTCTCCTGCTGGTTTTACTTTAGAACATGTTAAATACCACAGTGTCAAGATATACTTAAGACATAATAAGAGCATACTTCTTCCTATTCAGGTCATCTTCAACTTATGACCACAATTGGGACTGGAATTTCTATTAAGTGATGCAGTCATAAACAGAAAGTCATGTGATTGCATTGCTTAGCAATGGCAATCCTGGCATTTCCTGTTGAGGTAGTTCACCAAATTCCACTGGTTGTACTTGAGGACCCAGCCCAATCCAAGCCATTCTGAGCCCAACCCCTAGTCTCAGTAATGTAACTCCCCTTGATCACCTTAATCCCCTCCCCATTTCTGCCCTTTTGGCCACCCTGCACTCTTATCTTGTGGGGCATCCTGCTTGTTATATACTGCAGCTCAGGGGCTTCTTGGAATGCCATGGCCCCTGGAACCCTTAGCTGCTGCAGCCCAGACCAGCAGTACAAAGCCGCTGTGTCTCAAGAAGTGCTCTGAAGTTACCCTTGCCATCTTGTACTCTGAGGTCCCTGGTGAGCTCCACTCAACCATCCCAGATGACTTTCTGATGTCTTCTTGCTTTTGCTGCTGCTACCAGTTAAGATGTGCCTATCCTGGCCCTTCATAAGGAAGTAGTCTGCTATGTGAGGTCGTCTTCCCCAATTCTCACAAGGAAGCCATCATGCATGACTGGAGAAGTAAACCTCATGTGGCCAATAGCTGCCTCACAAAGGGCCAGGTTGGACATCTCTGGTTAGTTGCAGGAGAAAGAAGACATCAAAGGTCTATTAGGGTGGCAGGGACAATAAAGTGCAGGGGATCAAAAAGGCATACCTGGGGGAGAGATAGGTGGGTGGGTGAAGCTTAAGTATCCTTGTGGCTGTAAGTGTGGGTGGACAGCCAACTGCCCAAATTTTGATCACATGACTGTGGTATGCTACAACAGCCATAACTTTAGGAACTAGTCCCTTTGTTCAGCATTACTGTAACTTTGAATTATCATTGAATGAATGGTTGTAAATTGATGACTAGTTGTACATGGACACATTTCTCTTTGCTTCAAATCTTGTCAAACTTAAACAAACTACTTAACAATCTCCCTGTGCATTCCAGTGAGCTATTTGTATCAATCCATCAGCATAAAAACCAGGTATTTGCGATCATTCAGTACAGCAGGAAAGGTAAAAATAAATAAATACATAAATATCACAGAACAAAGCATACTGAGTGATCAAACAAAATTTGTCTGGGCTGCAAATGTAACTGAAGCAAGCAAAAACAAGAAGAAAAGTTGGCTAATGTATTTTGCTTCTACTCCCTTCCTGGTTAGGGCTACTGCTAAAATCCAGTAATAGATTGGGATATCAAATATTGATTAACCTCAGACAAATAAAAAAAAAGAAAATAATAATCCAATTTGTCAAATGTGCCAAAGTGAGACTATCTGAAAAGGAGACAACTTTTCAAGTGGTGTTTGTGACCAATGTTGCCCTTTCTAAAACAATTATTTTCCAACGCTCTATTTAAAATTAGTCTTCGATAGGTGAAAAAGCTCTCAAGTCCTAGTGTTATAGGTAACAGATATGAGCTTATATTATAATTGTGCTCTTCTGCACATTTATTTATTTAGCGTATGGCTGGTCACACACAGAATTAAAAGCACTTCATATTTACAAGTTAGAACAGTTAAAACATTTTGTTTTTAAAAAAGAAGCAATTATAAAACCTAAGAGGAAAACAGAAATAACATTTCTAAGTTTAATGTCGAGTTTGGAGATCCAGTCAGTAGCTGCCGTTGTTACGCAGAGGAAGTCCTTAAAATCTCCTGGGTATCTTCTATTAGTGCATTCCCTCACTATATGTTGGATAGTCTGTCAGGGAGCCCCGCAATCACATTGTGCTGAAGGTGACTTTCCCATTTTTACAGAGAATCAGCACACACCCCATGAGTCGTTCTAATTCTATTGTATGTCACCCATATGTGTCGGGGTAGATTAAATCCTGGAGGTATACTATTAGGATTAATATGCTCAGAAATATCTTGGGAGGTATAGCTACTCCATGCTTCCATCCACTTTTGTATAGTGCTCTGATGTTTAGCCAGCAGCTTAAGCGCTGTGAGGAGTGGTGGATTTCTTGACTTTAATCGACATCTTAAGAGATCAGAGGTATAGGCATGAATGGGTAGAGACGAGTTTAGCAGGATCTTACTATACTCCCGAATGAGAGCTTCTTGTCATTGTAAGTGCGGGGGAAGTATGTGGCTAAGAACTGGTAGCCAGTGAATAGGTGTAGATTTTATGCACCCAGTAATTAATCTCATCGTATGTTTGAGTTGAACATCAACAATTCTTGTATGTGAGCTGTTTATCCGTACAGGTGTGCAGTATTCCGCTACAGAGTAGCAAAGCCCAAGGGCTGCGCATCGAAGAGTTGGAGCTGAAGCTCCCCAAGTTGTTCCGCATAGTTTTTGCAGAATGTTGTTTCTGCTGTTAACCTTGGCAGCCATATTCTGAATATGTTTTTTAAAAGACAGGGTCCAGTCTAAGGTGACCCCCAGATATTTTGGAGTTGCCTCATTTCTTCTGCACAAAAAGAAACACATGCAGACATCAGAACAAGAACTGGAAAATCAAGAAGACTTCTTCCTTAACTTTTTCCATAAATGATTGCTTTCTTCACCAAAGTCTCTCTCCCTCTCTCCCTCTCTCTCTCTCTCTCTCTCTCTCTCTCTCTCTCTCTGTGTGTGTGTGTGTGTGTGTGTGAGAGAGAGAGAGAGTATTCTTTTTTAAAAATAGTAATTTTATTAAAAGTTAAAATCAAAATGCTAAGAGCTAATACAAATTAAAAGTAATAGAAATATAAAGTGCAGAAAATAAAAAAAAACAAATAGAATTGAAAAGAAAGAGTATAGTAAATAATAAGATACACACACACACATATGACTTCTCCAAGCATATACAATTTTAGTAACATATCACCTTCTCCTAAAGTACAATAAATGACATCTTCTTCCCATAGCCCATTCTTTTCAAACATTTTTAAACAAATCTTTAAAGCTTCAATGTTCAGTCCTGGTCAGCAAAAGTTCATTTAGGATTATCAGAGATAACAACATATCTATTTCAATCTTGATCAAATAAACTAACTTTATATTCTTTCTTTTTATTTCTAACACTCTTAATATTTAGTTCATTCAAATATTGTTGTAGCATTTGATTTTTCTTCATTTCTTTTTTGTCCTACCACACAGAGTTCTTTAAAGCTTTAACAAGCCTCTTTGTAAATCCAAGAAGAAACAATTATCCAAGTCATTATTTTGGTATTCTGAGGACAAGGGAAATTCTTCTCCATTAAACACCTACTTTATTGTTCTATAGTCACCATTGATGCTGAGTGTCACGCAAATAATGAGCTTGTTCCTCTGGGCAGGAGAGTGAAAAATTGAGGACAAAGTCCAAAATGTGTATCACCCTAATTATGACAGGAAGAAATAAGTCTGCCACTTATACAATTTCCTACTCTCTTCCTATTCTCCAAACTGACAGGATTTTATTTTAGAACTGAATCAACAATAGTCCAATTTCATTGCAGTCACATGACCACATTTTGGGTGCTTGGCAAACGGTTTGCCCTGGGAATCATGTGATCACCATCTGCAATCTTCTTTGATGGCTTCCTAAAATTAATGGTGAAGCCAGAGGGGAAGATTGCAAGCAGAGGGAATGAGGGGAGCTTGCCATCCAGCCATGCACAGGAATCCTTGACTGTACCAGGCCTACTGGTCCGTGCAAAGCTGACAAGAGTCTTGGAATCTTTTGGCCTGCTCCCCAGCCAATCACCAGGCAGCATGCAACCTGCCTTTTCATTTTTGAGCAGTTTCTGACAGATACACCTAGCCAATGTGAGGCCAGACTTCCTATAGAGGCCACCTTGCACCGTTCTGCAAGCAGTCTCACTATCCTATGGAAGGCTCATTAAAAGGGAATTCCTTAAAAAGGAGCCTCCATAAAAAGGAACATTATTAAGGATAGTAAGACTAATGCTCTATTCTCATCACCAATCAGAAATAAAAAAGAGCTTAATCTTTATGTCCACACATTTATATACTCTATCAGAAGCATTTGTCGGAGATTATAAAATGAGAGTAGGAAAAAGACTTCTACATCATCCTTCCTCCCCAACTTATTTTAAGTTTGGGGTTTTTTTTACCATTTGCTGCTCTCACATCATTTTTGCCATTTCTAGTTCTGAAAATGGCAATGAACTGGAAATAAAGAAAAATATCCAGAACCTCAAACAAAAGAAAGACAAAATTCATAAAGTCTCTTTATCGATAATAATTCCATGAACTAAGGTGGCCATTTATAAATATTTTTTTAAACTGAGTGGAGAGGAAAAGAGAGACGGGCATGGATTTTATTTTATTAAGGATCAGTAATGCAAACAATGGGGAAAGATGGCCTTCCTGCAGCAGAATCATTGGGTAGAGATGAGAATTCCCTTCTGCCTTCAAGATGATGTCAATGACATCAAGTCAACCCTTGATAACAATGAGAAGGGTTTACATAGCCATGAAGGACAATGAAATTAATGAAGACAATGAACATATGAATTTGAAAGAGCCCTGTTCTGGATTAGGCAATCCAATGGTACCTATTCTAACTGGCAGGGTTTCTCCAAAATCTATTTATTGAAGGCCCTGAAACTGAAGCAGACAGGAAATAAGCCTGGAGCTGTCTGCATGCAAATCAGATGCTCTGCCAGTGAACTATGCAGGAAAAACATTTGCACAATACCATGAGTGGTGCATTTGTACTTTGAACAAACAAGGGAAGTGTTTAAACTAGCTGCATCTCTATAGCATGGAATTTTTTTGCCATCAACTCCCAGTTCAACCTATTTGAGGAAACCAAGTTAATTTTAAAAAAAGATAAAAAGAAAATGAATAGTGGATCTATAATGTACCCTTACTCACAAAATTCAACAGACTAGCAAAAGTATCTACTGATATAAATTTAACCTACACAAATGTAGACATTCGCTAAAATCAGCTGTGGCAAAAGGTGTTTATAACTCCTATAAGGAAATTTACAAGCAAGGAGTTGGAGGTTGGGAATATCAGGTCCCAGGAGTAACATTCAAATTATATGTTATCTCCCATTATGATCAAACAAATGCCCAGGTGGTACTGTCTTGCAATATAGCACCCATTTTTCTAACAGTTCAGAATATTTAAATAAGGAAGAAATGTGTTCTTTTCTTGGCATCTGGTAATCTTTGGCAGTCAGTAATCTTACAAGGGCCACTTTGTTTATTGAAACATATAAAAACATGTCCCTGACATATTGAACATCAGTTATGCAACTTTGTAGCAAAAATAATTTAATAAGATCAAACTGAATTTACATGAATGAGCATTTCTGTTTCAAAATATTGTTTTGAAGAATAACAGTGATTTGAAGTAACCCCCAAATCAGCCTTTTTCTACACTTTTTAAATTGGTGATTGAATTTTTATATCTTGTTCCCAGCTGTAGTTCAGAGTCTTTGTCCCTATTTAGCTAGTTCACTTTTATGATTCTTGCATATACAGTATGAAGGGAAATGGCATGTAAAATGTGCCCGCTAGAGAGTTCTGAGTACAAAATTGTGTACAGTAGGGGAAATTCCAAATAAAATGGATGGCCAACTAGATGTTCCTATCTGTTTATAAAAAGAGGAAAATTCTTCTGTATTCTCCTGTTATGGTTAATTTGCCAGCAAAACATTCTCAAGGGCAAGAAAAGTACAGTAAACAAGAAAATAGCAGCATCAAATTGTTCTGCAGTTGTTACTGAGGTTTTTTTTTTAAAATTCTTATTGCTTGAGGAAAAATGTTTCTTTAAATAGAAGATTGAAGAGGAATCACTGCGGAACAATCTATACAATACTTTTGACAGGCCTCGGTGGATGTATTGAAGCAGCACTGGTAGGAACCTAGACGCTTTTGCCCTTTTAGAAACAAAAACAAAAATAGATCTTGTATTTTATTGCTAGATGGGGTATCAAAATACCACAAATTGGGAAGCCTCTTTTAGTTTCCTAATGCACAAAAGATGTCATGAAATAAATCCAGTTATTTTAGCTATCAGTTATTTCAGTATCTACAGCTTGAGACTGATATACATTTTTTTAAAAAAAAAACACAATAAAAAACAAAAACAAAAAGGGTTGCTTGCTGTATATCTAACTTTAAAAAGTATGATGAAATTCAGCTTGGATTTGCTTTATATCCAATGAGGCCTTAGCTTCGCCTTTTAGGGTCACCTATTTAAGCATCTATGCTACCGTAGTTTCCTTTTGGAGTTTCCGAGAGGCTGAAGGCAGAATGCTCATTTGAACCCTTCTTTCCCAGACTTCCTTCTCACTGAATCATGTCAGTATACAGGTAGTCCTCACTTTATGACCACAAATGAGCCCAAAATTTTCATTGCTAAGCAAGATAGTTGTTAACGTGAGTTTTACTCCTTTTCCCAAACTTTCTTACTAAGAAAACTAACAATCATTTAACCTTTTTTGCCATAGTTGTTAAGTGAACCACTGCAGTTGTTAAGTTAGTAACACAATTGTTAAGTGAACCTAGTTTCCCCATTGACTTTTCTTGTCAGAGGATCGCAAAAACTGATCTCATGACCCGGGACACAGTCATAAAATCTGTTGCTAAGTGAGAAAGTTAAGTGAGTTTTGCTCCATTTTACATCCATTCTTGCCCCAGTTATTAAGTGAATCACTGCAGTTGTTAATAACACAGTTGTTAAGTGAATCTGACTTTCCCATTGACTTTGCTTGTCAGGTCGCAAAAAGTTGTCATATGACCCCAGGACACTGCAACAGTCATAAATACAAACTAGTTGCCAAGCGTCTGAATTTTGATCATCTGATCATGGGGATGCTACAACGATATTAAGCATGAAAAACAGTCATAACTTTGAGTGGTCACTGAATAGTTGCAAGTCAAGGACTACCTGTATTTTTTTTCTTACTGTTTTCTCTTGGTTGAAACCAATGACCCTATTAAAAGAGTGGACAGGAATATTTAAAATTAATTACTAGCATTTCTTGTATTGCTTATTATTAGCCATCTTATCTTTTTTTTTATTTAAAAAGTTTTACAATACATTTTGACTTTAATCCCCCCTCCCCCTCCCCCACCCAACCCTCCCTATCCCTTCCCCCCATTCCCTCCTCCCCCCCCCCCGACTTCCCAGAGCTAAATACAGGGTATAAAATCAAAAAACAAACATAAGCACCCCTATGTTATCAGCAATAAACTATTAGTTCTATCTCCCTCTAGCTCATGTAAAATGAATACAAACAATACTAATATTACAAATAAACTAAAAAAGAAAAAGAGAAAAACAGAAAAGAGCTTTACTCAGAATAGATTTTCTTAATCCCAGTCCTTATTCATATTAATTTCAAAGAAAAAAAAAATAAACAAATTCTCAGTTACGCGCCAAAAGCGCCTATCTATTAACCTTAATAATCTCCAACCAAACTAAACCATAATCAAAAATAATTCTTGCATGTATCACACCAAATGTCTCGCAGTTCCAAGTCATCCTTGAGTTCAAATAAAAAGAGTAAAAAAAGGGTTAAACAGTCTGTAAGACAACTTGTTGTTAATTAGGAGCTTGCATACCCATTCTTAGTTCAACACACACTTTTAGTCCATAACCCTAATATACTTTTCTAACAAGCAAATAACATCCATCTTAAATTGTGTTAAATATTAAAAAAAAAACTTTCTTTCTCCTCTATGATAAATTTAATCCATTAAGATACTAATTTAAAATTTAATCAGCAATCTTAACGTCCCAAAACTTTTGGAGCACGTCTGTCATGACCCCCAAAACTTCTTTGGACCGCGCCCCTCCCACATCTTCACTGTAAGCACACTTTGAAGATTCCATAACTATCTGCTGGTCTTGCTCTTGCTCTCGTCTCGCTCTTCTTAGGGCGGCACGGGTCTTCCTCTGGCCTCCTGCAACATCCAATGAAACTGTATCTTGATCCCCTCCAACACCATTGTCCTCTATCTGTCTGTCTGCAACATCTTAAAGCTTTCCCTCGCCGTATCCCTTAACAGCTTCCAAAAATGATAGGGGGGTTGCTTTTAACACATTGCTATAAAAATCACGTGCCTGGGCCACAGTAACCAAACGATGTCTTTTACCTTCATGCGTCACCACCAGTCCAACTGGAATCTCCCATCTAAACTTAATATCACATTTCTTAAGTTCCTGTACTAAAAATGCAAAATCTTTCCTTCTCCTTAAAATCTTCGGAGGAATCTCTTTTAAAACCAAGACTTCTTGCTCAGCCACTACCAGTTTAGTATCATAGGCAGCTTGAATAACTTCATCTCTAATTACTCTCTTTGTAAAATAGACCACCACATCTCTGGGTAACTTCCTTTGTCTTGCAATCCATGAATTAACACGAAAAATTTTGTCCATATTTCCCTCAATTTCAGATGCTGGCTGGCCCAATACCCCTTCCAGAGCCTCAGAAATCAGCTGCTTTAAATCTTCTTTACAGTTCTCCTTTAAACCCCTGATTCTAATAGCATACTGCATCTGATGATACTGAGCAAGGCTCAATTCTCCGTCCATTTTATCCCTTATATTTTCATTTTCTGATACCTTTGCTTCTAATATAGAGTTCTTTTGACTGAGATCCTTCACTTTTTCATCCAGCTGTTGCACACATTCAGCTACAGATTCAATCATAGACAACATGTCCACCCTCATTGCTCTAAACTTCTCTTCCATCTTCTTCTCCAGTTTCTCCTCCAACTTTTTCAGCTTTTCATCCATCATGTCAGACATCAATTGTGAATGCTTTCCAAGAGCATCTTGTAAATCCTTAAGCGTCAATGCCGGAGGAGGTGCAGGAGGAAGCAAAGCTTGCAATGAGGTCTGTTGCACCAGGGAAGACCCCACACTCCGAAGAGCTTTAGAAGTTTTAGCCGCCATCTTCCCCCACTTTCACTTATTGCGCACTTTCACTTTAAAGCTATAAAATCCATTGAGCTAGAGAGTAAAGATAAGAGTCCACATCACCTTGACCTCCTGTACCGCTCTGCCTGCATCTTGACAATCAAAAGTATTTCCTTTTGGCAGGGGTGGTTGCTAACGCCTGGCTCTGCTCCATAAATCCCGGAGCAGGGGCGCTGCGCAGCTCGGAGCAACCCAGGCTTCGGGGGGGGGGGCTCAATCCTTCAGCCGCCCAAACTCTCAGCTCAGGCGGCCTCGGAGAGCTCAACCCCTACCTGGGGCCTCACCCCCTCCTCTTCTCCCGAGGAGGGGGCTTCAAATCCATCTAAACAGCTGATCGGCGCTGTTTACGATGGAAAAACACAGCTGCGGAGCGGGCAGCCCGAAAACGGCTGTCTTCGGCGTCACGTCGCCACCGGAAGTATTAGCCATCTTATCTTGAATGCAAGTGATCAATGAATCTGATTTACTGAAATATACTTTGAATGGGGTCCTCTTCATATATGGCCCCTTTTTCTCAACCCTCCAAAGTGTTTAGGTGCGCACTATTTCCTTATGAAATTGTTTGGACAGAACAAATATTTTACCTGTGTCTCTTGTTTACCAATCAGATGCAGATCGTTCCTGAAATCCTGAGAATTGACAGTGCATTCTCAAGAATGTGCTGTAGAACCACTGCAAGGTCATTGTGCCAGCATAGCAATCTCAACCTTGAAATTTTCTCTTAACCTCATCACAGAACTGCTATTCCCAAGGGGGCTCATTTTGTTGGTTTACGGTCTTTTATTGAATAATTCCAAAACTTGATGGTATTTAGGGATGCATAGAGATATGAATTTAATTTACAGAGGATTCCTATCTACAAATCTTAAGCAACAGCATCTATTTCCAACTATCAGAAAAACAGCTCCTTTAAGGGATTCTAGACTGGTGCTACATATTTTGCCCAGTAGGCTCTGAAGCACCTCATTGGAATCAAATCTAAAGCAATGAACAGTTCTTATGATGATCTTCCTGCTGAAGATAATGATAAAGTTTAATGTTCTTAAAAAAATCTTGTGATAATATTGTTGGTTGTCCTCTATGAGTTTCTCCATGATTATTCTACTTTTCAACAACTTGCTACTGCTTTAACTATAAACTTTAGAATTAACAATAAGATTTTCTATAAGGAAAAATAACCTTTTCTTCTTTGTATTCTGTGCTGAAAGATACCTTGATTAATGAGGAAATTTAAATGTTTATATACTGAGGAACAGAAATAATACAGTGGTGTACCATGGGCTCTGCATCCTTAGCACTAAGTTCAGTTCTTGGTACTTCCTAAGAAGGTTTGAAAAATCTTCCACCTGAAAGTGAGCTAACTGGGACAAATGTTATACAGCAACATCGTTTATTTCATTATTTTGCATACCAGAAAGAACTTAGGGAGTTTAGTGACTATCTATTGACAGTTATCATACTACTTAAAAATAGCTCATTATTTTTTTTCTTGTTCACATCATGAACCACTAGTGTCTGTATGCTACATGATTTGTTTAAACTATGATTTATTAAGCAAATAATAATTCATTTAAACTATGATTTATTAAGCAAATAATAATTTTATGAACTGTTAGCACATTGTAAACCATAAATTTACAGCCAATTTACAATTGGCTGATTTTATACAATGTACTAAGTCAAAACTAAGCAAATTACATTAATACTTAGTTAATTCCTTCTTGCTAAGATCATGTAATATTATGTCTTCAGTTGAACTAAAGGTAAGGCAGTTTCCCCCTCTTTAGATTTGCATTTTAATGCAAACTTACTTGCCTTTATATTTATCTAGAAAATTTATATGGGTACTGCCCATCTTCCATTGATAACCCTGGGCAGGTAAGAACAATTCACAAAATAAGTAAGTATGACACTTTTATCAACAAAATACAGAGACAGAATTAAATAATCATAATACAATAATCACAGGACTATGTAACAGATGCATGGCACAAACCACATCTATATGAGATTCAGCTGACAGTTAGCGCATCCCAGACACAGCTTCCTGGATTTCAGAAAGGAGGATGTGCCATGTAGCAGGTGCTACAACAGCAGAGGCATTTTTCAAATCAATCCATCAATTAAAATTTATGTATACTGTACTTTTACAATGTGTTTCTTTGTTATTTAATGTTTGTCAGCGGCCCAGAGTCTTAAGACAGGAGCAGTGTCTAAATACGTGTAATAAATAAATTTTGCTATAGTTTACCAATTTAAAATGGAATGCAAAGACATAGCATATATTATGGCAGCATGCACACAATAGTCTATTTGTTAGTGAAACTGCCAATATAAATGCAATCTGTATTAGAGAAAATTTGTTTGCAACACTGAGTATGAACATGTGTAAATTATTATGAGACATGTGGAATAGTACATATCAAAATGTGTATATTAAGATGAATGTACACACTTATGTGGATTATATAAAGAATTGCACACTGATAGAGCAATTAGGCAAAATGAAGGGAAGACTGGGAACAGAAACAAAATGAAATTGAAGTTGACAGAGTTGCTCATGTTTGACATGTTTGTCTCTGTTTCAGGTAGCCAATTATTTTGTTTGATCCTCCTAACTATACAAATAGACCATTGCATGACCAGTGTCATCTTTCAACTGGAACTATGTTTGCCAAACTTCAAGTTTTGTGGAATGGAAATTTAGCAAGCATTTTTTGAGAACCCTAGAGAGCTACAATCTATAAAGACTATGAAACTGGAAAGTTGTCCTTCCCCTCACAGGATAGTGTCTGATAATTTGGCCTGTTCTAATGTCAAAGTGGGGATTTTTTGCCCTTTTTTGCTTTTTTAATTGGTTTTCAGTAAAATCATCCCACTGAGAATCAGATGCAGGGTACTCGTAGAACATTGGAAAAGTAAAGTGGATCATGCAAATGCTGTGTCAGGTCTTCATAGCTGAAGTCTAATCCATCTATATTGTCAAATTTTTTTCCTAGCTTTTGCACTGACAGTATTGACCTAATGATTAAGCAAGGCTTTGTGTACATTTCTTTGTTTCCACTGGCAGCTTTACATATGAAAATACCCGTGGGACATATTTTTTTGGCCTTAACTGCAGCTGCCTCCACAAAGTCTGTCAGGCTCATGGGATAGGAAGGACTACATGAGGGAGGCACTTATTGCAAGAACCAAAACTGCCACGAATAGTTTGTCCAGAGGCATATGATTCATGTGGAACAGACTGCTCATCATACTGCTGATGCCTCTACTCAGTATGTTATTCTGGCCAGCCCCCACAATATTGAAGACACATGGTGATTAGCTTATTCCACCAAGCCTAAAGGTAGAGAAAGGCATGGACATTTTTTCTGCAATTTTTCAGGGAAAAGGAAGTCTCCATTTCTTAGGGCAGGACTCCCCATTGGTAGAAAAAAAAGCATCATGATTCTTCTCTAATATTACTGATGCAGATGATCACTGGATAGATTACTGCAGGGGTTTTCAAACTTGGCTCTTTTATGACTTGTGGACTTCAACTGCCTGGCTGAGGAATTCTGGGAGTTGAAGTCCACAAGTCATAAAAGGGCCAAGTTTGAAGACCCCTGGATTACTGCATAGTAAAAGGTAGAACATTCACACATACATGCCTAGCATTTTGAAACTGAGCAGATCTAAGTCCACCAATGAGAATTTCTCAGAAATTATTTCCTATTAATATGAGGCACCAAAAAGGTACAGGAAGGATGACAATTTGGCATACCAATTTACGTTTCTAGAAATTCTATTCAGTCAGAGAATATGTTTTCTACCGATATATTTCTTTGGGGAGGTATAGTCTACTGCTTTTCTACTGATGCATAAGAGTAGACAAGCTACCTGCAAACTGTAAAGCTCTACAGAGCTGGGCTCTTATTATGAAGGGGGAGGGGGGAGAGGATTTTGAAGCCTTTGTCAATGCTGCAAACATTGACATGTTTTTGCACTGACAATATAAGAGGCAGCCTTTTGCTTTAACTGTTTGGCTTTGAATCACAAAAGCGCGGGAGGGATTCAACCCGGACGTTTTAAGAAGATAAGAAATAGCGCGCTTCAAGGGAAGTGAAACTTTGTGTGTTAAATTAATTGGTGAATATGATTCATGACAAGTAATTAAGGGGGGGAGATTCTGTAGGATATGATGTGTCAAGGGGAGAATTCAGATTCTGGCATCCATCCATGAGTTCCAATGCTCCGTTCTGCTCATTATAGACTTTTTTAGAATAAATAATCATGCAGTGCTCTTTGATGTGTCTCTTTAATCAGAACCATGACAACCTTACTGTAAATTCATTTATTGTATGTATATGCTTGCTTTTTCTGCATTTCAAGAGGACAGGATTTCAGCAATTTCCTTTTCTCAAAGAAAACATGCAAAGTTTTTGAAATTATGAACTGTCACGGAAGCTCAAGGCTTTGATTGTACTTTTGGTCATCACTCAGGAGTAGCCTTTAGCTTAATAGTTCTTTTAAAGACTAATTCTGACTGCTTACACTGTGGTGTAGGGATCAGGATGCTTTAGAAAATTTATACTAATGCCTGTAAAACAGTAAAGTAACAACATTGTTATATAATGGTTATTATTCTCACAATTGTAAGGTTTACAAGCAAGCTTTTAAAAGAATGAACACAGGTTGGACAGATCAGCTTCTTAAGGCAAAATCACAAAAACAAGCAATTTCTTACAGTTTATTAAGCAAAATAGTGTTTGGTCACCCTTGCCCAGATAAGCATGGAACACAATAATTCAGTCACCAAACAATTTCTGGGGCTTCTCCAGCAACAGACGTTTGTTACAGTAAGGCAGGGGTATAAAACTGCCAGCCTGCGGGCCGGATACATCATGTCGAAACCACGCCCACCCCAGCTCCGTCAATGGGGAAAAAGTCACAATATGTTGCAACATGTCACGTGCCGTTGAGGGTTTGACACCCCTGCAGTAAGGGCTGGCAGAGAATATTCAATCTAATAGAATGAAGCATTTGAATGTAGTAAAAATGAGTTGTGCTAGTTATACTCCCAAACCAATCTCTCAAAAACATTGTGCAATAACAAAATAAAATAAAATAAACCATTGTAAATAGAAGAGAACTCAATTTCTAAGGCAGTAAATTTGGGAAATATTTCCATTACCTTTTCCCCCAAATGAGTGGAATGGTTTTCACACAGAGCAGTGTTTGCTTTACATTTTTTTTCCAATTTCTCTTTGTGGGTGCATAGAAAGTTGACTTACATTTTGACTTCTTTTTCTCTTGTACATAACTGTGTCACTATGTCACAACCTTTTCACCTGCCACCTCTCCAAGCCTGGGCATCTAGTCCAGTCATAGACTGAGAGATGCAATCCTCAAGACCTGGTTATGTCATCAGGCCTGGGGGTCCTAGGGAACCAGAGACTTATTTAGATGGCTCCAGTATTGAGATTGATGTACTCGCTTTCTCTTTGCTTGGGATTTGCATGTATTTTTAATTTTAATTCTATATTGATTTTTTCTCTTTTAAAATGACTATTTTATATATGCATTCTCTTTATTGACCATTGTACATCAACCAGTATCATTTTTCATGAGATGGGCGACTATATAAATTAGATGCAGGGCATTTTTGGCATAGAACGCTCAGAATGGAGTTCCGGCACCTTTTTTGGATGGAACCTTGTAGGGTAGGCAAGGTGGGTTGTATGACATGTGTGAGTTCCGGCACCTTTTTCTTTTACAAAAAAAGCACTGATTAGATTTAAAAATAAATAATTTTCTTGCTTGACGATGATGTTGAGAAGGCAGGGGGAGGGTGGTTCTCCTTGCTTAGGAAAGGAGATAAAGTCTTTTCGCTTCAAGCCAAAATAGAGACAACAGAGAGACAACATCCATCTTGTGGCAATAGATACCACAAAATTTATACTGGATTAGTTTTCTGCTGGCTCACAGAAAGGAGTTAGCATTTGAACAGGGGAAGATCCCTTTATCAAATCATTTGTCTTCCTTCCTCAGTACTGTTTACTGTCTCCTTGAGTCAATAAGCTGAGGCTATTCTCTATCATCTGAAACAATGTCCTTTCTACATCCACATCCATTGCTCTGTGACTGAGCTTGCTTAGGCCCCCCACTTTGCATTTGCCATTATCCTTCAATTTTTGCAAAAATCTCTGGGGCACATTTGACAGTGCATATTCTGATTTTCCAGGCCAATAGCCATACCTTGCATTCATTTCATAAAAATACAGAAATCACTATGATATATTCCTCATCTAAGTACAATCAAGGGAGAAAATGTACAATTTAGTAGCAATACATTATAAATTCTACAGAGACAGATAAAGTCTAAATATTCTTCTTCTTCATCTAATTTTTTTCAGGATCTGGATTTCTATCTCATGTGAACCAGATTGTTTGACCTGATTGTTAAGATCTATTTGTACCCAGTCTGTCCCCATTTGTGGTTAGAGAGGTGGAAGAAATTTATTCAATTTGCACTCATTCCATTTCAATTTATTTTAATTAATTAATTAATTCATACTGTTGAAGTCAGGATGTTATTTTATAAGTAAGTTTCTTTTTACAAATCCAACTGGTTAATTAAAATGTACAAACAAGAAGTTGAATTTGCAGGACATTTTTTAGGTAGACTGAAGAATACAAACAGTTTATAAAAAGAAAAAAAGAAGAAAGAAGAAATTGTGGGGGGGAGAGATAAGAAATTAAACAATGCCAACTCTTGAGCATGCTTCCATGACTTTAGCATTTGAAAGGCCTAAGTGAAGGAGTGGGAAGAACTGGAAAGAGAGCAAAGTGCTTTTCCTATTAAAAAGAGAAGACATTGTAGTAATAAAATATGTTCCTAAATTTTCCATGTCCTCACCCTGTCTGGGCTGGCATCCTATAGTGCAGTCTAAATTTACTTTATTGAAGCAATCTCTCATTAGATGATAGTGATTTTTTTTATTTCCCTTTATTACTGGAAATCCAATATGCCTGCTTAATCATTAAATTTTGCTGAATGGAGAAATATTTGTTGCATTAAGTAATCACAAAAAATATACTTCTGTTATTATTTTGATATTTATAATAAAAGACAGCTGACTGAGGTTGCATATAAATACACAACTGAACAGCTATTTCCTATTTCTCATGCTCTCTTCCCATTGTGTGCCACACTCTTTCTACAAACATACAGTCAAGGAAAAAGTTCTCTTCTAAAACACTTTTATGCTACCCTTCCTTCATTCAGGAGCCTTACAGAATAATGGTTCAGAATAATTCTCAACCAGCATATGTATAGAAATTCTGGGAGTTGCAGACCAATACATACATGGACAGCACTACAATTCAGAAAGTAATAGTAGTACCATGCATATGCCTCTACCCTTGAATTAATATACATTAAAATATTCCTCTGAAGTCTTTACACTAGGGGCATACATACATTGTACAGGAGCCCTCAACTTAGGATTTAATGACCATTCAAAATTATGATAGGCCTGGAAGAAAGTCAACTGTTTGAAATTATGATTGCCTGTACTTCTGACCATTATTTAATGTTATGATACACATACCGGTCACATGATTGCATTTTGCATACTTGGCAACCAGCTCACCTCTATGACTAATTGCCATGATCATGTGACCACAATTTGCAACTTTTTCACCAGTTTTCAGCAAAAAGTGCCCATTCTGAAGAATAGGTTCACACTTGTGACTGTGTCTGCTTAATGACCACAGATTCACCTAATGACTATAATGATTTACTTAACCACTGCCACACAAAATGTTTTAAAATTGGGTCTAATTACACAGGTGCCTTTAATTACAATTGTAATGACTTATAACCAGAAATCTGGTCCCAATTGCAGTCATAGGTTACCTAACTTGTGTTGGTCTAAATCTTTCACCATTTGTAGTTATGCATAATGATCTTCAATCTCAATAG
Source organism: Vipera berus (assembly GCF_964194415.1). NCBI lineage: Eukaryota > Metazoa > Chordata > Lepidosauria > Squamata > Viperidae > Vipera > Vipera berus. The sequence goes on from NC_138202.1 coordinate 324,573,190, forward strand.
CATGCATATCTTTATATGCTCAGTCACCTTTTCCTAAGGCAAAAAGTCCCCAATAACGTAACTTTTAGGTGACTTATTCCAGTCTCTTGAACATTTCAGTTTTCTCTTCCTGCATTTTTTTTCATTTTCTCAGTATTTATTCAGAGATGTGACAACCCAAATACCATGAGGATTGCCATTTACATTTGTGTAAAAATAATATTAGTAGTTTTCATTTCGTTTTTCATTTCTAATGATCTCTCAGATGGGTTTTGCCTTTTTCTAAATAGTCATTGATTAAATCAATATTTTCTTAAAGCTAAGAAGCACAGTGTAAAGGTATACATGACATTAGGGTGACTAGCCCATAGGCATTTGATACCAGCCATGATGTCATTGCTGCATTAAAATGTTAGTGTGATCATGGTATAAATTACATAACTCATGTTATTTGTGAGATGATGTCAAGATATAAGTAGCACCATGTGTCAGACCCCAAAACCCATGCCCATGACCAACCGAGCCTTGGGATGGGATCTTTCTTCATGACATCTTGTTTTGTAACTAGTGACTGAACTACTACCAATGTTATCCCAAAGTAAATGAATATTTTTAAGGGCACTAATTTAAAAAACAACAACTACATATTAAAAACTAACAGAAGAGATATGTCATTACCGATTTCACCTCTTTTCTTTCAATTGTTATAGGAAATATTTCACTTTAAAAAAAATCTGCAGCTTTTCATCTGATGCAACACAAAACAGTCAGCTTAAAAAAAACACAGCCTTCTAATATCCACTCGGGGTGACAAAATTATGGATTGCTTAAAACAAAGTGACTTCATATTATAGGTTAGGAAGCTAGCTTGTTTTAAGAAAACTGACAATAAGTCTTCATTATAATTTAGAATTTGGGTGTAACACTGAACTGTGAGAGACTAAAATAAAAAGCACGCCTACAGACAAGAAACAGAGGGGAGATTATGTAGGCAACTGGGTGCACTAGTTCACAAATAATACATAATGTATACTAATATTTGAATACAGTCAGTGACCCTTCTTAGTCATATAAGAGTAAATGCTTTTTCCAAGAGGCAATGAATGACAACTGTATGCATCATTTAAAAACAAAGCATTTCCCCCTCACGGTTATTGATATACTGTATTCAAACATGCACACTGGAATAAGGGAACCAACTCAAACAACACACTGATTGAATTTTCTTTAATTAGATGGCAACCCTAATTTAGATTACCATCTGGAAGTTCTCAAAGGGAAACTCTATAATTGCTACTCTAAGCCCTCCTTTATGACTTTAACATCCAGCTGTGCTGCACAAATGAAAGAGGTAAAAATGTCATACGAGCAGAGGTGCACAAGATCAGAACAAATGGCTACCTAACTTAGCATCAAGCTCATTATAGCGCTCAATCAGATGCTTCTAGGGAGAGCACAAGGAGGTCATGAGGCAGATAACCAACTTATGCCTTTATTCAATTTAGAGACCTGTAGCTGCCTATACCAATATCCATAATTGGCATATATTGATACATCTAATGTTTGTTTAATTACCCTTTAACAACATTGAACTGAACTATCGTGGTCAGATCTTGTGACCATGAATTCTGCCAATTAATTATTTATACTGTCAGACTTGACTTCCATGTAGCAATTGCAGAGGAAAATGAAGAACGTGGCTAAGCCAAAGAAAAGTCAAGCAAATGCAGGTAATTTAAAATTCCATGGTTAACCATAGAGTGTAATTCACTGCATAATGCTCTACATGTCTGTTCAGCAAAAAAAATATTCCACTTTTAATTAAGCAGATACAGGATTGCAGAATATGAATAAATGAAGGGGCCATTTCAGCTTCATCATATCATTCCAGTTTGGACATCATCCATCAGGCTCATCATTGTTTTATTTATATTAGCAGCACCCTGCTTACTCTTGGGATAAACAATTAAGCAAAGCATAGAAAAAAGTAAAGAAATGATAAGCAAAACGCAACATAGCTCAGTCTACCTTTCTGTATATTTTTGTCCTTGCAAACCATTCCTGCTATTATAATGCCCATATACTGCTATCTTTTGTTTTGTTTTTTTTCTTTTTCGTTTTGAGGATCTTATCAACTCTATCCAACCACTATTTTTTTGGTCTTATACTACCTCTCAACCCATTCACTCTTCTTATATTTGTGTTATTCACTCTATATATATATATGACCAATATCTTTCTTACATAATGGTAATTCATTTTAATATTCAACTTACTTTCATTCAGCATTTACTCACTCTTTGTCCTATCTCTTCTTGTTTTACCACATACACTTCTTAAGTACTCCCTTACCACTCAATTCATTTCCATATTTACTCTGACAGATTAAATTATCACTTCTCCATAACCAAGTAGTCAGGAGGATACTGTAATATACAGTCATTTTTGTTGTTTTGATGAATATTTGTTCCTTATGTAACTTGAAATTATTCATCAATTTTGACTGCCAAACATAACTACCCTTGTTTGTCATTGCAGCATACAATCTAACCAATATTCCCCGCAGATATCTTAGGTTCTTAACCAAGATGATGGCACTGTCCGCAATATAGAAGTACACACTGATGCATGTCCCCATTCATGACAATAGGCATATGTGATCATTACATGCATTAAACATTCAAGGTGAAATTGCATATCCTTGTCTTATCCCCTACTCAGGGCTGAGCTAATTGCTATTTACAGAAAATGTTCCATACTTGAGATCAATTTGCTTTACCATGCACTTTCTCTAATTCAATAAATATACATGTTCATACATTTCTCAATGACTTGCTAAAGAATAGAAATCTGGTCTCTCCTGCCCTTCATAAAAGTGTAATTCCTCTTACCATTTTTTTCATTATGTATATCAGACAGAATTCTGAGAAACATCTTTTCAGCCATGCTTAGCTAATCATTGGATTCAGTCTTGCTACTTCCCCTTTGTGTAACAGAACAATAAAGGTGTTTTTTCAATTGTCTGCCACAAATGTATTATTCACACACATTTTAAACCAGTCACATAGCCATTCAGTAAGCAAATTAAATGCATAGTTTAATATTTTACGAGTAACACTGTAGGCACCTGTAGCTTTACAATTTTTCAACATTTTCACAGGATTTGCTACTAGATTTGCCATTAACTTTTCTTGAATAGTAACATTCCTAGCATTTGTTCCCATCTTTGACAGATATTACCATTCATATACAAATCTCTAATACTGTTTTCATCATTCCCAGCTTCATCTGATTTTTTTAAAAAAAAATATAATTGCAGTACCTTGCTGGAGGCTTCTTGCTTTACCCTCTTCACCCAGTTCCAAAACGACATTTTATTTTCATCAACAACTCTGTGTATTTCATCTCTCTATTTTAATCTTGGCCAACTTTGTTCAGTCTGGCTGTATTTTTTGCAACTGTTTTTCTTGGTATAAAATATTACATAATATTTTTTCTCACTTCCTTTTTTTGCTGCAGTCTTTTCTCTTACAGGTAATCCTTGGGTTATGTGCATTAGTTCAGCAACTGTTCAAAGTTACAGTGATGCTGAATGAGAGCAAGCCATGGTCAAGTGATCATGATTTCTGATATTCCCTGCCAACTTATCACAAACAAATTTAGTGAGGAGCCAGCAGGAAAAGTCAGAAGTTGCTATCACACAAGGTCCTTGCTTAACAACCTGCACGACCCTTACCTATCAAATGCAACCAGGGCTGCTGGAACTGCTTTTGCTAAATGATGCAGTCACATGGTGTCACACATTACAACCGTGTCACTTAGCTACGGAAATTCCAGGCCCAATTGTAAGCTGAGGATTGCCTATATGTGCATTTTTCCCCTCACCCACTGAAAACAGGGGTAATGATGGATGTGGCAGTGCCAAGTGACAGCAACATCAGAAAGGAGTATGAGAAACTGGAGAAGTATCAGGGCCTGAAGAAGAATCCTGGAGAGAGTGTAGAAAGTCGTGATAGTTGCTCTCAGGGCTGTGACTCCTAAGCAGGGAGAGTGGCTCCAATACAGATTCCAGGAACGAGATCAGAGCTCTCTGTCCAGAAGAGCACAGTGCTAAGTACAGCTAAGATTCTGCGCAGAGTCCTAAAACTCCTTGACCTCTGGTAGAGGACCTGAGACTGAGGAAGACCCAGATCACTCATAAGAGTGAGAAGGGATTGTTTTTTTCTATCACATACATACTTTTTTTCCTCATTGTTTCAAGCAGTTTCTCCATCTTCTTTCCTTATATTCATTTCCCTTCATTCTGCTAGGCAATTAGTCTCTCTTCAGATTATTTTTTTAAATGACTTATTCTTTCTCTTGCTGTATTTGTTACATTTTCTCTTTCTTTCTTTTTTTCTTTCATTTATTTGTCCACTTCTCCCCAAGTTCCATTATGAACATTACCAAATTGTAGTCTGTTCCACATTTATACCTCTTATCTACTCCTATTTTTCACCAGTTCAATCTCTCACTGTAAACAATTAAATCAATCATTTTTCTTTCTTCAGGTGTACATAAGGATAGATATATACCATTTATTTGAAAAGCAGAACATTTTTCCAAGTACATACTTGTTACAATTAACATTTTCATTCATACTTGGATCTCTGAGTAACCCAATCTTTTGTTTTCCCTGTACTCTCTCATCTCATTCCCATCCTATCCATTCATGTCCACTAATGCTGGGGTTGTTTCTCATAGTTCATCTCTACTTTTACTACCACTAGTCACTGGGATATTACATTACAGCTACCATCATTGCAACTATCTATGTTCACTGAGAATCTTCGTAGACATTTATCTATGTTCAAATATCCTTGTAACAAGCTATGCATCACCAATTCATATTTGCTCTTTATACATTATTAAATCTATATCTTCATTGCCCTGCATATATTAAGCAACTCTACTCAAATTATTTTTATTTAGGTTACATTCCTCCTAGATTTCAGTTCCATAAACACACTATATAGCTATTTTTTTCTATTTCTAAATTTATGCTTGTTACGATTTACTCCAAGTGACAATCTTCCATATGCCATGGATGACACCAGGTAGGCTTATAAACATTGACCTCTATTATCCGCTAGGGATTTGGTTTATTGATGCTTTCAACAATTGTTTTTAATAATGTTAATAACATTTTAAAACTTTTTAGTAGCATAGAGAAAGTCTAGACAAACAATAATGAAGAAGAGGTTGAGTCTTGTGCTTTGGCATGATTTGCTCCCTAATATCAAAATACTATCCTAACTAAGTACAGAACAGGCAATTTGGGGGAAGGGAAAGAAAGTGTTTGTAAACCATGACATTGTATCCTACTATATTACACATTACTGGTCCCGAAGATACAGTTTGATGACATGTGCATGATAGTTTCCTAAGCTGAGCCTAATTCTTGATGGTTTCATGGACACAACTGGGTAATTTCTCTGGTAACAATAAGAAAGTGGTTTGCCAATCCTTTCTTCTGGGATGTTTTTTCAGCTTCCCAGTCTAGGTTAGGTACTCTCCTGTGATACCATGTCAGCATTCTAAGCAGACAAAAACTTGATTTAATTCTGAGTTGCAGACCCCGTTGGTCTTGTGCTGTCAGTTGCTAAGAATTTTAAGAAATTTCTAAGCATTTTATTCACTCAGAGGACATAAACTTACTTCCTCTCAGGTTTAAAATTTTAGATACGTTATTGGGTAAATTACTATTTGTAATGTCATGCTAGAATAAGGTGATCTAAAATAAATTAAACAATCATGTTTCAGAGAACAATGTGCCCAAACGTTTATAAGAATTTGGAAGAAGTTTTTAGTTCAGTTCCAATTCTAAACAACAGTACTCTTGAAGTCATACCACAACACAATTACTGAAGCCTCTGGCTGCTACCCAGAAGCATACCAGGTGCCTAGGTAAGTCTCACATTAGCCAAAGAAATAGCACACTTGGATAGATTTCATGTCACCAGAAATTTATCCATCCACTCCCCCACCCCTCAAATCAATACTTTCCCCACAAGTGTCAAAGAACATTTAATCTTTAATGTGAATTTCTTGCATACAGAAATTTATTGTGTCACTCCCAATCTAGCATAACCCGATGAATTGGGATAAGAGATGTTTATAATCTCTCTGTGTGTGATTTCACATTCTGCCATTGTGCTCAATAGCTCTTTAAACCCCCCAATTTCAGGAAAGCGCTTTGGAACATCAATTTGAAGAGAAATTCACAAAAATCAATTTGCACAGTAGGAAAAGGAAAGTATGCCAGGTACATTTAGAGGAGTTACATCCTCTACTCCTATCATCTAGCACTGAATTGTAACAGGCCAAATAAACGCCAAAACAAAAAGTAGGCATAAGCTGCAAAGTATGATTGCTCTTTTTATTATTACTTACAAAGAATGCAGATATGTTACAATGTTTTCCACATCAGTGGCGTGCAGTGATTTGATTTTTAAAAAAAGTATTCTGCAACTTTTTATACTGGGAAAAGTCCTAGCTTCTTTAAAATGTTGCAGATAGATGCTACATCTCCCTCCATACAAACACGCACAACTCTGCATGTTTTGAAATAAATCCAAAACATCACCCAGTTCTATTCCACGCTATATTCTTAGAGTCTTTGAGTAATACTTTCCAATTTTTATAATCTTTCTTTGAAAAAACATTGTTATCACCATCTTGCTCCACTCTACAATTGCAAGATGGGTAAACCTAATCATCCCCATTTTAAATGCCAGGATCTGAGGGATTTCTTCAAAGGCGTTCAATAAATCTCACAGCTAACCGGAGACATGAAATCTGATTTTAGCAGTATCCATTAGTGACTGAAATACAGTTATGCAATTATGTCAAAGCTTTCTTTGTAGGTAAATTTCAAGACTAAATATCACAAAATATATTAGAATTTGGCTTGTAAGTGGAAAAAAAAACCTAGATATTGTTAAGAAGTCTATAAAAAAGTGGGCCTCCTTAAGTAACACCAGGTGCCTGCAATTAGTGCAGGTTCGCATCCCACCAGGCTCAAGGTTGACTCAGCCTTCCATCCTTCCGAGGTAGGTAAAATGAGGACCCAGATTGTTGGGGGCAATAAGCTGACTTTGTAATAATGCCGCTTGGGGTGTGTGTGAAAGCCCTTACAAGCAGGCATATACATAGAATGAAGGCTACTGCTAAGCTTGTAAGCTGCCCTGAGTCTTCGGAGAAGGGCGGGATATAAATGGAATTAAAATAAAATAAATAAATAAAATAAAATTAGAGAATAAGCTTCAAAACATTCATCTTTTATAAACATGAATGAGCTTCTTTGGACATGTTTTCAGTCATAGAATGAATATGTATATTGCTTTGGTTTTTAAGCAGTGACTTCTTAATGACTGTCAGACTTCTTAATGACTTTCGTTTCCTTGAAAATAAGAGTTAGTAAATAGGGGGCTAAAATTTACATTCACCTTCATTGGAAAGTTAGCTTTCTTCTGAAATTTTGTTTTCTTTCTGTTCCATTTGGAACCGAATTTGGGATTAGGAAACAAAGCTTCGAAATGTCTATTCTCATTATGTTATGGGTAACTAGGAAAGAAGGTAAGCACTGGAGACCCTGACATAAACACGAGCATGAGATACAGAAGGCAGTCACATCCTGTGTTCCATCTCCCCACCAAATCACTCAATTAGATTAGAATATTTTGGATTGTAATTTTGCTTTAAAAATTCTTCAATAAAAGACCAAGGAAGAGAAGATGTGGGAGATTATTGGAGACTTTCTGAAATAATTTTGGAAGCCAGTGCATACCTTCATAGTAACAAAGTACTTCTCTCTTCTCAGAGCATTTCCCCCCTAAATCTTTGAGAAACATCTTATTTTTTAAAAAAAATCATTTGAGCCATTCAGTGTTCTTCCACCATTTGACTAAAACTTTTTTTCTTGGCAGAATTCTGATGTAACCAAGTCACCCAGTCATGAGAAGGAAAAGAGGTAGAGAGGGATTTTAAGCAGTCTGATTTTTAATTCACCCATTGTACCACTTTTAGGATATGGCAACATCCGAGTACCACCAGTCGCCTAGCAAGGTGTCAAAAACTTGACACCCCCCTCCCCCCAAAAAAGGAAAAAGTGATGAAGTACAGGTAGTCCTCGACTTACAACAGTTTGCTTAGTGACTGTTCAAAGTTACAATGGCACTGAAAAAACTGCCCCCACAAGCCACAGCCGAGCAAGATACCTGCCTGCCCACCCAGCGGCACTCTTCCTGCTGTCTGAAGTTTTCATTGTTGTGAGCATTTCTGTTCAGGATTGGCAGTGGGGGTGGGGGGGTGTTTGGTTTTTATTCCCCCTGTCTTCTGGGTGGTTGCAGCAGGTTTTGGTCACTTCACATGACCCTGGGACACTGTGACCGTCATAAATATGAATCAGTTGCCAAGCATCTGAATGTAAATCACAAGATGCTGCAACATTCCAGCTGATTGGCGCTTCTTCTGGGCTCAGCAGAAGCACCAGGATCAGTGCTGAGCTCCAGCTGGAGCCTGGCGCTGATCCTGGAGCTTCTGCTGAGCCCTGACAGCCCTGCAGCTCCAGCCATCTCTCACTCAAGCTTGTGCAGTGCTGCCATTCCCCTTCCCCACTACCACTTTTCTAGGATGGTCACGTACCACCTGCCAGGTGCCAATGTACCTCAGGTGGTACTCATACCACTGGTTGAAAAGCCTTGGCTTATACTGCTTTAGAATGGCAACTCTAATTTTCCATGCCAATTTTAATTGTATTTCACTATTATTTTAATTCTTTCAATTTAAATCCAAATATTAGACCTTAGCAATGTACAAATTAAACTTTAGTTTTACTTCCTTTTATTTGTTGTTCTAACTTTAATGTTATTATCATGGTTTTAATTTATCTGCTGATTGTATGACCTTATTATTTTATCTGTTCTTATATCCCTCCCCACTCCAAATGTTGCAAAATGTACTGGGAGGAAAGGATATATGTTTCAATGTAAACTAAGCAAGAATAACATAAAAGGTAAGGATTTTTTTTCCTCCTTTCTAAGCATTTTTTGTTGATTTCCTATCAAAGTGCTTATCAAATCTGACCCTTCATAGTTTTTTTTGGGTTTGGTTTGTTTAATCAGAAAAAAACTGGCTGGGTACTGCTACCTAACAAGTCTATGGTAAGAGAAGATAAATAGAAAGTGAACCCCCAAACTTTTATAGTAAGATATAGCTGATCCTTTTTAGAGCTCTTTGGGTATCAGGCAGGACTATGGACAGAGGTTCAATGAAAGTTGGTAAATTTTACTGAACTTGTTCTGAAGTAAAGGAGGGAAGCTTTGCACCCATCATCACTGCAAGCACTTCAGGAAACCCCATAAATCTTCCCAGTAATTCTGCCTCACTTCTCTTACCTTCCACCATGAAAAGAGGTTAATATCAGGCAAAAGGAAAACAGCTCTGTGCCAAATGCTTATTCATACCACCTGCCTTTCAAAATAAGAAGAAATAATTCCCACTGAATGTTTTGGGTTTGTGAATTCTGTACAGAACAACTCATGCTGCTTTGTGCACAATTGTGGCAAAAACATGAATTGACCACATTATTTCCCATTTAATGAAGAAAAAAAAAAGGAAGATGCAAAGAACATTTTAAAGGGCCCAGAAAGAAACTACTATATCATGCAACAAGTTTATATCCATTATTGGATAAAGTATTTTGAAATCCAATGAAGAATAACATCTACAGGAAAATAATATAATGACCCTTGTCAGCCTTTTAATTTTATATCTTTATTACCATAGAGATTCCAAATCCACTTTAAAATAAACTCAATTACCTTAAAAAGGTAAGCTGATGACTTCAGGGATATCCAGGTACCTCTTTTTTCACATAGTCAATCCAGCACATAATATCTGGGGATTAATTATAGCCTATCTGTCCATTTATCAACTAGACAAGTATAAAAGTGATGCCTGCTAAAGCACATTCATCAGCCAGATTTTCATTATTAACCTACCCCAATTAGGAAAGGGGGAAAAAGTAATCCATAAAAATTAATTAAGATGACAGTGAATTGTGTTCTTTTGGGCTAAGAAGGAATTTAAACGGTCAGTTATTCCTTGTGTATTTGTAGTCTAGAACAAACTGTTGGGAAGAAGAAATGACACTGTCCTAATAAACCCCAGAATAGCTAAAAGTACATTTACAACTGTCTTTCTCAAACATGTGCCTTGTAGGTAAGTCGGATTCCAACTTCCAGAATCCCCAACAGCATGGCCTTATTAGAAGACTCAAGGAGAGCAACAGAACTATAGAATGGTGCAATAAATACAATCACTATTTATTATCTTACCATTAAATCTCCAGGGCATAATTTCAGCTGCCATGTTCATAGACATTGCATGTATGGCCCAATTTTTGACTAAGTAGGATTTCCTGAATATTTAGCAGCAAACTGAACTTTTTTTTAAAAAAAGTGAGAACCCAATTTTTGAAGTTAGATCTCCAGGAATGCAATGTAAAATCCACACAAACTCTCAAATATAAATGTTTCAATGTAACATAATATGAGAAATCCTCATGGTTAAAGCTGTGTTTTTTTAAATATCCCAAAAAATGTTAAAAGATTTGCTTTGGTTATTAGGCTGATGGCTTTATTAACACATCTGCTTTTCAAAATCTATGTGGCCATCAGGTATATTGAGTGTTTGTGGTCCTCCTAAAATATTGCTATCACAAGCAGTTCAACTTTATTTTATCCTCCCCACCATGGTTCAATGGAAAAAGATATTTCTCACTTAAAGTTTCTTTTTCTATGAAGCCTCTCTTCCTCAGTAGTAACTTATAACTTGCAAAAGCTTCATTTACAATTGCCAGAAGTCTGTAAAATACAGTATTTAACAGCTCTTAAACATGGATGTATGGTGTTTAAAAAGCCAGCAGTAGCCCTTTGAAGACAAACAAGCTTGCTTCATAAGGAAGCTGAGGAATGAGGAAGCTGAGCTCCACCACTTGTTTATTGGACCCGTGCCCTTCCTGGCTGGTTTATGCGGCTTGGGAGGGAACACGAGGCTGGCTCCAGGCGGTGATATCTGCTTCCTTGAGTGAAGGTTGTTTCCCCTCCGTCTTGAAGGAGGCAGTGGTGAGACCTCTCCTCAAGAAGCCTACCTTGGACCCAGCTGTATTAAACAACTTTCGTCCGGTCTCCAACCTTCGTTTTCTTGCGAAGGTTGTTGAGAGCGTGGTGGTGCATCAGCTCCCTTTGGTCCTGGAGGAAACTGACTATCTGGATCCGTACCAATCGGGTTTCAGGCCCGGGCACAGCACGGAGACGGCATTGGTCGCTCTGGTGAATGATCTCTGGAGGGCTCGGGACAGGGGTTGTTCCTCTGTCCTAGTCCTATTAGACCTCTCAGCGGCTTTTGATACCATAGACCATGGTATCCTGCTGCAGCGTCTCAGGGGATTGGGAGTGGGAGGCACGGTTCTTCAGTGGTTTTCCTCCTACCTCCTGAGACGTTCGCAGTCGGTGTTGGCAGGGGGACAGAGATCGACCTCGAGGCCTCTCGTTTGTGGAGTTCCTCAGGGGTCGGTCCTCTCGCCTCTCCTGTTCAACATCTATATGAAGCCTCTGGGTGAGATCATTCATGGCTTTGGAGTTGGGTATCATCAGTATGCTGATGATACCCAGCTTTTCATTTCGACCCCAAACCACCCCAATGATGCCCTCAACATGATGTCCCGTTGCCTGGAGGCGGTCCGGGTCTGGATGGGGAGGAACAGGCTTCAGCTCAACCCTGACAAGACTGAGTGGCTGTACGTGCCAGCATCTCAGGAAATTCAGATCATTCCATCTCTCACTATGGGGGGTGAGTTATTACCCCCCGTAGATAAGGCTCGCAACTTGGGAGTTCTCCTAGATTCACAGCTTTCTTTAGAAGATCATATAGTAACTGTGACTAGGGGGGCCTTCGCCCAGGTTCACCTGGTGCGCCAGTTGCGGCCCTATCTAGACCGGGATGCCTTGCGTACAGTCACTCATGCACTCGTGACCTCTCGGTTAGACTACTGCAACGCTCTCTACATGGGGCTGCCCTTGAGGACCACTTGGAGGCTTCAACTGGTGCAGAATGCAGCCACGCGAGTTGTGTTGGGGGTCTCCCGATACTCCCATATTACACCTCTGCTCCGTGAACTGCATTGGCTTCCGGTTACCTTCCGGGTGAGATTCAAGATTCTGGTAATGACCTACAAAGCCCTACATGGCATGGGTCTGGAATACCTTAGGGAGCACCATCAACTTCCCTCCGCCCAGTGCGCTCCCACAGAGAGGGCCTCCTTAGGGTGCCACCAGTCGGAGAATGCTGTCTGGTGGCTCCCAGGAGGAGGGCGTTCTCTGTGGGTGAGCCTGACCCTTGGAACCGTTTACCGGTTGAGTTCCGGATGGCTTCCGACCTTCGCTCCTTCCGACGTGATCTAAAAACCTATTTGTTTGAACAAGCCGGCCTGGTCTGATGGGTTTGGGTTTTAATTATTGTTTTAATGTAATTTATTTTTACATTTGGGCACTAGGGTTTAATTTGTTTTTAATTTTTAATTTTGGTTATTTTGGTATTTATGGCCCTGTTCACCACCCTGAGTCCTTCGGGAGAAGGGCGGTATACAAATTAAATTAAATAAATTAAATAAATAATGCCAATGACTGCTGTAAGCAGAAACTATTACTAAATTCATATGTGAGATATTGAGTGAAAGGGAGAAGGCCAAATGAGTAAATAGAAAGTATAGAGCAAGAACCATAGCTCTGCTAATCGGCTTGTACATGCAACAAAGAAAAACAAGATTGCCCTCTTAAATAGAGAACTATTTCACCCATACATAAGAAGCCATATAATGTAGTAGTCAATCTAGGGAGCAGAATATGTAAAACATGTTTTATTTTTATGTGTACTTTAATTAAACTAAAGCATGCCATTCAAATATCAAATACATCTCTCAGTGCTAAAGCGTCCTAGATTAAAGTAACAAGAGACAATTTAGTTCACTGCAAGGACTAGCTGCCCCAACTCACTGAGATACATGCAAGTTTAATTTATTATTTTTGTTGCTTTTGTTATTTTTTTCTTCAGAAATTATCAGGAAAAATTGTTTTGGAATTGCCGCAAGCACATTCTCTGTTATACAATAAAGCATAACACATCTTTTTTAGCTTCTTCATGGACCTAAATAATATTAGTTATTTAACTATTAACATTAATTATATACTGCTGCATTTATAAGTCAGCTCATTAAAGCAAATGCTTAATTTTTTAGAATTATAAAAAAGCTTGAAAAAAAATACAACTATGTTAATGGTAGCAGAAAGGTACTGGGTTCATGTAAAGTCCAAAGAATTTCTTCTAAATTGTTTTCAAACATACATAACCCTATTCCTTCTTATTAAATTTAGGACAACCAATATATTTTAGTTTGCCTTGTATGTTGTTATGTGCAATAATTATATATTTCACTCTCAATTTTTGGGATAAAGAAAAGCAATTCATAATGTGTATATAAACTTCTGGCCTTTTTTCTGCAAATTAGAATTTATAGTTTAAATGCACATGCTATAATATCAAGGGTTTATCGAAAACAAGCTTATCCAAACACTATTTAACCAAATCACTGCACAATTTTATTTTCCCCACTGAGTTATTGATAATTCTGCTTGTGTATTAGCTACAGTAGCATTTAGGAGGACTCAGCAGCATTCATTGTGTTTATTATTCTGTATTTGCATGCATAATCTTCTAAAAGCATTGCAGATTAGAAATGTATTACTAAATACAAAGCTAAATATACCCCCTTTTTAATCCATTTATATGTGACACATTTGTTAGTTAAGCCACTTATTACCACTTCCTGACATTTCAACACAATACAGCATCTTGCCTATAAGCATTTTATAATGGGAGTTTGATAAATGTTGGGAAATTTCTGCTGCTAACTTGTCACTTAGAAAAAGGCATAGAAGAAACAGGACACATGAATACACAATATCCATTTAACAACTGAAACAAGCTTAACCTAAAATGCCCTTATTCTTATTTCATCAAATGCAATGGGTTTTGTTTCAATTAATATTCTAATTGCTGAACAATAGTGGGAAAAAGTACTCGCACAAAACAAGGCTGGAAGCCATTATTGACTTGATGGTAAATTTGATCCGATATAATTAATAATGGGGAATGGGAACAATTGTTAAGAGCAATTTGTGCCTGAACAGGGCATAGGGAAAAAGTTTATTACAGAGATTTGTTTTAACTCAGTTACTTCCCACCCTTGCTATTCTTCTATTTTTCCTGTTGTGTGGTGGCTCTTTTAGTTACCACCTATCTAACATGCTGTCCAGAAGCCCAAGCAATTGATGCATTATCTGCAGAATGAGAATGTAGGATTTAACTGATGTTATGACCAAAGGATTTGGAAACAAATACTGTATACAGTTGTCTATGTTTGCAATTCTGATATCTATTGATATGAATAGTTGTGAGAGTGATCAGAATAGTTCATACTGACAAGTCCAAACCAAGAACTAACTCTGCAGATAAAAACCTATTCCTTATACTACTGGTAGTGCTTAAAAGAAATTTCTATCCTGTCTCGTCTCCTTGTAATCTCATTGCAACGACACATATCCATGTATGTGTCACTATCTCTTGGCTCAGTATAAGCAAATGTGTCATGTTCAGTTTCTCTCTCTTTTTCCTTTTCAATCTTAAACACATTCCCTCAAATTTTTGCCTCTGTTTGTTTGAAGGTACAAATGAAAATGCATATTTTTGATGTGTATACACAATTCTTCCAATAAATATTTTGGAACATATATTTTCTAACGCTGGGGTCTCTGTAAATCAGTTTCTCTAATAATGTATGTTTTGGGATATTTTTTTTCTTAAAATACAAATATTTGTAGTTATGAACAGCTCTGCAAGGATATCATTTGCATATCAGATTGGAAAATTTAGCCTGCATATTTGATTGCTATCGATACAGATCTTTATTATGGAAAAAAGGTTGAAAAGAATCTATAGAAATTTAGATTTCCTCTCCTGACATTCTTCATCACTAATCTTCTTTCATGGAAAAAACATATATTATTTCTATCAATTATTACATCCCTTAGTTAAGATCACCTAATTATTAACTTACTCTCTCACAAATGCACACTGCTGTTTTGCCACACACACTCCCCCAACCCATCATCCTATAGGGAACTTAATAGCCTCATAAACTCTAACAGTTCTGCTTGCTTTCCAAGCTCATATCAATATTTTAATTTTGTTATATACCTCCTTACATAGATTAGGTCTAATTCACTTAAGGACCTCCTACTCTTGTGCATTTCACCTCAACTCTTAGATCTTCAGTACAGCACTTTCTGTTGGCCAAAAAATGAATATGTCCAGAGGTATATACAAGATCCAATTCTTTTGTCAAAATGTCACAACACATGTGCAAAGGGGGCAAACCTTATGTCACATTGGTGTGACAATGCATTTGTAATTCACTTCTCCCTGCCCCCCATCCAGGGATGCTACTGGACAAATCTAAACAATAAACACTGCTTTTTCTACAATGTACTTCCATTGTGGAAAATTCCACCAATGGACTTGAGACAGAATTCTTCCTTGTTATATGTTACAAGTGAGCTTAAACATCTAACTTTTTAGACAGGCTTTCAGAAATTTAACTAGTTTCATATTTATGTATCTATGTTTGTGTATGTCTGTGTGTGTCCATGTGTAATGACATAAATTTGTAATTAAATGAAAATAAAATAGACTACTATTAGGTTTTCCAGAAACCTGGATGGCAATATGACAGACTTTTCTGTTCTGATTTTGCAGGAATGTTCTTCACAAGAATGAAAGACTCTAATTGGATTCATAGATGACTAATTTAGCCATGGTTTATTAAATTAACTTAGTGATTTTTATACAATATTCTAAACCATAAATTATGGCTTATAAAACACATAGGCTTGTCATTGTTCAGCTGAACCAAACAAACACATTGAACTCTGGCTCATATCAAACAAAATGAAATTCAATGGAGAGAAAACTAAGGTTCTATACCTAGGCAAGAATAACCAAATGTATAGGCATAGATTAGGTGAAACTTGGCTCAGTAGCAGTAATCATTTGAATATGAGCCAGCAAGGTGGCAGCAACCAAAAAAGCCAGCACAATCCTAGGCTGCATTAATAGAATCAAGAACACATGAAGTATTAGTATGACTTCATAAGACCATACTTGGAATTCTGCAAGTCACCACAATATAAAAAAGATGTTGAGACTCTGAAAAAAGTGCAGAGAAGTGCAACAAAGATGATTGGGGCAAGGAGGCTAAAACACAAGAAGGAATTGGGTATATCTAGATTAATGAAAACAAGGATTGGGGTGACATGACAGCAGTGTCCCAATATTTGAGAGGTTGCCATAAGGAAGAGGGGATCAACTTTTTCCAAAGTATCAGAAGACAAGACAATAAACAATGGATGGAAACTAAACAAGAAGAGAAGCAACTTAAAACTAAGGATACACTAGTGGAATGGGTTGCCTTCAGAAGTTGAGGTGCTCCATCACTGGAGGCTTTTAAGAAGAGACTGGACATCCATTTGTCTGAAATGGTATAGGATCTCTTTCTTGAGCAGGACATTGGATTAGAAGATCTCCAAGGTCCCTTCAACTTTGTTATTCTGTTATTCTGCTAAACCATAAAGCATGGCTTATAAACCACATAGGCTTGCCATTGCTAAACTAAACCAAACAAACCACATCACGACATAGTCTGTTGTGTGAATCATCAAATTGCTGATTTCTTGTCTAAATCAGGATAAAAAATACTCAGATATTTAAGATGTTAGGGTCCTATTTCTATCAGCCCAAATCAATGTGGTCAATGGAGGGGAATGATAAGTGTTATAATACAACAATATTAGACCAGGTATATATTCTATACCTATTTGGCTGTTTCATAGCCAAAACTTTACTAGCTCAGGTTTTAGTTTTATCAGGTCCAAGTTCAATGCTTTATCCACATCCAAATTAAACCTCATGTATGTGTATCTGCA
This sequence comes from Vipera berus, assembly GCF_964194415.1. Classification (NCBI taxonomy): domain Eukaryota; kingdom Metazoa; phylum Chordata; class Lepidosauria; order Squamata; family Viperidae; genus Vipera; species Vipera berus. Next base: position 324,590,310 of record NC_138202.1, read on the forward strand.
CATGTATGAGTAGGATGATAGGGATTTTGAGACAACTATCATGGGGAGTTTTTTGCCATCTGGCAAAATATGCAACTTATACCATGATTTCTACTAAAATCATGTTTACTGGAAGATATATTTTCCTCTTATGATTCCATAAACCTTTCATGCTATACCCTCCTCCAACTGAATAATGACATTGTTATTCTTATCGCCATTATTTTCACCGGTTCAGAAACATTATCAATAATTAGCCCGATGAAATATTACTAGCTAACAGAGAGAGATCTCAGCTTCTCTTGTTATGGTGAGTAAACTGTACCAAATGAGGATGGTTGTATATCATATAAAGTTCATTATACACAAGGTGTCTGACTTCTTTTGAATTCAGTCAGGCAGAAAATGAACAGCTGTCAATGGTAATCAGGATCAGAGAAAACAGATTCTCAGAATGAGATCCCAAGCCCCTTTACATTGTTAATGGTTTTAGCTAACAACAACCCCACCCCCAGAAAAAAACAGCTTTATAGTGTTATTTTTCCATAAAAAGGAATGCAAGTATAGCAATGAGCTAGATTTTCAGGATCCTTTATGAAATGCATGCCAAAAGGCAAACCCCATATATAATGCTGACCGGTTGTCTTTAACCATTGTTTTGCTTCATTCAATAACAGAATGTACCAGCCTTTTCTAACCTGGTATTTATCAAATGTAATTGGACTACAACATCCATAATTCCTGGCCTGTGTCATCATTAGTTACAGGGCTGGTTAAGAATTTGAATGGATTGGATTAAACACAAAAGTTAGTGATCAGTAGAAAAGAAGTAGATTTTGTTGAAATGGAGTGAATAAATGCAGTAGTATATGGAGAAAGAGTTGGAGAGGAAAGCCAAAGAAGCCATGGTTGGATAGAGTTAATAAGATTCTTACAAAGAAATAAGTTAGAGCTTTAAAGAATAAAATGCAAAGTATGAATCAGTGTGGGAACATAGTGGAAAAAAGGATGATATGCAAAAGTGGTAAGGAGAAATAGTAGAGAATAAAGGACAGAACTATTGCAAGAACATAAGTAAAGCATAAGTAAAGCTGAAACATTATTTAAGCCCTGGGGAGAAAGACAGTATTCAAAAGTACCTCAGATTTTTATTGATTCAGAAGTAGGGAAAGTAAACCACAATCAGGCTTACAAGATTCTGTTATTGTAGCCTATCTTAATAAAGTATTAGTTCTAATCTTCCTGTGAAGTTGATTTTGTGCCCTGGTCTATGTAGTGGGGATGACAGTAAGATAGCAACTGAAGTAGTGACTGATGTTGGTCTTAACAAGATTTAGGGTTTTTTTTCTTTTCTGTGATCTCCTGTGTCCAGTTTCTTTTGCTTACCAATTCTGCACTTTCCTGTTTACTTCAGAAGGAAATAATGTGATAGGCATGTACATATACAATTCCAACATATATGAAAGGCAATGACTGGACACACTTTTAAATGACTTGCTCTATCATTCAATGACAACTAGTTTGGAGGATCAGCTTGCACAAGAATGTGAAAAGGTCAAAAACAGACATAAAGATTGGACTCTTGGCAACAACTCAAGGATATAATATGTTGCCATATCTAATAAATATATTAAATCATGTCTGATAAATAAAACAAAGCATAATGTGAAACTAAGCATTGCTAATCAAGCAGTGATGCACTCTGGGGCTGAATATTGACCCACACTTCTAATTCAATTCCCTTTGAGCTGCCAAGAAATACAATTAAGTAACTCACTCTGCCCCTGAAGATGCCAGCCACAGCTGCCAGTGAGATGCTTGGCGCACCATAGACATTCAGCTTAAAAGCACATCATTGACCATGAAACCCTATACCAATACAAGCACTTGAATTTCCTCCTGTTATAAAAAATATAAGGATCAAAAGGTTTTGGGATAGATAAAGACATTGCTGTGAAAGACTTTAATTGGAAAGTACTATAATAGAAAACCTAAAGCTAGTTTCAATGAAAATTTGTACTTGTCAGTCCCATTTCTCTTGAATTGTTACTGATTTCTTGAGTTTGAGAACAATCATTTTAAAACTAGTGGTAAAATCAGCACTATTATAAAAAATAGAATTTAAGGAGAACCACAAATAGTTAAGCTCATTAAGATGGGGAGACTATAAGTGGCAATTTGTAGGTAACACAAGGAAAACATTTTCAAGTCGGAATGGAATTCAAGGAGATTTTTATCAACTCTGACCCAAGGAATGTGAGGAGACTGAGTCAAATACATCATGATAAAGACCATAGCTCCTTCCCTGCTGATGCTCAAAATTAATGGAGGGCATAACAACATATGACTAAAATAAATACACAAATAAGAAAAATCAAGAAGAACATGATACTTAGGATTTTACAGTATTATGACATTCTCCTCACCACCACCATTCCTATCTCCACTGGACTCAATTCTGTAGCTTACAACAATATTATACAGAGGAAAATTCCACTGATTAAATTAGGACTACACTCAGGAAAACAGGCATATTTTGCAGGTTAGCAACTATTTCCTTTGCAAGTCTAACCAAAAGTTGATAGTAAATGGGCTTACTCCCAAGAATGAGAGTACTCTATAGAATTGAAGCCTAGTCATTTAAATCTCACTTTCAAAGAACTACAAAAGGAATAGTCATGTTCCTTCTGTCCTTTCACTCTTGGGCTTCCAGTTTTGGTATTCCAAGGCAATCAATTCAAATGGTATAAACAAACAATTTTTAGTAACACTAAACTACCTTGATAACATTTATTTGCCATTTGGTGCTCTCATTTATCTAATCCTTTTCCCAGAGTCAATTATTTAATGTAATAAAAATAAATGTCAATGCAATTATACGATGTAACTAGACAATGCTAGTAATGGAATATATTTAATGTGATGTAAATCAACCGTCTTATATAATCTTTCAATTAGCATGATACAATGTTTGTAATATGACAGTAGACAAATAAAAATCATTTGACTAAAAAAAAACATTTTCCTGAAGGACTTAACTTCAAATACCTTCTTTTCAGTCTATAGCATACAAAAGGAATATACAACAAAATGCTAGAGCCCAAATAATTATTATTCACCCATCTCATGGTTCCTACTTTATTGCCTCCATAGCCAACTAGCATTATAGAGCCATAGAACATGATCAATCTTTGTGGTTGTTATTGTATTTCTTCCTCTTTAAGACTCCACTCATCCCCACCCAACCTCCCGTTATAGTTTGCACTGGTGTCCACTGGGCTCTCTTTTTCAGGGGAAGAAATACTGGCAAAACACTTCTCTTACAAGATAATTTAAGTGTGCATTCTGAGATACAAATGTTTCTTAAAACTAATTTACCATCTCCTCTGGCAGTGTTCTCTTGTTTTATGACAAGCTATTCCATTAATATTCTAATTGTCAAGAAATTTCTCCTTACTTCTTGGTTCTTTTTTTGATTAGTTTCCACCCATTGCTTCTTGTTCTGCAGGTGCTTTGGAGAATAGATTGACATCCCTCTTCTTTGTGGCAGCCTCTTAGGTATTAGAACCCTGCTATCATATCACCTCTAGTCCTTCTTTTATTAAACTAGACATACCCAATTCCTGCAACTGTTCTTTGTGTGTTTTAATGTCCAGTACCTTAAACATCTTTGTTGCTCTTCTCTGCACTCTTTCTAGCATGTCAATATATTTTTTATACCATGGCAACCAAAACTGGATACAATATTCCAAGTGTGGCTTTGCCAAGGCATTATAAAGTGGTACTAACACTTCATGTGATCTTGACTCTATCCCTCTGTTAATGCAGCCTAGGATTGCTTTGGCTTTTTTTGGCAGCTGCAGCACACTGCTGGCTCATATTTATATGACTGTCCATTAGGACTCCAACATCCTTCTTACATATTATATCAAACCAAATATAATTTTAATAAGTCATTTTGAAATTGTTGGAGAACTTCATGAAAATTCAATAGAGATGATTATGGCTCTTGGACAATCATACCAACAATCAGGCATATATTATCTAGAGAAAAATTAGGGGATCCACTTAATTTTGGGGTTATTTGTTTTACTGTAGATTACTCTGTGATTGTGTGATCCAAAGGTGCAAGATATCAAACTATTAATGAAGGTCTTATCATTCGTAAAGTTCTACCATACCTGATTATACTCAAGCAAAAAACTTCTAGTTATCAATTAACACATACAATGGCTTATTACAAAATTTAGTGCCAGAAAAAGTGTGAATGGGGACAAAACAGTTTAAGAATTAAAAGATGCATACTAGAAATTCCAGAATTTCTACCCTTCTACACTTTGCATATCTTTGTTTTAAAAAGTCAGATTCCAATCAAAATCCATGTCAGCACTTCCTCCTTGGCCAATGAAATTGACAAATTGCCATCTATTTTTACCAGTTTTAGATTTTTTTTTGTGGGTTTCCATGAGAGAATAATTCTTAATCTCAAAGGAGTGAAAAACTATTTGGAATGCTGGTAATAACAAAAGCAAAAAGAAAAGTTCAACTAATATAGACTCTACTATGGATGTATCAGAATAAATGGTTTAGGATCCAGTAATGAAGTATCCTTCCTCTGCTCTACTTAGCCTAGAAGTACATTTCTCCTGAATTTCTAGTTGCTTTGCCTTTTTGTTTTCCACAACCTTTCCCATTTTAAAACAGACCAAATATGTGGACACTTCTTCCTCCAGAAATCTTAGACACAGCCAAAAGTTTTGAGTCCATTTTCTGGATCTCAGCTCATATACGGAATAAATAATACATACTGAATATATGAGCTCAGATCCAGTATATGTTCTCAAAACCCTGCCTGAAATTTGTGGAAGTTGAAGTGGTAAAGGACTAACCACTGGCTCAAGCCCACCACCATATCTATTTTCCCCTTGAAATCTGCATTCTTTCATAAAAATATCAATTAATTCCCTTATTGGCATTCTAAGAACAAGAATGATTCTTCTTCTGGTGAATTTTCTTCCACCTTTTTTTTTATTGTTACACCTGTGCAAAAGGTCTCAGAAATTTCTTAACACACACACAAACTCTCTCTCTCTTACACAGGACTTTTAAGTTTCTTCAGGGGTGTAAAACATCACGTCACGAGGAAACCATGCCCACCCCATTGCCAGCAATAGGGGAAAAGTTCTGAAACATCGTGCGACGTCATGTGATGTCGCAGGTTTGACATGTCTGGGTGAAGAAGAAAATAAATATAGGTATCAAAAATTAACTTTGGGTCTTTACTTTATGCTGTTCATGGTTCATTAGAGAAGCCTCCAGAAAAACATTATACATAAAGAAATTTTGTACAGTACCACAACATCAAAATTGTAATTTAAGAAGCATTTATCTGAACCTTGTACCCCCATTTCAACTGTAATTCTACAGCTCCTTGTTTAGAAGAAAGAGCTACTGAAATTGTGATAAAACTGTTGACTTAAGAAAAGTGTGTGACCAAACAAAAACAACAAAGTGAAGAATGAATGGGTACTGAATGAATATGGATTAAAAACAAAAGTGAGTGACCAATGCCAAAGAATTACTTTGAGCCAGTGTTGTCATTAGAGAGAATGCTGGAGGACAGAACTGTAAAACAAACATGGAAAAGTGACATAGTTGACAGGGTCGGGTAAGACCAAGAAAGTCAAGGCTGCATGGCATTGGTGGTAACTTCAAAAAGGTGAGGAAATTAAAAAAGAAAAAGTATGCATGAAACAGCAAGAGGGACATGGTATTAGTAAGGATAATTTGCAAGGCTGGAAAAGAATGGAAATGCTAGCACAGGGGTCTTCAAAATTGCCCCTTTTATGACTTGTGGACTTCAACTCCCAGAATTCCTCAGCCAGGTTGCCTGGCTGAGGAATTCTGGGAGCTTAAGTCCACAAGTCATAAAAGGGCCAAGTTTGAAGACCCCTGTGCTAGTGAATGCTGTTGATATAAACCAGATTTAGATGCAGTTGTCTGTCAGACAGGAAAACCCACCTAACAAATTGTTCCACAAAATGTGCATCCTTATATAAAATATTAGGATCAGAATCCTACCATACAACACTAACTAGTCAGCAGCTTTATATTTATTCTTCCTGCAATATTAGAACTTTTATTTTAAAAGAGACAGCCAGGGAAATTAATCATAAAGAGATGGATAACAAAGATAACTCTTTTTGATTTTCTTTATGTAAATCTGTCATCAACTGGTATCAGAAAGTTCAGTAAGTGTTTCCACCATAAAAGATTATTCAAGTATTCACAGGTTTCATATAGAAAAGTTGACATTCAAATGAAACTGATAAGGCCATGGAGGCTTTCTGTGGCATTCTCACAATATGTTAAAAGTCAAGAGATTTTTGTCTGCCTATCTAGCATATTTCTAAAGAACAATTTCAGATCTTGGGATACTATACAATCAAAAATAAAATAAAATCCAAACTGGCCAAGTAAATTCAGATTGCTAACTTACTTTATAATCCTCTCACCCTGCTAAAATTACATTTCAGTTTCAGAATGGGGTAATCCTTAGTAGCAATAGAAACTGTGGTAGATAAGATACAAAGGATAAAAAATATATATCCAATTTTATTTGTTGACTGATCCCCCAATAAGGAAATTTATCTGGTGAATTACATATATAATAATAAAATTTTGGTGGCAAGCTTAAGTTAAATGATTTCCCTTTTATGCTTTCTTTATTCTAAGGGAAATTTACACATAGACATTATAGAAAGAGAGCCATATTAGTCTCTGGTGGCAAAAATTCAGGATCTGAAAGCTTATACCCTTTAATAAAATGTGTTAGTTGGAAAAGGTGCTAACCGACTCCTTCTGATTGAGTCCAAGAGTATTTTATATACATTCTGGGTATTCAAGGTTGATTCAGCCTTCCATCCTTCCGAGGTAGGTAAAATGAGGACCCAGATTGTTGGGGGCAATTAAGCTGACTTTGTAATACTGTAATGCCGCTTGGGGTGTGTGTGAAAGCCCTAATAAGCAGGCATATACATAGAATGAAGGCTACTGCTAAGTTTGTAATCCGCCCTGAGTCTTCGGAGAAGGGCGGGATATAAATGGAATTAAATAAAATTGCCAAGGCAAGTACTGTGTATATGTAGGGAATATCTATAAAACATTTCCCTCTTTTTTCATTGAATTGAGAACAAAACCTTAGCAATTTTGTGTCTGCTATGCTCCTGTCATCATTACTATAGTTTTTTCTCCTGGGCTTTCGATTTCTTCATTGTGATCTTATCTCACTATGTTCCTCCTACTTCTCTGTCCATTTGTTGACAGCTTTATTACAATTTGTTTACACAATAGGAGAACATTTACTGTTATCACATCATTTTCCATACATCTTAATGCCTGCTGTTCCTGGTGGATTGAAATAAGAAAAGTGTTACTCCAACATGACTGGAAATACTAGGAGAAAACAGGTGAGCCCATAATGGTATTGTTTATACATTATCCGATTAATATTTTTGCTCTTTCTTTCACCCTTGAATGGTGTTTTTACAACTCTCTAACCAATAGCCCAGTTATACTTTTATTGTTCTTTGGGTTTCTTTTTGTGGATGATGCATTGATGTACTTTTATGCAACAGAAAGAGGAAGATGCTTAGTATTTGAAAAGAAAATGAATATCTGATTGTTTTGTGGTGGACTAAAACAATTTGAGTAGCATACTGAGTTACAAGTAATTCCTACTGGGAGGAAAAATATGAATTCTAATATTATATGTGTCAATGCTGCAAACATTGACATGTTTTTGCACTGACAATATAAGAGACAGCCTTTTGTTTAAACTGCTTCACCTTGAATCTTGAAGGGAGGGAATTTTCTAACGACTATTTTGAGAAGATTAGAAAAGCCCACATACAGAATGGGAGGAGAGACCTCATATGTAAAACTAATTGGATAATGTGATTTATGACGTGTAGATAAGGGCGCAGATTGTGTGTGTGCTACAATGGGTTTGGGGGGAGGAGATTACAGATTCTGGCATCCCTCCATGAGTGCCAATGTTTCATTTCATTACAAAGACTTTTAGATAAATAATATGCCTGCAAGTTGTTTGATTTGACTCATTCATCGGAACCATGACAATAGGCTAATATGATATGGCTCAAAGAATTCCAGTTATATCCACTTTTATCATTATTATAAATACTCCTTGTAAAAGCCAGGTAGTTGCTGGAATTTGCTTTGCTTCAGTAACAGCCATTTTCTTGACACATGCATGTGGGCAGTCTAATAAGCCCTTACTTGATGATCATATAAACTACTGAAGGAAAACAAAGCAACAGGCCCATATATCATTGTAATGCTATACATGACTATTGTCTATAAAGAGAAGCTAGCTGAGGATTTAACTCAGGGCTGTGTTAGATGCACAGTTAAGCAAAGTTTCAAGAGCCAGTTGTGGCACTGTATTTCTGGAAAAAGACAGCACCAGCTTCAAACTGCCCTTTCACCCAGGAACTCACTGGTTAGTTTTGTCCAGTTACTTCTTTCAGCTCAACGTATTCTTGATATTAGAGGGATAAAGAGAGGACCACACCTATGCACTCCCTCAAGCTCCTCACTTTACATGCTGGAACAATCTGATGACAGTTGTTTATCCCTATGTCTGATTTAAGGTGCAATATACAAAATGTTGAAATACACCAGTAATTAATTTGGACAAATGCAAAGGAAAAGCCTAAGGGGGAAGAGCTTCCAAATTTTCAAACTGTGAAAAGAGATACAGTACATGGAATACATTCAGATGTGAAGGTTTTTCTTATCAGAGATATCCATGTATTCTATCTGTTCTGACTTTTAAAACATTTGAGAAAGCAAGAATTTCCACCCATCGCAAATAACAACTCTGATGAACTCTTGGTCAACTACAGTTGTGAACAAGCAGTTCAGGAAGGCATGCAAAATTATCTTCTTGGTAAGAGCAGTTTGCCTGCTTCATTCTTAATTATGGTCATGTAATAGCCCTATGAAGATGACTGCTGTTTGATACGTGAAAAAGAATTATAGTGGGAACCCCACATTTCCTATGCACTTTTTGTTCAGGACAACTATTTGTGTGAAATAGTTTAAATATATTCATTTATTACAAAGATTTTACAACCAATGATGCATTTCATCATCATTATCATATATCCATACATCACTAGCTATCCCTTCATGCTCTTTGAACATGTTGATCCCTGTCAGACACTAACATCAATATATCAAACCAAGGCCTGTTGGTTGATCCCATTATACTCCTCCAAGCACTAATACATCAACACTGAGCTAACAATAGCTCAGTAAATAACAGTAAATAAATTAGAGGGTGAAACAAGTTCAAATATTGTCAACCAGTAACATGGGATAAGTATGTATCCAGTCCTAAATAAGAGTTAGCACGCTGACTTTTCTGAATTATTTTTAATTCTGGTTTTGTGTGCTTGTTTTGTTTATTTTCCACATTGTTCGAGTTATTGAGTTATTTTCAGGCCCATTTATAATTACAAACATACCACTTTTACAATCCATCAATATTTCTTATTGTAAAAAAAGTGGAGAGGTAATCAAAAAGAAAAGAGAAGCAGAACAAGAGACTTTCTTCAGAAGTTATTTCAAAAATCTATATCTTATATTCAGAGGAAGGAAGGAAGGAAGGAAGGAAAAGACTTTTAAGAGTTTTGCCATTTTGAATTATATATCATTCTGAGCTACTTAGAAGCTGGGTTTTATGCACTGTAGAGATTTTTAATCATTTGCTAAAACTCTAATCGTAGGTTTTATTTGGCAGTCCTCTGAAGAGTTGCAGTTCTCCTTCACCTCTTTGGCTTATAAGAGGCTTATAGCTACATGGGGGAAAATGTCAAAAGAGAGGATTGTAGCAAGCCCTTTAAATCTGTTAACAATTACCTCTTTTATCAGGTAATATCTAGCATTGTGCTGAGTAATGTTTATTATCCTGAGTCTTAGTTGTTTCTCGGAAGACCATAAAAATTGGCACTAGATGAAATATAGAAGATTGTATAAATCCAACGAAGTTACTGTATCATGACTGTTCTCTACATGGTGCTGAGTAATTGGCATTTAGGTCCCAAAAGTATTTTTTTCTAAAAGGCAACTGGACTTTCTTGGGTTTTTTTTCCCCATTTGAAAACATTTCACTTCTCATCCAAAAGCTTCTTCACTTCTGATCTGAAGAAGCTTCTTGGAGGAGAAGTGAAACATTTTCAAAGGAAAAACAAAACAAAAAACCAAGGAAGTCCAGTTGGAAAAATCACCTTTGGGACAACCATGACCTGGATGACTGAGAATCTCCACAGACTATTGGTATCTAGATTTTCCCCCCCAAAGTATGGACTTTTTCTTTTTCTACAGAGAACAGAAATATAAAAATAGATCTGAATTTGCGTACCACCTAACTCTGAGGATTTCTGTCTCTTCCACGAGATTTGGCAGGTGGACATGCTCTATTAAATAGTGCCAGGCTTTCACTGCCACAGTGCCTACCTTATGAAATAGCCTCCACCCCACCCAAGATATGGAGGGCATCATCCCTCTTCGTTTTCTAGAAGGCTATTATGGATTTTTTCCCCAGATGTTAGGTTGTACTGTTAAAGGATCCCAAAATACCTATGTCTATTTTGTAAAATTGTTATATGGTGTCTTCATTTATTTTTATTGGATTATTTTAACTTTGATCATTGAGCAGTTTTAACTTTTTCTTTTTTTTCTTTTTTCTTTGGCAAATAATCAAATAACAAAATGAAACTAAAATAATCCAATAAAAATAAACTAACCATTTCACAAAATAGACACATGTATATAGTCTAGAACTTATATATTTAAGATAGGTGGCCATGTAGATTTTCTAAATAAATTCACCCAGTTGACTTTCAGAAAGTAGGTCTAGAACTTACATCAGCTGGCTTTTAGTCATAGGGCCTTTAATAATGACATAAAAGTAGCTTTTGTATAAATGTACACATTTATGTATGTAACATTATTTATATATCATCTGTTCTGCAGGTATTTTGGTAGTTTTATTTACCCATAAGGTGTAATACCTCAACAGCCCTTTCAAACAACCTTATACATTAAACATTTTCTGCACAGTACGGTTTTTACTACTTTTGTAAAAGCTAAGAGGGAGGGAGCCAGCTGGATCTCTGGGGGCAAACTGTCTCATAGCAAAACTAAAAACGAACAAACTGAAAAGTACTGGGCAGATCAGCTCTATGCAAAACAGGTGGTCTTGCAGCACTGTATAGGTAATAACCTCAACTTTGAACTGTATTTTGCATACAATGATGGCCTATACACAGTCAAGCTCTTTGTCCATTTCATTCAATACCGTGTATTCAAACTACCTAGAAACAACTCATAAAGACCTCAGGTAGTCTTTTAACCCTTCACCTGATTCTTATATGTAGGTTCTATGAAAAAACTTTCTGCATTAAAACACATTCTATTACTGAGCTACAGGTCTTCTCACAATTCCAGAAAAAAATCAACCCAAATATTTTTTCAATAGTACTGAATTATGAAATCCCCTCTTACAGAATGGAGAATGTGTTTGAGGAGAGATTGATTAGAATTGCTTTGGCTAAGTTGTGACCTTGTTCATTGCTGGAATAAAGTTATTTTGCAATGATGCTAAGGAAATGGTGAGATGGCCGAAAAGATCATTGGCAGTTCCCTCCCCTCCATCCAGGACATAGCACAGAATCATTGTTTGAGCACCGTCCGTAAAATTATCTGGGACACTACACATCCTCTTCACAATCTGTTTTCCTTGTTACCTTCTGGGAGGCGGCTTCACGGTATCCATAGCAGAACATCCAAATTCAGCCATAATTTCATTCCATACAGCATTAACCTTGTGAACTCTCAAGCTTCCTCCTTCCGTTATATATTCAAGATGGACAGTATTTAGTATTTATTTGTTATGTAATATAGGGGTGTGGGTCTATACATATGTTGTATACTGTATAGTATGGTTAGGTGTGTGTCATGTATGTGTTTTACTTTGAGAGCGGGCAACTAAATTTCATTTTTGATGTGTGTTGTTGTGCCCACAGTAAAAAAAAAAGACAATGAAGGTTATCTTATCTTATCTTATCTTAAATGAAACTATGACAGTTCCAAACCATTCCAAACCATTGACCAGACATGGACACAAAATATTTAGTTTCAGGAATTATAACACACTTGAGGCAATAGCCTTTAAACAAGTATCATGATTGTTAAAGGCCCCATAAGTAAAAATTGGCAGCCACAATAATGTATTATTTAATGGAATAAGCAGTGCTTTTTTTGTAAAAGAAAAAGGTGCCGGAACTCACACATGTCATACAACCTGCCTTGCCTACCCTACAAGATTCCATCCAAAAAAGGTGCCAGAACTCCGTTCTGAGCATTCTATGACAAAAAAAGCCCTGGGAATAAGACACTAAAATATCCCCCCAAACAGCTTTCCCAGATAATAAGTTTGGACTGTAGTTTCTGTCTCAGAATTATGGCAATATCTGGAGGGGGCTGGTTGGGAAAAGCTCCTCCAGAAGATGATTTTCAGCTTGACAACTACAATCATTCAAATATGGCTCCTTCTAGCCAGAGAACATAATACAAGTGATCATATTTTTTCTTTTTCTAGTTCTGACTCCAGGTACATTACTTCTCTGTTTGAGACACTACCACCTCCTGAGATTTTTCATCAATAAATAAGAAGACATACTGTTTCCACAGCTGTTGTGTGTCTACTCATCCCCTCATTATTTGTAGTCTTGGAAAAATACAGGAAACACTGTGAGAAAAAGGTTGGAGGGCACAAGTGATAATCCCATATAATTTAAGTGACTAAGTTGCTTAAACATCTGTAATGCCACACATGAAAGAAATCAACTCAAAATTATACTCTTTTATAATAGTCATAGATCAGAAAACAAAAGCAATCTATTTGTCCAAATGGGAAGACAAAAAAGGAAAATAAATTAATACCGAAATTTTAATACCTGTACTAGCATAACAGCCTTACCTAATCTTATACAATTATAATGCTAAAGCTTCATGAAACAAATGACACAAATACCACTGCTATTTGCAGAAAAAAACAGTATAGAATGGATCCCTAGCTGTCACAAAAGCCGACATGAAAGGACCCTCCCCAAAGATTGCATTACTTTTGGTAATCAGGAGTCCCCTGGGCAACAGTGTTGTCACCAGCAAATCCTTTCAAACCAGAAGTACCCTTCAGTTGGCTTTGTAGGTGTTTCTGACACAAATACAGGCAGCTGCCACAAAGCCCTCAAAAATCAAGGATGACATCAAATAGCAGAGCCTTGTATTTAGACTAGTAAAGTGAACTTGTATAAGATCTCAGTTGTTCCAAGATGCATTCAGTTGGGAGGTGGAAAAGGAGAAACAGAATGTGTCCTGAGACCTTCATTCTACTTGGACTTATCACAGACTCCAAAGATAAAAGAAAGGCTTTTGGAAAATGATTGGCCCTACATTTATAGACTAACAGAGCTGGAAGGGATCTTGGAGGTCTTCTAGTTCAACCCTCTGCTCAAGCAGGAAACCCTATACAAAGCTGATATGAAGAATGAAGATGACAAGGCAGAAACAGACCATTCCCATGAATTGAAATGAATATAATGAAATAATGAAAGAACCATTATTTTAATACAGGTCAGGTATTTTTCAGGGTCATTAATAGAATACCAAAGAATCAATTCACTTGAAAATGCAGGGAGAAAGAGCCAAGAATCTGAAACTGGGAAAACAAAAATATATAGATTTTGACCTCCGCATACACAAATCTTTTAGGTGTACAGTATAGAGTTTCATTCCTGTCTGCATAAAGAGCTAGTCTTGTTGAATCATGTTTAGGGGTCTTTTGTTAACTAAGACAATTTTTGTCTTTTGTTAACTAAGACAAAGGAGAATTAAAATTTATATCCACAGTTGGTGTGACACCTGACATCCTTATTTAATTTCTTTCTCCAAAATCTGCCAATTTTACCCGTGTATATTAAATTGAAAATGAAATTCAGTTAATTAAGTGCAAAAAATCTGTATAATTAATAACAGAAGAAATTTCTCCTGAATGTCCTTCCTGTCTTGCTGACCCCAGAGAGGTATAAAGTTTCCCTAGCATTCCATTTGTGTAAAATAAGGAATGCTCCCAACCAAACTCAAAAAGAGAACATGTTCAAGTCTATACCACAGAGAAAAGAGCAGAGAGATGTAACATTTCCCTCCAGTCTGAAAACTGTTTTCAGAGTGCTACACAGTGGTCCTCTTTAAAGTCATCTGGACCCTATTGGGCAAGAGAAACACTTAAAGTGGCTGCTATGAGGATTCTTTACATACCAGGAGGGCAAAGTTGCTCAGATTTTGTTGGGTGCTAGCTGGATTAAGTTTAGGAAAAATGGCTGAAGCTTTGTCCTGGCAAAGTTGATGCAGCGAAACTCCTGCCCCATTCCTCAGGATTTACAAGGTCAAATTTATCCCACATAACTTCACAATTACATGTTTAATCTAAATCTGAATTTATAGTGACTGTACAAATTTTCCTATAAGTAAGCAACATTAGGTTCAGAAAAATATGGAAATTTATTTATAAAATGTATATGCCCTTCATATCATGGTTTAATTGACTGTGCTATCATCCTACTAGAGTTTTGTACTAAACTACTCATAAAGACCAATTATTTTCTCTACATTCCACATTTTGCCTGAGAATATCACACTTTGTTTTAGATGAAATTTAGTGGCAAACAGGGGAACCTCTCAAATAATCAATTCCTTCTTGTAATTGATACAGAAAAGGGCATCCAACACTGGAGCAAAATATTGGTTCTTTTGGATGTTGTCTACAGTAAGCAAACCATATTAGGAATTAATTGTCTAATTCCCATGAATCAATTCCCCATTTATGTGTATACGTTTTCACACCTCAAGAATTATGGCAATTCCTATCTGGACTTCATGGACATTATGCCAAATCCTTCAGACCTTCTTCACGAAGAACAAGACCTAAATTTGTTGGGGTTTTATAAGAAATTCTAGTACAATTTTTAAAATCTCATTACGTAATTTTAAAATAATTCTTATAAAGTTTAACTACACTTAACACATTCAAAAATATGACAATATTCTCAGACCTAATTCCCTTAAATATGTTGGAGTTCAACAGCCATAATTTCCATTTTTAAAAAGCAGTGAAACTTTTTAGGTTTTGAATAACATACCTTGACCTGGTAGATTAACACCTGATGACTTAGGTTGAATGAATCCCCATCTGAGGTCTCCTGTCTTCCAAGATAACTTGAATACTTCTTTCCCCTTATCCTTAAGCAATGAAAGAAATATTCTACCTACCAGAGTCAGATCACTGGGGTAAACATGCAGACCCTTTAAGGCTTCCAGCTTCTAGAGTGCATGCATATGGCTTCACTGTAAATTGCCGAATTACGATTGTTGACTGTTCCCATAATTCTGATTTCTTGTTACAAATTCTGAACTACTGCCTGCTTTTCACAGCTTTCTGCTGCTACTAAATCTGAACACAAATTGCATTAGTACTACTCCTTGACTTCTATCTTTTCTGTAACCTGGAAAGATCACATCCTTGTGGTAATATATACTAACTCTTCTAATGTATACCCAAATGTATAATTTAAAATATGTTACAATATACTATAATGAATATATATATATATATATATATATATATATATATATATATATATATGTATGTATGTATGTTAAATGTTTGTTAAGCATTCAGAATACACTTGCTTAGTCCCAGACACGGGACAAATCTTATTTCCTGTTTCAGCCTAGTCCAAGGCCATCTACAGGCAGTAGCCACAGCAGTGGCAGGTCATATTTGTATAATTTTTTTGGCAAAAAAATTACACACACACACACACACACATACACACATGTATGTATGTATGTATACGTATAGGTGTGTGTGTGTGTGTGTGTGTGTGTGTGTGTGTGTGTGTATTCAGATTAATGCTATTTTCACAGACAAATGTCCCTGAAGTAAATGTTGTTTATAAAACATCAGCCATTGAAGAAGTTCTATTTGTATAGAACTTGATCAATATCTGAAACATTTATTCCAAGCCCTTGTTCTCATTTCATCCCCCCAAACATGCCTTTATCAGAAAATCTTGTGCAAATTCTAAGAACATAATCCGAAATATCAACATTAAAGATCCAATTTAACACTTTTGAGAAGGTGGGATATTCCCAGTACATCTCATTCTGCAAAGAATATAGTTTGATTTCATGTGATAATGTGAGGCCCTTATTTAATTCACTGTAATATTTTTGGCATAAGTGATGAATTAAAGGAAAAACTAGTAAATGAATCATTCTTGGAAATGAAATAAATGACTGCTCACACAAATATATGTATGGACAGGGAGTCAGAGAGTCCCAACTTGGAAACGCTAAGATATGTGGACTCCAAATCTCAGAATTCTTCAGTCAACCTGCTGATTAGGGAATTCTGGAAATTGAAGTCCATATACCTTGAAGTTGCCAAAGTTGAGAAACACATTATAATATATTCTATTATCTTTTGTCCAAACAAAATATCAGGAGCGGCACTGCTCTAAGAATTCTTCCCAAGTTTTTTGCTTGCTTTTAAAATCCTTCCTGTCAGAATCCTAACATTATTATCACTAGAATGGACAGTGTTTTTTCAGAATATTATGACTGCTGGCATTATAAGAAGATTCTTCTTTTTTACTTATGGCTGAATTACATAGAAACATAAATGGCTGTCTTAAACTGTACAAGATCACTGGTAAATCTAGGTTACTAATGTCTATAATTGATTGTAAATGTGTCCTTGATTTGTAAAAAACAAAACAAAACACCTGAAGGTATATTTTTGCAAGTGTGAGAGGAAATATTTATAGTAGTGATTACTTATTAATATAGTTTCCTAAGATCACACACAAAATGATCAGATATTATTATGTGTTGCTCTTTTATGTGAGATTCTGAGGGTAAAAATATAGGCTACAGGAAAGTGCATCATCACCACCCCGCTAAAATAGATGAGGAAACAAGAGTGATTTTGGCTCACTTTTTATGAACAGTTAGCATTGTTGTTGTTAGTTGTGAAGTCGTGTCCGACCCATCGCAACCCCATGGTCAACCTTCCTCCAGGCCTTCCTGTCTTCTGGAGTCCATTTAAGCTCACGCCTACTGCTTCAGTGACTCCATCCAGCCACCTCATTCTCTGTCATCCCCTTCTTCTATTGCCCTCAGCATTAGGCTCTTCTCAGCGAGTCCTTCCTTCTCATTAGGTGGCCAAAGTATTTGAGTTTCAACTTCAACGGTTTCAACAGTGAGCATATAGGATAGTTTTTATTTGTTGACTTATAAAAGCCTACTTTTGAGCTTGAATATCTCTTCCTCCCACACACAATATATCCTAAGACTTAAGTGATTTGATGAAATTCTTTGGGTTGACTGCTTTACATTTTAAGTCTAATATTCTGTCTATTAAATCATACTGACATGGTTGTGCCAGACAATAGATAATATTGAAACACACTATTTGTCAAGCTCCCTGGAGCAAACCTATCCAAAACTATCAAAACTTTAGACATCTCATGGCTAGATAAGTTATGCACACTTTTCAAACTTTTACAATGTGATCTTTCAAACAGAATATGATTCAAATGCACATAATAAAGAAAAGTGGACACCAATGAAAAGAATGTATAGCAATATATTACATAGATTTGCTTGCAAATACATATTTGGAAAAGTGCCTACAAAATTGTATATACTAAAAGAAATACACAAAACTAAATGGTACAAAATAACAAAAAATGAAGTTCAGACTGCAAAAATAACAATCTGAGTCAAACAAATTCTGACAATCTACTTCATCCACAGCTTTCAGCATCTGCTGTCAACAGCCACCATTTGCTGAAGAATAGGGATGGGTGAATCTGTCAACATAATTTTCCTTTTCTTTTCAGGTTTATTTTCTGGTTTTATAGACAATGTCTTGTGAAAAAGTATACATAGTTTTCAGATGCTCTTTCTAGATTTTTAAAAAATATTTGTGTACTTCTTTTCATTGTACCATAACCATACAGTACAACTTTACATTTTCCCTTCAAATATTAATTTTACTTTTGTTGTTTTAAAATCTGAACTATGTATCTGAACTACAGAGTAGATTTCAGAAATTAGGTACAGCCTTAAGGAAGCAAATTTGGATGGGATAAATTTGTCAGTCATTCCTAGATATGACGGAAATTAAATTAATACATTCAATAAATTAAATATATTCATTAAATAAATGAATATATATTAGACAGATGAAAGGAGAGATTTTAAAAATTTATTATTAAATATCTATGCCACTCATCTCATTGAGATATTCATATTGCATTTATGTACGAAAAGGACAAACATACTGTGCCTAAGATGTAACACTGCTTTCATCATTTTGACAAAAACTTCTGATCCTGTGGGTGCTTCTGCCTGTTTCCTATGAAAAGGCAATTTCTCTATTTTTTTTCCCCTCAGAAAAATCTTGCCTGTCCTCATTATTCTATACTGGAATCTTTTGATTACATCACCAACATTCCAGCCCCCTACCTTTCATTGTACAGAAGTATTGACAAGGCCTGATAGTTAAAATAGGTCCAATAGAATCATGTATCATATACTGTACAATACTTGAAAGCTAAAAACAATAAACAGTAATTGGACCTTGACTTTAAAATAAAAATGAACGGGGAGCTGTAGCTTCAAAAGTTGAAGGGCAAGATGCAAATTAATAACAATACAGTAAGATAAGCACAAGTCCCATGATACATGTCAGCAAGACCAAATATGCACACAAACACATATATACATAATTAGGTCAGAGGATGAGTGAAAGGGGGTTAAAAAAGTAGAGAAGGTGCTGCAGAGTATCCAGCAACAGTTAAGCTACAACGCTTTTAACTCCTAATACATTTGAGACAAGAGCATCATATATACATACATTGAATCCTCAGGAGAGGCTTATCAAAGGAAATTGTATATTGTAAAAGAGATTCTTCAATAAGAAATATTTTATTCATAGACCTGGTGAATTATTCTATATGGCATTTCAGGCTTAGAGCTTAAAACACCAGGTCTTTTGTGAACAAAATGCCTTATAAATGATTGCCCAAGTCTGCTCTTTTGAAGTGTGTCAATATTTATTTTTTTTAATTCCATTTATATCCCGCCCTTCTCCGAAGACTCAGGGTGGCTTACAAGCTTAGCAGTAATATGTATGTGTGTGCATGTAAACAGTGGCGTAGCGTGGGTTGTCAGCACCCGGGGCAAGGCAAGTAATTTGCGCCCCCTAACCTGTGGATTTTAGCACTCGAGTCTCTTCCACTAGCTCAGGAATTCTGGGTTGAAGTCCATGAGTCATAAAAGAGCCAAGGTTGCCTACCCCTGAGTTAGGTTCAAGGCAAAAAAGGGTCTCTGGAGAAGAGGGAAAATGCTAGTTTAAAACTGAAACAAGGCAACTTTAAGGTGCCCCACCTATTTGAAATGGCTGGTCTGGCCTGACGGGGGATTATGGGTTTTAATTTGTCGTTTTAGATTTGTATTACTGTTTTTAACTGGGCATGGGTTTAATCTTTTTTAATTTTTGTATTGTCTTTTTTATATATGCCCTGTGAACCGCCCTGAGTCCCTACCAAGGAGAAGGGCGGTATACAAATTAAATAAAACTTGAAACTTGAAACTTGAAACTTGATTTAGGATGAGACAAAGAGAGGACATGGCATTGAAAATGGTTAATGGGGCATGTTAGTTCCACTCTTAGTGGACGTCAGGATAAACCCCACGAGAGAATGACCTTACAACAGATGTGAATAGGCTTGGACTACGTTTGTAGATTGAGTGCATACATCACATGGAGCGATGATGGGCTTCATCAAGATTTATGATCCCACAATTGGCTAGTTTTCTCCATCTTGTCCTAAACCCTGTATACCAACCACGGTTTATGGCTTAGCATGTGGCGTGGGGTTGACCCAACATGTTAGGCGACAAACAATGACTTCCAACTTACAATGCCTCAGCTTCCCAAGGTTATTCCAAAGCCGGAAAAGCCAACCAACCCACCCTGCAGCTTTGCCTGCTTAGGCTGAACCCCAGGAATTCATACTTGCTGCGGCGCCCGACCTATTTTCTGCCCAGACGCTGCTTATCCAAGCCAAGCCGCCTCCTTCTCTTTGGCACCTCACCCCAAAGATTCGCCGGCCTGGCTGGAAACTCTCGCTGCTGGCGACGTGTGTCGGGGGGGCGGTCCCGATCGCCGATGCACGGTTGGATCGGCAACCTGCCGACGCAGCTTTCGTTCCAGAGCAGGGACCCCCGGAGAGACGCTGCAGCGATCCTCCCCCCGCAGGAAATCCACCCTCTTTCAAGCCCCGCCACGCCCCCCCCCCGCCTTTGGCAACCCCGGGAGCGCCTTGGGAGAGCCTCCGCAGCGGTGCCCCGGGCTTGCAGGAGGGCCGCGCTCTGTGCACGCTCAGGAGCCGCCTTCTCCTTTGCGGGGGGGGAGGAGGGAGAGAAGGCTTCCGTCCAGCGCCGGAGCGAAGGCGGAGCGGCCCGAAGGAGGAGTCACGCTGTGTGGTTGTGTGTTTGTGTGTGTGTGTGTGTGGCGCGCCGTGGGGCGTCAGGCCCTTCCCGGATGGGGCTCCGGTGCCTCCGCCCTGCCGGATCCCGGCGCCGTCGAGTGCGCCCCCCCAGATGTTGCGCCCGGTGCAGCCGGGCCCCCCCTGCACCCCCCACGCTACGCCACTGCATGTAAAATCACTTTCTTGCCTAGAATCTTGCCTAAAAGATCATCCCTTCAAGGAGTCCTTCACAATGAGCTACTAAAAGCACACTGTCCACTGGGAAAAGATGCCACTAACTGGAAATTACTCTATTATAAGGCTGACCACTCCTGCTTTTCTTATGGTCCTTCAAACATGCGCCCACCTATAAATCAATCCCTCACTTTATTTCAAGAACTTTGCTTAGAGGTGGATAATGAGACCAGAAAAGTTAGACAAAGTAACATTCTCCTACACCCAAAAAATAACAATCAGAAATTTTTGGAAGAAATGCACACTCTTATTTTGCTATGTACATTTTAACTCATCATTCTCTGATATGTACTTATAGCAAATCAAAAGACAAAAGGCAAAATACCCATATCCCAATGGTTACTAGTTACCACCATTGGAAATCGATCCTAAAGGGCTGAAGTCCTCATGGAATGTGACATTTATTTGTAGTTAAATAACATGGACCATTCAATAGCCTAATGAGAAACAGAAGGTATGTCAAATCAGATCAGACCTGCAGTCTGTCAGATTAAATGGCCTTTACTTAATTGTGGTGAACATCTGATGCTTAAGGAAATGTGGAAAGATCCTAAATACTATGATATAAATTTTAAGAGACACTATTCCAACCTTCAATGCATCCTTAGGTGTAGACTGTACATTCCTTGTACATGAAAAACAAACACGGTAAGATAAAACTACCGGTAGATAGTCTGTTTAGTTGTAGTAAGATATTCATATATCTATATGAAAGAAAACAAGGTGAATGTTTCATATAAAGTGGTACAATTAAGCAAATGGAGTCGAAGGCTTTTCTTTCATAAGGAGCCAGATTGGGGCAGGTCTGACATTACCATTTTATTTAAGCTTACACAGTGCTTTTTTTGTAAAAGAAAAAGGTGCCGGAACTCACACATGTCATACAACCCGCCGTGCCTACCCTACAAGGTTCCATCCCAAAAAAGGTGCCGGAACTCCGTTCTGAGCATTCTATGAGAAAAAAAGCCCTGAGCTTACAGTTTAAATTGGGCCTAAGGTTAGTTATCCCTGAAACAATGACACAAAATAGGGAAAGTAGGAATGGAGAAGTGTGTAGCCACTAGAACCAAATTAGTCAAACCAATGAGAATCTAGTACATTCCTCCATGAAAAACCTTGAATGCCACCCACGGCAGCAGACATTTATTTTAAAACTGTGCTCCTTTTCAACCCAGAGGTGAAAAAGCTTCCTTTGTACTCCCCAAATGCCAGAAATCTGCAAGTTTCTAGGTTAAAAGTCATAAACTACTCCAACTTTTCCTAGTCATCTCTTTCCATTATAATGCAAATGGAGGGAATATAATTGGTCAGACTGCCATGCTTAGTTTAATAATAATAAAAACATCCTTTGCTGGATTTAAAGATTATTCACTCAGGTCAATATGTGCCAGTTACTGCAGTCCTTTATTTTAGGTTTGTGCTTAACTTTCTTTCTACCATGATTAAATCTCATTTTGAAGTAATTTATCCCTACTGAAAGTAAGAAGTGAAGCGAAATATAAACTGCAAAGGGCCCTGAGCTGAGCTCAGAGGGCCTGGGGAATCTTACAGAATCATGAACTTCATAACTAGGATAATCAAGTTTTCATCAAATCATAACTCAGGAGATTAGGAGATTGCTGGTGCATTACTCTAGAAATCAAATCTGATTAACATCTAATTGCAGCACTGTGCCTAGGTATTAATTAGGTGTATTTTTCTAGGAATCATAAATAGTTATTAAAGCAAAAAAAAACAAAAAAAACACAGGAATAATTTTAAAATTAGCATAAGCAAAGTGGCACACTTGAATAATAAGCAGTGGCAATAATGAATGGACCTTATAAAAAACACAAGAAATAGCCAGCTAATTAACATGTTAATTCCAATACATAACTCCATTCAAGCAACACATATTAGCCTACATTTGAAGGTAATGGCTGATCCCCACAAATTGGCTGTGTGGTATAACTTCCATTTTTAGAAGCAGATGGTGTATGTGGCAAGGATGTGTCCCTCCCTATTCCCTCACCATTATGATGTAGCATTGTCCAGGACTTTGCAGGAAATATTAAATTAGAAATGGCATGCAACAGCCAGCTGCTAAGTTAAACCAAGGTAAGAGAAAGGTAGGAAGCTGAGCTCCATCTCAGCCACTGAGCTCTAAACTGCTGCTTACAGATGTCTTCTGATAATCTAGTCCATAGTAGTTTTGGCTGCTACTTCTTTGAATAGCAGATTTTTTTTCCCCAGTGTCCATATTTTATAACCAGGCCATTTTCGGGCCAATGCCACAAGTCTCAAAGTGCTGAAGAGGCTACATCCTCCCAAAGGCTCAGCAGGGCTATTGACTTTCTGAAGTCACCAATAAATACATGTGTATACATTGAAGATTTTTCCACTGAAACTATCAGCAGAGTATCCTGTCCGCAGCACCCTGTCAAACAGTTAGTACAGCCTTGTGTCAGAAACAGGGAAACATGACATTAAATGGAAACTCAATTTCATTCATTTTATTGCTGCAGAAGGAATCCTTCATGTATTCTAAACTATCCTAAATTATAAGCCACAAATCCATATATTGACTGGAGCAGCATATAAGTCCAGTAAAAGAAGTAAATAAATAGCATAGTATTCCCATTGTTAAACAACAACACATTTTATGCTTACTATTTCAACCAATTTTTTTTCCACCTGAAGATAGCACTTAATATGACAGAATGTTCCTCATTGTAATCATGAGAATCTGTTAAGTAGAAAACTCTGATATAAATAGAATGATTTTCAAATCACTTTCTCTGATTTGTCAATTTTCTACATTTGGGAGATTATTTTAATGAAGGAACTTTCCATCATGGGACTCCCCCCCATTTAATTTTTAGATAGCATTAGAACTATGTGAACAGGAGAAGTGAAATAGCATTAAGGGACTCAATGCAATTACAATCTTTTCACTGTTTCAACAGAATTTAAATCAAGTTTTTTAAAAATACATTTGAAAGACTCTTGTATCAAACAGCAAGCAATTCTGAGATTGGCATTTACAAAAATCAGACTGTTAATTATAATATTGGTAACAAAAAAAGAAGTAAATACGATACCATAAATTTTAAATGCCACTTGAAAACAAATCCTAAACCTGATTATAAAAAAGCACAACCATGTTAAAATCCTATTCTCTTACACCCCAACTGTCATTGTCAGCATTCATAAAGTACAATTTGATTAATAAAATAAATATTTTATTTTCAGCATCTTTTGACAATCTAGATCTTGTTTTCCTGGGTTCTTTTATTTTTGAACAAATGTAGAAAATATAAAAATTCTTCTCTAGGCTGATCATGTTCAATTTCTGCAGTTAGCCATACTGGACAAGACAAAGGAGCTAAGTTGGGAAAAGTAGATATAAAGTAGACATAAACACACACACTGAATGTGCTGTATTGAGATCTTTAATATCTATCATTTATATTGTTTTAAAACTTGTTGCTTTTCCCATATGAAATGTGTAACTCTTTTCAGAGGATTTTCATGAGGCCCATTGCAAAATTAGCCATTAACAAACTGCACACCCATTGTTTTAGACTCAAAAGCGTATATTTGTAACTTTATTTGTTTATTTCTCCCACATATAAGCAATTAAACATTGGAAAATAGCACACAGAATGCTCTAAAAGAACTAGCCCAGGGAGAACAAATGTAGCAGTACTTAGCAACTGCACATTCCCCTGACACTATTCTGAACAAGAGTTATCCGCAGATGAACACAGAGACTTGTACAGATGTGCACAAAATGTTTGCAATTTAAACCTCACTTTGAGCTGAACTGATGCCTTTCTTGGAGAAAAAGAGAGCTTTCTCCCACTCCTTTCTATTATACTGATAGCAGTCTAATCCATATGAGAATTGAACAGAAATGAAGCCATTTTCTGGAGTAGAGCCAAATTATTAAAACACCTCAAATTTTTGAAACGTATTCTGGAGCAGAAGTGAGCATAGCAGTTCAGATTACAAATCCAGATTAATAACCTATTTTTGTGGTATTTTAAGAATTCTCTAAATGCACAGCCCCAGAAAAAAAATTGGAATGTAAATCCTAAAATAAACTGCATACAGTTGAAAGAAAGAATTCATATTCTAATACCAAAACTTCAGTTCTATTTACATGTGTGATAGTGTTCTCTTTATCATCTCCAAATCAGCCCCTCCCCAACATCAAGTACACTCATCAAATTTGCAGATGACACTAAACTGACAGGAATAGCCAACACCCCAGGAGACAAGCTCAGGATCCAAAAAGATCTTGAAAAACTTGAACAATGGGCCCTATCCAACAAAATGGATTTTAATGTGGAGAAAAGCAAAGTTTTACATTTAGGCAGGAAAAATCAAAGGTACAAGTACAGATTAAGTGAAACCTGGCTCATAAACAGCAACTGTGAGAGACTAGACCAGTGATGGTGAACCAAGTGCCCAAACTACAACCCAAAACCCACTTATTTATCACTGGGTGCCAGGTGGGCATGGCCTACTGGGTGGGAGTGGCTGTGGTGGTCATGGAAGATTGGGTAGGTGTGGCCAAGGTGGGTGTGGTCACCTCAATGTCACTTATGGGGAGGGACACCTGTGGGGGGCAGCTGGTTGAAGAGGGACAGTTGCCACCTCTGAGGCATGGCACGGGTGCCCACAGGGAGGGCTCTGGGTGCCGCCTCTGCCATAGGTTTGCCACCACACTAGACAGTCACTTGTCTGAAATGGTATAGGTCACTAGAAGGCAACCTTAGCTCTTTTATGACTCATGGACTTCAACTCCTAGAATTCTTGAGGGGAAAGGGAGTTTCCAAGCTGAGCCATGCTGGCCCAGGAATTCTGGGACTTGAAGTCCATGAGTCATAAAAAAGCCAAGGTTGCCTACCCCTGGTATAGGTTCTCCTGCTTGAGAAGGGGGGTGGACAGAAGACCTCCAAGGCACCTTCCAGCTCTATTATATTCATTGATCAAATACAGGTTGTCTACCTGGAAACTTCACTGTCCTGCATTCCCCATACCCTGCCTAAAGAAAAGCTATCTGGAAAATAAAGTATGTCCTGGTATTTCAGAGTGGAATCAAATAGACATGCATCTTGTGATCTACCCCAAAAGTTACCATTTTAAAAATTTATTTCCAGTTAATTCAGTATTCCATTTATTTTGTAGAGCTATCACCTCTCTCTTTCTCAAATCATATCCTACTTACATCAAGAAACAAGCATAAGTAGAGCCATCATTATTCTTCAAATTAAACAACATATTATAAGCTTGTCTTTCTTCAGTAGTGGTCCATTTGAGTTAGTAACTATAAATTTGTGGGGGAAAATCAATACAATTTAAACGTGTACATTAAAATGTAGCATTGTATGTGCAGAATTACAGATTTCTGACTTGGGGGGCGGGGGCAGCAGAAGAAATTCTCCTGGAATGATAGATGACCATATACTCTGCCTATGAATTAGCTTTCTTCTAGTGTAATGAAAAAAGTGATCAGGATTATCAATAGGGTCAAAGTTTGACTATTGCATTTTCAAATTGGTTATCTTACTTTTCCTGTATGTTACATAATATGCTTTTGTTATTTTCTGGGGTTTTTTTTACTTGTTTGATTTTAGTTAATGTTTAATATTTCTTTTTTCTGTCTTTTCTTTCTTGCGCATTAAAGCAATAAAAATAAATAAAGGTGCACATTATAGAAGCCACTCAATTCCTATATATGCCTATAAATTTGATTTTATTTCTATGGTTAACTCAGAAGGAATGAGGAAGTCAAGTCCTGCTCAATTACTAATGCTGCACAATCCTTCTCCCAGAGTTGGCAAAAGTGTAATATTGGGGATTTTAAACTTTGCGATGCCTCAGAGCATAGACAAGCAGTCACTGCCTCTGAATGTTTCCATTCCACTTTGTCCTTGAATAAGCACTAACAAGTTCATACACTACTTATTAATATTATTTATTTATTTTGATCTCCTTAGTTTCTTGTGAATACCTCAGGCTAGTAATAAAATCTATTATTATTATTACACATACACATACATATATGCAAGGAATTATAGCTGTCCATCCATTCATCCCTCCAATCATCAAGTACACATGTCCAACAGATTTGTATCTGATGGCTAGAAATACCAAAGAATATGCTTATTGTAAAAGAATTTTCATTTATCTAACTAAGCCACTGATTTCACCCTCATTCAAACAAGAATGTCAGTATAGTATATCAAGAAGTATCACCTTTCACTGGGAGATGAGTGGCATATAAATTTGATGATTAAATATAAAGGAATTCTGCTGTGAATTACTATTTATTACATAATTTACCCTATTGGATTAGGGGGACAGATTGACTTCAGGTCACATGATTTTTTTAAATGGTTTTTCTTACTTTTTAATTGCAGGCTACACAGTTCATGAGGAGCCAGGTGGTCTATAGATTGCTTAAATTAAATAATTCAATGTAATAAAAAATTGCAACATCTTAGTATTAAAAGATTAAAATGAAGAGAGGCATAAAAACTATCCTGTAGTGCCAAAAAGTGATTGGTGCTTGTTTTATTTCCAGAGATATCTGAAAATTAGATGTCTAGAATAAAATAGAACTGGAAGGGACCATGGAGGTCTTCTAGTCCATCCCCCTGCTCAAGCAGGATAACCTATACCAGACATGTCAAACACAAGGCCCGGGGGCCGGATCCGGCCCACGAAGTGGTTTCATGCAGCCCGCGAAGCCATCCTGGAAACAGTGAGGGAACGGCCCCCACTGCCTTGGCCCTGGCCCAGAGACCCTCCTTCTGCCAGAGACCCTCAGATCTGTCTCACTCCTGCCCAGCCCCCATAGGCACCTTTGATGTGAACTATGTAGAGCTGGCCATGCCCACCCAGTAGGCCATATGCACTCTAGCCACGCCCACCCAGTAGGTCACACCCACCCAGGCCATACCCACCCGGCCCCCTGAGGGCAACTGCAATGCTGATACAGCCCTCAATGAAATTGAGTTTGACACCCCTGACCTATACCATTTCAGACAAGTGACTGTCTAGTCTCTTCTTAAAAACCTCCAGTGATGAAATGCCCACAATTTCTGAAGGAAAGCTGTTCCACTGGTTAATCATCCTCACTGTTAGGAAGTTTCTCCTTAATTCCAGGTTGTTTCTCTCTTTGGTCAGTTTCCAACCAATGTTTCTTGTCCTGCCTTTAAGTGCTTTGGAGAATAATTTGATCCCCTCTTCCTTGTGGCAGCCCCTCAAGTACTGGAATACTGCTATCATGTCACCCCTGTTTCTTCTTTTCTTTAGACTAGCCAAACCCAAGTCCTACAACCGT
Source organism: Vipera berus (assembly GCF_964194415.1). Taxonomy (NCBI): domain Eukaryota; kingdom Metazoa; phylum Chordata; class Lepidosauria; order Squamata; family Viperidae; genus Vipera; species Vipera berus. The sequence continues at coordinate 324,618,573 of NC_138202.1, forward strand.
TCTTCGTATGTTTTAGTCTTCAGGCCTTTGATCCTCTTAGTTGCTCTTCTCTGAATTTTTTCCAAAGTCTCAACATATTTTTTGTAGTATGGTGACCAAAATTGGTTGCATATTCCAGGTGTGGTCTTACTAGGGTTTTCTAAAGTGTTACTACTACTTTGCATAGTCTTGATTCTATGTCTCTGTTTATATGACCCAGGATTGTATTAGCTTTTTTGGCTGCCGCTGTACACTGCTGGCTCATAGTGAAGTGTCACCTAAACAGAGCTGATAAATAAAGTTACATCACACATGAAACAGGGAGCATCTCTTCAGACTGCAGTCTTGCTTTAGGAGTTTAAAGAGAAGCCTTAATCTTTGAATAGGGTTTTCTAGTGAATATGCTGGTAATCAGAATAAATGTGGTGGAAATCTGGTTCAATTTCCTGAGCCATCTTACATTTGAGCCATCTGAACTTAAACCATCTTATATTGAATTGCCTGCAGGTTCCAAGGGAAACTGAAAATTGAAATATGGAAGAAGGATTCTCAAAGCAGGAATCACTGACACCTTTTCACTTAGAAAAGGTTGTAATTTAAGGACCTACTCGAAGTGATAAATCTCTTTTGAATCTCTGACATCAGTTAGCCCAAAGTGATACAGTTGGATCAAAAACTGTTTTTAAGCTTCATATTTGCTTCTTTAAGGTATATCCAAACCCCACCCAAAAAAGCTTGAACATCAACCCATCTCACCCTGGAACCACCTACACATCACACCATCCCTCTTATCAGATTCTGTTTGATTCCTGTATTATTGTTCTGTTATGTTTCCAAACAGCAATATAAATAGATACAGATACAAATGTAAGCATCACAGCAGATGGCAGCATTTAACCGACCTCAGCTGATTTTGAGAAAAGCTAAGAAGGATCGGACCTAGTTAGCAATTGCTAGAGTAACCATTAGGAAATTCTAGGGCTGCAGGCTAGCCTGGATAGTGGAAAAAAATCCCCCCAAAAGGCAACCATAAACTATTTCTGTAATGTTGCCACAAATGCTATATGCATGTGCCAATATAATTGTCAGAAATTTAATTTCAGTCAAGGGAATCTTCCTTTTATACACACTCAAACATACAAGGCACCCATTTCTAAAATATTTAAGGATATTATGTGGGACAAAAAAGTAATGCTACAAGGCCCAAACAGTAATGCTTAGCCTAAAACATGCTTATGCAAAACATGGCCTATCAATACATGTTCAATGTATATATTTTCTATCTATCTATCTATCTATCTATCTATCTATCTATCTATCTATCTATCTATCTATCTACAGAAGTGGTGAATGCTCCAACAATGGAAATTTTTAAGAAGAGACTGGACAGCCATTTGTCTGAAATGGTATAGGGTTTCCTGCCCAAGCAGGGGGTTAGACTAGTGGACCTCCAAGGTCCCTTCCAACTTCATTATTATTATTATACAAGATCTCCATATATCTCTTGGCTTTGCTCCTCATTGTATATGGAACAATGCATATAAGGGGTACTGAGACACATCTATAAGTGACACAATGAAATAGGACAGAATTTTTTGACTATGCTTCATTGTTAAAGCCACACTGTCCTATGTGCACAGAATACAAATCTACGATCAGTTGGCTGGGAGACATAACAGTAAACTAGAAATTGTAGAACCAAGGGGCTATTTTGAGAGTACTGAAATTTGGTGAAATCAACCAATGACAAAATGACAGCAGATATAGCAGCAGATATAGCTGTTCCCTAGAGGGCAAAACAATTATTCCCAAAAATATCGTTGTCTGAATATATGAGAGGAATTTTTATTTTTTGCAAAAATAATCAATGCAGTCTTTCAAGTTCTTTTAGTACGTCTTCAAGCCATCTGTCTCCAACCCCTTCCCATCATTTGACTAGAAGCAAGTTGTGAAAAGGAATGAGGTTCTAAGATCTATAGGAAGCAACACTGAGACCATAGAGCAGGGGTGTCAAACTGCCGGCCCATGGGCTGGATGTGTCATGGCAAAACCGTGCCCACCCCGTTGCCAGCAATGGGGAAAAAAAGTCATGAAATGTCACGACACGTCATGTGATGTTGCGAGTTTGACACCCCTACCATAGAGGATTCAACCTATAGCCTGGGGAAAAGCAAATAAAGACAACACCGATTTGCAAATCAGACTTACATGTAGCAATGGGGAAGTTGAGAGGCATCCTTCCTTTCTACAAGGCCAATTAATTTCTTTTTTTGAAAAACCTTCATTCCTGCATTCTATCCGCTGCCCACTATGACATCTTCAGTATTTTAATCTCTGCCACTGCTTTTTCTTGCTTATCCCTTGCAAGCAAGCAAGCAAACAAAAAAACCTAAGGTGCCATATTGGATTTGTCAAAAAAAAATCAGGTTCATTAAGTGTAACCTGCTTGCTTTGTAGCTAGGTCTATGTGTCTCAGCTGCCCTGAATGATGCTACATTCCTCATGATGGAAGAATAATGTACAAATACTGAGTTCAATGATTATCTATGCAATAATCATTTTCTCATAATACTTTGTGAAGCTGCAATATTACCATAAACAACATCAAAAAAAAAAATGGACAGAAAAGTTTCATCATGAAAACTAAACAAAAATAACCTGCAAAAGATAAATGTTAAAAATACAATAACTGATAACAGACATGCAAATAGTCTTAAAGGATATAAATATTTCTTTTTTATTAAATTGATTATTAAATGGGCAAGTTAAATGAGTTTTATTCTAGCATATCCTGTTTGGGAGGGAGGAAAGGGCTTGTTCCTAGGTGTACTGTATGGTCCTCACAGATATAGAAGTTAATGTAAATAAAGCAGTACAAGAATCTTTTATCTTCTTCTTAAGGGCTGTTTAATGAAGAAATGGAACTAAAGCTTTTCTTTAAAAAATCTAGTCAAGACTGCTACAACATGATAATTTGCAGGGGGGAATTTAAAGTTTCCCCCTAGGAAGATCTGGCTATTAGTGATGCCAGGCTAAAGAACATGGATTATGTAGCCCATGAATAATGAGCAACTCTGAGATAGTAATGTCAACACACCTCAATGTGCCCTATTCTTTGTAGCACACAGTTGCATATGCAAGATGAGAAGCTGAAACTGAATGAATGAATAAATGAATGAGTATTTCTGAGTGAACAGAAATGGATGATCAATACTGATTATCCAAGGAACAATTATCTTAATAGGAAAAAAAAGTTCATTTTGAAATACGGACATCAGTCAAAATTCTAATGAAGTTACAAGTCACAGCCCAGAGATATCACATGTACTTCAACTATAAAATAGCATAAATTATCCAGTCATTAAGCTTGCATTCCATTTATTTGCTTGTTTGTTTATATCCTACCTTTATTATTTTTAATTCAAGGCAGCATGCATACTTCCCTCCCTCCTCTTATTTCCCCCACAACAATAATCATGTGAGGTGTGTTGGGATGATACTTAAAAAAAAAAAAGATGGACTCTAAGTCGGGGTCCTCAACCCTGGTCTGTGGATCAGTACCAGGCTGTGACATGCCAGCAACTGTGACGCACAAAAAAGCAAAGCGCCATCCGTGAGATACAGGCAGCACACAAAATCACACACCCTCTGGTCCGCGGAAAAACCTCTCTCCAAGGAACTGGTCCCTGGTGCCCAAATGTTTGGGGACCTCTGCTCTAAGTAATTCAGGCAATCATAGAAGTTTAAGCACACACATATGTATTCTTCAATCAAATGGTCACTCCATATATTAAGTAGGGTCACACCTATTGAAGTACTGGCCCTCAGCCATGACATGGATCTGTGTGATCATACAACTGCATAAGAAAGTCCTTTGGAACATGAGGAAGCTCAAATGTAGAACCTCATTTGCAATTCATTTGGAACCTCATTTGCAACTCATTAGTCACATTTTTCCCCTCATCTGGTTCAGTGGTCCCTGGAAATACACAGGGGTGCTTTATAAATGTTTTCCTGCACTGGAAGGGAATTGTACTAAATGAATTCCAAGATACTTTCCAACCTTACATTCTATAATTCTATGGTTCTTCCCATTTGAATATTAAGGTCTTTTAAGGTCCATGTACATCATCCAACTGTATTTGGTATCATCATTAGCTTCACTTTAACAATGGCAGCACTCTTAGTATCTGTGTGAATGTTACATACCACATACTGCCATCTTGCACATGGCAGCAATACTCTGAGATACAATTCTGGTTGTTAGAACAGGAACACGGAGAATATAAAATGGAAACAGAGCAGCTGACTGCAGAGGGCTTAAGTTTTCAGTGGTTTTTGTATGCATAATTAAGAGAAAGATTTAAAGTAGATAAGGGGCAGGAGAAGAAAGAATTTGAAGCTGAACTATTTACAACAATGAATATATAATTGCTAAAATGTATAAAATTTTATTGCTATTTGAAATGGAAAAAGAATAAAGTAAAAGATGTATTATAAAACGGGCTAGGAGCTTTGGACATAAAGGTACAAATTTATGTTGGAAATTAATGTAGGACAACATTAAGTGACATTTTATCATACCTGGTGGACTCGTAAAAAAGCAAAATATTTTGGCATTCTTTGATACAAAGAATTCTGAAAATTCAATCAACATCAAACTGAAACCATAACTTCTCTTGCTGGGATTAATGGACAGTCAATAAGACAATGGTCATGGAAGATTATTTTTATATATAATTACTATTGCAAGACTATTATAGGTGCAAAATGGAAAGATTCTGAAATATCCACATGGAAGGATTGGTAGGTAAAAATGACAGAATTAGCAAAGATGGCAAAATTAATTGGTATGAGTATAGAAATATCAGTAACTATACTAATATATGCATATTACTGCCTGGAAATCCGTTAAGGACTTTCTGATTTTAATTCTGTTGAAAAACTTCTTTAAAGGTTTTTTTTTAAAGACATACAATTCTAAGATGCAGCCTGATATTCCAAACACTCGGCAGTACCTTAAAGAACAGGGTGTTTCAATTCCCCATTCTTAGTGACAATTAATCTGGGAAGGCTCTTTATATAAATGGATGTAAATGTTAATGGCTAATGCAAATGGTCAAGTTAGAATCAAGTAGCAAATTTCCACCAGTTTGTTATTTGTGACAGGGAATATAGGTCATCCCTGTATTTTGACACTGGCACAACATCTAAATGAACAAGAAGGAAAAAGAGAAGGAAAAGGAGAAGAATAGAATAGAATAGAATAGAATAGAATAGAATAGAATAGAATAGAGTAGAGTAGAGTAGAGTAGAGTAGAGTAGAGTAGAGTAGAGTAGAGTAGAGTAGAGTAGAGTAGAGTAGAGTAGAATAGAATAGAATAGAATAGAATAGAATAGAATAGAATAGAATAGAATAGAATAGAATAGAATAGAATAGAATAATAACTTTTATTGTCACTTTGAATGTACACTAATCGGCATACATTAAAATGAAATTTTATTGCATTCAGCTCTCAAAGGGTCATCACCTCGTATATACACTACATAAATATGACAAAAATAAATAAAACACAGAATTATGCATATACCCACATATATTATATGACACAGAGAAACAACAGAATAGTTCAGGTTATGTATACATGTGCATGGCAAGAAAAACTAATTTTGCAAGTTTACCAGACAGATGCCATAGGGAACAAAGCTCTTACAGAATCGAGTAGTCCTGCTAGAAATACTTCGAATCCTCCTCCCAGAGGGGAGCAACAGAAACAGACTGTAAAGCGGGTGTGTGGGGTCTCTAACAATGCTTTGAGCTCTAAGCACATAGCGCTTATAAGCAGCATCCTGAATACCAGGGAGTGAGCTTCCTATGATCTTCTCTGCTGTCCTTACCAATCTCTGTATGCACTTTCTATCTGAGGCACTACTGCCACCAAACCAGTTTATTTAAAATGCTTCAACTGTGCCTCTGTAAAAAGCAGCCAGGACAGAAGGAGAAAGATGTACTCTCATCCAACTCAGGAAATAACCACAATGGTGAAACACTAGTGAGCTGCTGCAAAAAGACTGCACAGACTAACCTTAAACAACAGTGATAGAGTAGCAACAACAGTGCACTGGAATATCTACAAGAAGTATTGTTTGCCTGCAGAAAAGAAGTGGTGGGACTACAAAACAGAGAAAGTAATAGAAAATGAGGGAGATAAAGTGCTCTGGGACTTTAGAATTCAAACAGACAGGCACCTGCCACATAACACTCCAGACCTGACAATTATTGATAAGAAAGACAAAAATGTCTGGATGTTGGATGTGGCAGTACCTGGAGACAGCAGAATAGAAGAGAAAGAGCTGGAGAAAACCACAAAATATAAAGACTTGGAAGTAGAATGATTGTGGCAAAAAGAAAGCAAAGGTAGTACCAACAATAATAGGTGCCTTGGGTGTAATTCCCAAACATCTGGAACACCATCAGCACTGACAAAATCACCATCAGTCAATTGTTAAAGGCAGCTTTATTTGGAACAGTTTGCATCCTGCAACATTACCTTTTATATTATTAAAAAAAACATCTGCCTATTCCAGGTCCCTGGAAAGTATTTGATAGGTGGAGAACACCAAATCCAGTGTAGATATCTGACTATGAAGCTAACTATAACAACAACAACAACAACAACAACAACAATGGCCTATCCCAGGTCTTTCAAGAAGGACTCAGTAGGTGGATAAAAATGACAAATACAGTCTGAACATCTGTCTGCAACAAACTATAAAAAGACATAGTTCTAAGGAATAGCTTTCATGATTCAAGATAGTGTCCAAGAAAGCTGGAAACATCTTAAGGATAATTCTTTGTCCTGCTGTTAGAATATTTTGTTTTTAGAGTTTGCATTCTTTTTGTTTTGTGGCCATTATTACTAAGTGTTGGTAATGTTGCACAACACTTTTGTTGACTTGGCTTGGCTTTAAAAACTGCATCACATTATTTTTTTAAAAATAAATAAATAAAATGCTTGTAAAATCGGTTCCTAAAAGGTAGCATAAAAATGATTTAAGAGGTAAGTTGCTGTTCCTTAAGGTTGCTGAACAAATATAATGCAATGCCAATACTGACAGCATTACAATATTGAAAATAAATAGGTAAATAAGATAAAGTACTAATAGGGAAATGTTTGGGATATAAAAGAGCAGATTGTACATAACTTAGCTAGATGGGATAATGTGATTTAGAAATAATCATCACTGAACATCTTCCGAGGTGACAGCGTGTATTTTGCTAATAGATCAATAGCTAATTTCTTGCCAGAGGAATTATTTCTTCTTCAATGAAGTAGCAAGGTTGTTAAATCTGACTCAGACTTAATATATTAACAAAGTTGAAATTAATATAAACTGCTAAAATGCTCAGTTGCCCTACTTAAGTTTATCTCAACTGATCATTTATTTATTATGCCATAAAAATCCAGACTTTCCATGCTGATTGCTACTTGTTTGCTCTAAGGCAACTTGAAATTACCCTACTAGACCTTTCAGGGTGATAACTGTTTTCTACTCAAAAATTATCACCTCACAGTAACAATAGGATCAGTCAAGCTCTTGTCAGGATTAACAACACATCCAACCAAATAGGACCATTACAATTCCTCTGACAGATTCTTTTGCAAATTTGCTAATACTAATACATCTTTTCCTGACATTCATACCATTGAACTGCAATCTATTACTATAGTTGAGGCCAATGATGTGGACAGTTCTAACAATGGGTAGTTTGTTTATTCAAATTTGTGCATTCCTCCTAGCCCATGCATCTGCTTTAGACACTATAAACTTCAATTTAATTCAAAATGAAATTGATCTTAACTCTTTATGGCCCAGACATTCCAAAACCCACAATATTCAGGACACAAGTTTCTCTACTTTTTTTTAAACATATGTGAAAAGCAGAGAAGTCTTTCAATCATATCACAGTATCCTGGGCATATATATATATGCATTCAGGAAACATGAGGACTAGGATTTCTAATCATGGTATCTGGTTTCCACAGGATACATTACACTTGCATAGAAGCTTCAACAATATATTGGAAGTTTGCTTCTTTTCTTCCATTCAATTGTGTCCAGTTCTTGGAAAATGCCTGCACTTCCTGCACTCCTCTTGGCAAGGTTTTTCAGAAGTGTTCTGCCATTGCCTCCTTCCTAGGGCTGAGAGAAAGTTACTAGCCTAAGGCCACCCAACTGGCTTTGTGTCTAAAAATTAGAATTCATAATCCCTGGTTTCTAGCCTGATGCCTTAATCACTATACCAAACTAGTTCTCTATAATATTTAAGTTAACCCATATTGTTAACTGATTACACTTTCCCCTAAGAGCTGATTGCCTATAGACATAGACTTTGTTTGGACAAGTATAATGAACTATGGGTCTCTTTTAAAACATAATACCCTAGGTTAAAATATGTTAATTATAGAAGAGAAACATATGGATTAGAATAATATATAATAATATTATAAAATTGTAAGTTTTTACTGCTGAAATGATTATTTATACTAGCTTATTTTCTTCATCGTATTTCTTTCACTTTTATGTTATTAATTAAAAAGCAATGCAAAATAATAATTAAAAAGTTACCCCTATTGTTTCCATGTTAGATTTGGTGCCATATGCTATAGTTGTGGGATTTTTAGTGTACACTTAGCACACAAAATGATAAAAAGTGATTACATTGTTCCCAGGAGGTCAGACTCATAATCATGCACCATGCTCACAATTTAATATATAGCTTTATATCTCACAGATAACTACAATCAATCAAGGAGAGTCCTATTTTATGAAAGCAATTCATAATCAAATCTGCAGCCTTTTAAAATTATATCGAAGTCAGCCCATTCAAAATGCTTTAAACTCTTGTATTTTGCTATTAACCAACAGGGCTAGTCTCTTAATGACAACATCTCTTCCAAAACTCAGATTGAAATTGCTTTGGAAAAATGTTATTCAACGGTAGGAGATCAATTTCAGAAAAGGACATTGCAAAAGCTAAAATCGAAGCTTTCAGACAAATAGTAGCATTACATTTTGCTGACGATACTTACGATGTGAAGCTCTAAATAATCACCGAGCCCAGTCGAGCTATCCACGCGCACCAAGATGGCTTCTTTTTGAACTGTGCTAAACCCTATGGCCAGTCTATCTGCTCGGGTGCTGGGCCGATCATTGGGAGGCCAGGTATATGTAATCTGTCCACCACCTTTGCTAAATATGTATGTTGTTCCCGCTGTAAGATAGAAAACAAAGTAATTAGTGGTTCAGCTCTAAAAAGGAAATGAAGTGCTTTGTATGTTAATGCTTTTTTTAATGCTAACATTATTACAAGCCCTTCAAAATACAATTGTTACCATCTCAGAACCCCCTCCATTTTTTTTCTGTTTTTCTATACAGATGTCTTTATATACAGGCTGCAATCCTATATTCATTGACCTGGATATATTCCCTATGGAACTGAGAGGACATCTTCCTCAGCAAGGGGTTACTTTTAAAGGACTTAGTGCTTTGATGTTAGTCATATTTAGGCAAAGAGTAATAGTTTGATGCAATAAGAGCATATGTACATGTCTTTCTCCAAACAGCTTCAGGCATACAAATGTCTATTTCTGTTTAGATGTCTAGATCAGGGCTTTTCAACCAGTGGTACAGGTATCACCTGTGGTATATTGGCACCTGGCAGGTGGTACATGACCATCCTAGAAAAGTGGTAGCGGGGGAGGGGAATGAGCTGAACCGGTGGCAGCACTGCACAAGCCTGAGCGAGAGACAGCTGGAGCTGCAGTGCTGTCAGGGCTCAGCAGAAGCTCCAGGATCAGCGCCAGACTCCAGCTGGAGCTCAGCACTGATCCTGGCGCTTCTGCTGAGCCCAGAAGAAGCGCCGATCAGCTGGAATGTTGCAGCAACTCCAGGGTCTTGTGATTTACATTCAGATGCTTGGCAACTGATTCATATTTATGACGGTCACAGTGTCCCAGGGTCATGTGAAGTGACCAAAACATGCTGCAACCACCCAGCAGATGTGGGGGGAGTGAAAACCAAACACCCCCCCACCCCAGCTGCCAATCCTCAACAGAAATGCTCACAAAAATGAAAACCTCAGACAGGAGGAAGAGCGCCGCCGGGCGGGCAGGCAGGTGTCTTACTCTGCTGTGGCTTGGAGGGCATTTTTTTCAGTGCCATTGTATCTTCAAACAGTCACTAAGAGAACTGTTGTAAGTCAAGGACTACCTATACTTCATCACTTCCTTTTTTTTTGGTCATCAAGTTTTTGACACCTTGCTAGGTGACTGGTGGTACTCGGATATTGCCATATCCTAAAAGTGGTACAATGGGTGAAAAGGTTGAAAAGCCCTGGTCTAGATCTATAAATATCTAGATCTATATGGGGCCTATAAGAGCATTTGACTGAACGTATTCACCAGCTTCCATACAATCTGAACTCTGCCTTATCAGAATCCCCCCAAACAAGAAAATGCATCAAAGATTTCAATAGCATGTGTGTATTTCCAAAATTTAGCACACAATGCTGGAATTAGGACTTGCACAGGCATTCCATATTCTATCACACTTGTAATCAATGGTGTGCTGGCTGAATTACTGCTCATAATTTATCACTCCCCACAGTCAACTTGATTGCTAGTATTTTTACAATCTCTTACTTTATTGCAGTCTGTTCAACTGGCACTAATATTCCATAAGTCTGGAGGGTCTGAGATCATTTGATTTTGTCTGATTATTTTGCCTGTTCAAATTTTTAAAATCAGTATTTCAATGTATGGTGGGATGGGGAGTAATTGTACTTATAACCTTGTACTATTGGAATTTCAGAACAAGTTTCCATAGGCACAAATATTAAATGAGGTCTTATCACTGGAAAATAAAGATGTAAATTTACCCAAAGTTTTTGAAATTTAAAAAATAGCTTCAGTCAGTATGGATGCCAAATAGCTTGAAAAATTGCTTTATTATTTGTAACAGTACTACAAGATTTAGTTTGCCTTTATATTTCCTACTGAATTTTTGAAACTCGCAGAAAAATTAATAGCAACATATGCTCACAATGTGTTCAAGTTTATTATACAAAGGTTTTCTGTGTATTATTTTCTAATGATGCAAATTGCTCAAGAAGCAATTTTGATACAATGACCTTCTTTTTATTTGTCTGATATGTAAATTTCCTTGATAATTTTTCTAAAAATGCAAATTCCTCCATAAGTTCTTTTCACAGAAAACTATATTGCTATTTGCATACCATTTTCAGAAGGACACGTCTTTTTATTCCCCTTTATGGGAATTTTTGATTAAAAAAACAAACACAAAAAGTTTTTACTTGACAATAGTATTTCCCTTCCTCTGAAGTCTGTAGGAGTACAATATCTAACTTTGCTTCCAATGAAATTTGAGGGACATTGATTTACATTCATACATATATGAATAACTCACATTCAAGTCATTTGTATTTTTTTTAATTATGCAGTTGAAAGAAACATGATTGCTTTAAGTAAAAGGTAAAGGTTCCCCCGCACATGCGTGCTAGTCGTTTCCGACTCTAGGGGCCGGTGCTCATCTCTGTTTCAAAGCCAAAGAGCCAGCGCTTGTCTGAGGACATCTCCGTGGTCATGTGGCCGGCATGACTAGACGCCAAAGGCGCACGGAACGCTGTTACCTTCCCACCATAGTGGTCCCTATTTTTCTACTTGTTTTTTTTTTAATTACATTTATATCCCGCCCTTCTCCGAAGACTCAGGGCGGCTTACAAGCTTAGCAGTAGCCTTCATTCTATGTATATGCCTGCTTGTTAGGGCTTTCACACACACACCCAAGCGGCATTATTACAAAGTCAGCTTATTGCCCCCAACAATTTACGTGCTTTCAAACTGCTAGGTTAGCAGAAGCTGGGACGAGTAACAGGCGCTCACTCGGTTTGCTGTCAGGTAATTTCTCATTCCAATCAATATATCCAATCATATATTAATACATTGTAAATTTATCTATATGTTTAAAGCAGATTTAAAGTCATTGCTAGTTAGGGGTAACGTAAAACATACAAACTCTCTTCTCTGCCTCTCTACCCAACTGATCGTCAAAAAAGTGCAGTCTCTTAAGGCAGGGCTTTTCAACCAGTGGTATGGGTACCACCTGTGGTACATTGGCACCTGGCAGGTGGTACGCAACCATCGTAGAAAAGTGGTAGCAGGGGAGGGGAATGAGCTGAACTGTGGCAGCACTGCACAAGCCTGAGTGAGAGACGGCTGGAGCTGCAGGGCTGTCAGGGCTCACCAGAAGTGCCAGGATCAGTACTTCTTCGAGGCTGTCAGGGCTCAGTGGAAGTGCCAGGATCAGCGCCAGGCTCCAGCTGGAGCTCGGTGCTGATCCTGGCGCTTCGGCTGAGCCCAGAAGAAGCGCTGATCAGCTGGAATGTTGCAGCCTCTCCAGGGTCTTGCAATTTAAATTCAGATGCTTGGCAACTAATTCATATTTATGACGGTCACAGTGTCCCAGGGTCATGTGAAGTGACCAAAACCTGCTGCAACCACCCAGCAGATGCGGGGGGGGGGGAATGAAACAAAAAAAAAACCCACTCCAACCCCGCTGCCAATCCTCAACAGAAATGCTCACAACAATGAAAACCTCAGACAGGAGGAAGAGCGCCACCGGGTGGGCAGGCAGGTGTCTTGCTCAGCTGTGGTTTGGAGGGCACTTTTTTCAGTGCTATTGTAACTTCAAACAGTCACTAAGCAAACTGTTGTAAGTCGAGACTACCTATACTTCATCACTTTTTTTCCTTTTTTTTTTTGGTCATCAAGTTTTTGACACCTTGCTAGGCGACTGGTGGTACTCGGATATTGCCATATCCTAAAAGTGGTACAATGGGTGAAAAGGTTGAAAAGCCCTGTCTTAAGGATCATAAGAGTCCTTTTCTTTTCCTCAGCAAGTAAATAAATCAGAACATAGTTTGAACTAAGTATAAAGGAAATGCAAATCCAGAGAGGTTTCCCTAGAATAATGTAAATGTTTATAATTAACTACAGAAATATCTGATGTAATTGAGACAACAAACAGCTGAGCTACCTCCCTTACGGTCTCCCCTCAGGGAAGGAGAGGTAAAAAAAGAAGTCAGATTTTTACCTAAGAGTTTGGGAGGATAGTAACTGGCTCATTTTTCTCAGAGATCTACCACAGAACACTAGCAAAAAAAGGAAAGAAAGAAACAGAAACATAGCAGGATCCTGCCTAAGTGACAAACTGCACATTATGCAAAAAGCACAGCATACAACTATATCTTCATTAGTGCTGTGCAATTCAACTGCTAATGGGACCACAGGCACCGAGGAAAGGAAGGTTTATTCCTTACTGTGACTGGGATGAAATCACCCTTATATCCATACACCCAAATACACCAGCACAGCTATGAGATTTAATTAGCCCATATTAGTAATTAAAGAAAAATAACACGCAGCTGCTCACCATTCAACATAACAAGCTGCTCAAACCCATGTTTCCTCACAATCAGTTCTTGTCTTACTTGTTTTTAAATGGAAGCCATGCAAGTGTAAGAGCCATAACAATAGCAACAGCAATAGCACTTAGAACTTAATATCATTCCATAGTGTTTTACGGTACTCTCTGAGCAGTTTAAATGTCAGCATATTGTCCTCAATAATTTGAGTCCTTATTTTACTGACCTCGGAAGGATGGAAGGTTGAGTAAACCTTGAGCCAGTCAGAATCAAACTCTTGGCTATGGGCAAAGTTAGTCTGCAATAGTGCATCCTAACCACTGCACCACAATGGCAGGCAATACATGGTTATCCAGCCCTTCTTAAGGTTCTTCCATTTGAAAATAATAAAACAGAGTCGATGGCAATGTTTGAACAAGGTGCATTAAATGTTTAGAATAACACTTAAGTGCACAATTTTCAGAGGTTCTTAAAACAGCCTTAACTACTATTGGTCACTGCAGCTGACTGAGCTACATACATTTCTAAATTGTACCTTGGGTGAGGACAGTGGTATCTTATGCGTATATCATGTATTTGACTGAAGTGAAGGCAGGGATAGCTACATTTAAGAGTTGTTCAACTTTATGACAGACCGAAAGCTCTGGCTTGCTTCACACTTAACAAAGCAGATTCAGAAAACATGGTTTACTCTGGGCCTTTTTATCCTTGCTTGTTACAGTTGGCACAAATTCAGACTTGTTGATTTGTATGTAATTTTAAATAAAATCATGGATGGTGCTATCCAGAACTAACCAAACAGGAGAAATCTTACTTACGAATAAGGTAGAATTCTTTACCATTTTGGCTCACTGTAACATTTACATTCCCCAACTGTTCAACATTTCAGTCACCCAGGGGAATCTATCAAAACTTTGCATAGTTCTATCCATATATTCAAAGGAAGTAGTTTACTGGCCACTTCAAAGCAAACTGCATAACAACGTGAATTTGTGGCCTTTTTAGAGCAGTTTATTCGCCTCTGGAACAGGATACAGTATTTTCATCACTTGCTAATACTATAATTACCTTTATAATTATTTGGAGACGCTAGGAATAGAATCAAATAGTACTGTAAATATTGTATGTTTACAATAGCACTACAAAAACTGCATGGTTTATTGAATTTAATTTTTTTAAAAAATTACAAGATGTAATTTAAAAGAAGACATTTAGCAGCTTGTTTGCATAAGCTAGGTCAAATCAGTTAAGTAACACCCTGCCAACAGGAAAATAAAATGTACCACAAAGTGTCTAAATCAACCTTGAGCCAGTCAGGATCAAACTCCTGGCAGTGAGCAGAGTCAACCTGCAATACTGCATTCTAACCACCATGCCACCACTTCTTAATTATCGTGAAAATCAAATAGCTGTAGAAAGCGGACATTCTTTCACAGGGATATAAAACTTTTGAGAAATTTCAATCAAGTATTCTAAAATACCCTAGTACTGAGTTACTGCAGCTTTCTTTCTTTAGTATCTTTCGAATGCCAAACTCATCTTCTACACAACATCTATGTTGAAGCTAAATAGCTCTTCTTAGGAAATAGCATGCCACAGTGCCTTATAGCATCCTGGAAGAAAACCACAGAGAGTATATATTGATTTAGTGATTAAAAATTGTGACCGCAGCTTTGTGACCGATCCTTAAAACAACAGCTTTGTACCAATCTTAGCACTTATGACCATCACAACTAGTGAGCATTTATGACAACTTCAGCACCATTTGAGGGCTTCCTAACCAGCTTGGGACACACAGAGTTAATGGAGAAGCCAGTAGTAAAACTGCAAGTCATTATCACTGATGTTTCATTTAACAACTGAAGTGATTCAATGACTAAATAGGAAATAACATTGTAAGTCTGTCACATTCATGTGTTTTTTCACTTAGTGACCATGGCATGGCATGATGGAGTTGTTGGCTCCAAATGAGTCCCCTTATTAGTCTAAGTGGGGT
This sequence comes from Vipera berus, assembly GCF_964194415.1. Taxonomy (NCBI): domain Eukaryota; kingdom Metazoa; phylum Chordata; class Lepidosauria; order Squamata; family Viperidae; genus Vipera; species Vipera berus. Next base: position 324,634,055 of record NC_138202.1, read on the forward strand.
CACAGCTTGGGCAAGGTTCCAAAAATGTTTTTTGAGTGGGCAAGTCTGCCCACAGGAAGGCAGACCTCCATGTTAGTCACAGGGTATATTTAATGGGAGATTTATTTATTTTTTGCTGTCTGGTCTAATGCAGCATCACATTAGCCAGTGGGTAAATCAAGCCAATGCAGTTATTACCCTAAGTAGAATTTTATTGTGTACTAATTTTTGTTATCTAACATGAAAATTTTACATGCAACCTTCCTTTTTTTACTCCAGGTTCTATGGGTGTTCATTATGAATACATAGTTTCAAACATCTTATTTTGCAGGAATTATTCTAAAATATTAGTCTAGAGCTATGTGAGGGATCCAAACCTGGTGTTGCATTGGCTCCAAAGTTCCTTATATTCCCCTTACCTATAAGCCAGGATGTCAACTGCGGAATAAGAAATTACTTGTTACATATTCCAGCGCTAATCTTTTTGATTCTGGTAAGTCACTTAAGGACAGTGGGTAAAAAAACCTGGAGATATAAATACGAGCTGTCAAGTCTCCCTCTTTTCTATCGAATGCCAGGAGCTCTTTCTCCAATGTGTCATAACAAGTGAACTATAAGTTCCTTGCTTCCATTATGGACTTCACTGCAAAATCAATTCAGGTAAGTCACTTGAGAGTCAAACTGTCTCTCTTAATCCACTGAGGAATCTGAAATCATAAGGAATATGGTAGTATCTTTTCTAACAAATCTTATTAAAAGATATATGCATCTGTGAGCTACAGGTCACTTCATCAGATGAATGAGTGGCTAAACTGATGTAGAATTTAAACTGGGCTGAGACACTGTATTTCTTCCTCCATCTACTCATGCCTCTTTTAAAATTTTAATTTCCTGTTTTAAACTCTGAGGTGAAATGAATTATGTCAAATGTGAAATGAGTAATCCAATTTGACCACACACATATTTTTGACCCTCTTTGGAATGGCAAATTGTCAGTATCATTCTTTACAAGTAAACTGATCTGTCAACCTTTTTTAAACTCTAAAGATAAGGAGGTTTGCATGGTGAACTCTGGATGTATATGATGATCATTATGACGATGATGTTATCCACTCAATTGTATCCGACTCTTGGTGATTCTATAGTTCAAATAATTTATTTTATATCTTTCCCTTCTTTATTCCTTGCTCTCAGAAAACCTATAAATAGGTTACACACAGAGATAATGACTGTTCTAAATTCAAAATGCAAGCTTATGTCGAGTTGGATTTTATCTATTACTGATGTGAAAGGAAAGAGTTTTGTTATCCATTATTTGTCCATGTTTAGACAATGTGGCCGCTGAAGGGTAACAATAACATCCTCTAATTATCACACACACACACACACACACACACACACACCATTGTGTTTGGCTGGTCCCACAATGTGCTAACTCATGTTTCTGACTAGATTAACAGGATTGTCTGATCAGGACTTGAAAATATAATTTTGAATTGAGGTGACATTAGAATCCAAGTCTTCCCAACTCATGATCTTTCTAGTGTGAATTCAGGTTCTTCTTTCCAGTTACATTTGGTTATAAAAGGATAGCTTCTATGGGTTAAGTTTGGGGAACCTCCACAAGTGAGTTGCAGTGCCCACATTTTGTTTGGAGAAGGATTTAGGTTCCTCCTGGGCATCTCCAATTAAAGAGTTCTGAAATTATTTCAGAGTTCTGAAATAAGACTCTCTTCCTACTTAACCTAAGGAACACTCTGTCCCCTAAAGTTTGGCAGGGACTACCCTCCTAGTCTTCTGTAAAGTTTTGAAGACCTGGCTTTTCCCTAAGGGGTGGGATAAGATTAGGTGACTGCAAATCAGAAGTTTGACTTGGCACCGGGTTGTTGTTTTTGATGTTTCTAACAAGTTCAGTTTTATTGTCTTTAGATGGGTTTATATGCTATTGTAAATTTTGACTGAGTTATCCTGAGTTGGTTATAAGTTGGTTTAATAAACAAACAAACAAACAAACAAATCACCTCCTCCTATCCACACTGGTATAGATATTGCCAGCCACAAAAACCAGTAACGAGTTAGGTGCAGTCTAAACTACGTTCTTCACCTCAGCATGGATCAAAGACCATTCTATTACTCAACTTTCATAAACAACACAATATGAATGAATCTAGCAACCTCCCTTCCTTTCTCCTGGAACCCTAGTTTCAGCTGGGTTATTCTGCCATTCCATGCCCATCACTCCAATACTGGAACACCAGGGGAGAGTCAAATAACCAGCTAATGAATCTGTATTGAGGAACACTAGACCAGCCCTTTGTCTTATCCACAAAGCTGCTATTCTCTGAACTTTTCATGTTAATTATGAAAAAATCGGCTCTATTACATTCCAGAACAGGCCTCTTAGTGTTTAGATTTCAAGAAAGCAAACATAATAATGTAAAATTTATTGCTTGTGAGCCAATTGGTTCTTTACTGTCATCCAGCCCCACTCCATTAATGTTTAAATCCTACAAGGAACTTAAGATATTGTTCTAATAAAACACTGAACTTGCTATCAATTTTAGATTTGCAGAATAACAATGAATTGGGGATAAGGGGAGTCCTAATCTTTTAATTTGTACTTTTTTCCTTCAGTGTAACATAATATCCAATGAACTCCAGAAGCAACACGCACAGTACAGTAATTCTGAATTCAATCATACAATTATAGCCCTCAAAACACCAACCACTGCTCCTTACCAAGAAATTCTAATCGAAAAAAGAGGGCTTTCTTGAAAAAAAGAACACTCACAGGCATTCATTTATTATTTAAAACATTTCCATGCCATTTTCAAATAAAAATTGCCTCTCAAAATAGATTACAGAACAATATCTCATACAATGTTAAACAACAGAAAATGGCAACATCTAAAATGCCAATGATTAAATATTAAGAGAACATTTTATTGTAACTAGAGCTGGGCATGTACAGTTTTTTCTTTATTCTCTACCAGAGTCCTGCACAAAGAAATTGGACAAATATTTTTTTCTTAATTTGTACAAACGAAAAATAAATTTTCCAACCATTTCTCAGTGGCTTCATTATGAAAAAAATCCCAATAGGAAAAGTTTCCCTATTGGCTTCCCATGAGAGTTAATGCAAATTGTGGGAACCCAGAGAGGCCACAGATGAATCAGCTGCACAGGGCTGAAAGACAAGGTTTCATTGACATTCCTTCTTTGGTCACCGTGCAACAAATTTGTTCAAGAATGCCGGAGTCAGGAGAATTTCTCTAAATTATTTTATCCCTTGTATATCCTGAATCATGCTCTCTCACACCAAACAGAATGAAAATTGACAGGGAAAAAAAATACAGGGGAATTTCTCCACTTTACGGTAACAACATTGTAACTGCAGTAGAGAATCAGATAAATTAGATAAGATACTCCCTGAATCGCAAAGATTTCAGGGGTTTTTAATTTTAAAAGTTTGCACAGACTCTATACAAGATAATCTTATTCCAGAAATCCAGAACTAATGTGCAAACTGATTTTTCTCTCCTATTTCCTGGTTTAGCAGCCCTCAAAAGTGAATAAACAACAAGGCTTCAATGACTGATGATTACTGCAGACCAGTTGGTACACGTGAAGACAGTCCTAGGAACCTAGTCTGGGATGGGGTAAGGAAACTATGAAAAACTATTAAACATTACATGCTGGAAAATCTGGCTTTTGCAAAACGAAGGACGGATAGAAACAGATCGTCCCATTTAAAAGAGATGGCTAAGAAATCTGTTATCTAGGAGGAGCAAGAGATGCAAATGGGTGGCGAACCTATGGCACACTTGCCACAGGTGGCACGCAGAGCCCTCTCTGCAGGCACGCGTCCCATCGCCCCAGGCCTAGGCCTTCAGCTGGGTTTTATAAAAACATTTTCACTTTAGGCCTCTGCCACTGTGTGCAAAAAAAGGTTCAATCAATCAATCAATTTTAACTTCTCGTGGGGAAAAAAAAGATGTTGCAAAGTTGGAATTGATTGATTGAACTTTTTAGTCCCACCCAGTCTGCCATTACACCGCAGCCACGCCCACCCAATGGGCCATACCCACTCAATGGGCCACACCCAGCCAATAGGCCACTTCCACCCGGCACCCAATGATACATAAGTGGGTTTTGGGTTGCAGTTTGGGCACTCGGTCTCTAAAAGGTTCGCCATCACTGGTCTATGGTGTATATACAGGCATAGCTGTCCACAAAATGGGGGCAAAAAGGGGCATTTGTTTGATATCTTGGCTATCCATGATACTATATATTCAGGATTTTTCCCAAACATCAAAGACAGTTAAACTCTATCCTGCTTCTTTAAGATTTCATTACTATGTCCTGATACATAAAATGGTAGAACTCAAAAAGGGTGTACATTCTTTTTCACTTGACTGTATGCACAGTATCACAGGAAAATCCCTGGCTATATAATTCTGAATTTATTAGACATAATCATGTTACTGATTATCTTTTCCAATGACTTCATTTCTACTCTACCAATTGTTAGTTTACAGCATACTGTATTTCTTGACTGTCAGTTCCTTTTGTATGTGGTAGTCAATCCTAAAAGGCAGAGGCTATCCAGCACTTCATTATTTTTGACTACAGACTTTTCAATAGTAGATTTATAGAATGATGCTTATTGACAACAATAAACAGAAAGTATGTCAGACGTAATTATAGTGCCAACAAAAGCTGGATCTAGCTACTGATTCCCTTGGCTCATATAAATGATGTATAGTTATGTCTGTATCTTTTGTGTATATTTGATTTTTTGCTCAAAAATTGTAACTGTTAAAAGAAAGATTTAAAACAAAGAGCAACCTAGAACTAAGGAGAAATTTCCTGACAGCCAGAACAATTAATCAGTGGAATAACCTGCCTCCAGAAGTTGTGAATGCTCTAACACTGGAAGTTTTTAAGAAGAGACTGAACAGCCATTTGTCTGAAATGGTATAGGGTTTCCTGCTGAGCAGGTGGGTTGGACTAGATGACCTCCAAGATCCCTTCCAGCAGCAGCAGCAGCAGCAGCAGCAGCAGCAGCAGAAGAAGAAGAAGAAGAAGAAGAAGAAGAAGAAGAAGAAGAAGAAGAAGAAGAAGAGGAGGAGGAGGAGGAGGAGGAGGAGGAGGAGGAGGAGGAGGAGGAGGAGGAGGAGGAGGAGGAGGAGGAGGAGGAGGAGGAGGAGGAGGATTATACTAAACCCTCAATATTCATATTTTAGCAAAATGGCCCAGGAGTTTCTATGCTAAGATTTTTCACAACTCATAAAATATTTTAAACTGTAAATAGTAGAATCTTGGATCACATATGTATATGAAGCACATAGGAAAATTCACCTACTTTTAGCCCTTTATTGCATCCAGTGAAATTTCCTCTATCATGGGTTCCAATAAATTTAATAAAATAGTGCCCGTCTTGGTAGGCACAATATTTGCATAAGAAAATGATGCTCTTATTTTCACCAAAATTCTAAGAAACCTGTAAAATGGCACATAGCAGCCAAAATAGAAAATGCTGCTCCATTTATAATTCTATTACAGGTAACAAGGATGCAACATATATTTTCTCTTGCCAAAGCATCATATGGAAATACAAAACATCTATAAATAACTCTAAAACCTCTAAAGGCATCTACAACGTCCTCAACCTCCTTGTTGGTTAACTTTTTCAAAGAAGTGGAAAAACTTCAATGGGTGAAATATACTTCATTCACACCATTAAATCATACTGGTTTGAACAAAACATGTATTTTTCACAGGTAAAATTGAAATATTATATTGACAAGTGGCTAATTTCACACTTGCCTTAGACATGAAGAGACTTATAACTGAGCCTTTTAGGTAGGAGACAAAAAAAAAACCCTTATACTTCCTAGCAGTCTTTTTCTTATGACTTATTAATTGTACCAAAAGCTCAAGGAGTTTAGTTATGGACCGGTTGGCACAGCCAAAAGAACCACAGAGTTAAAACAGAGTCAGGAGTCTGGTTTAGCTTTTACCAAGTCTGATTGCAAACAAATGACTCACCATCTGTTAAAAGCCTGCTTGAAATAGCTCAGGAGGCCTACTATAAGGAGCACAGAAGTACCTGGCAAAGGTAGAATATTTTGTAAGCCAACCAATATTTTTTTCCATCTTTTCTAACAAAACAAAGGAAAAACTGGAAGTTGGTAAGCAGTCCTCTTTCCCAAAGTTACCCAGTTTAGATCCAGATTCATGCCAGAAGCATGAAAAGGAAAATGAGGTGCCTTGAAATTATCCTTTAATATTTAGCTTGAGAACAGCAAACTCAGATCAGCTAGACCAGGGGTAGGCAACCTCGGAATTCTGGGATTTGAAGTCCATGAGTCATAAAAGAGCCGAGGTTGCCTACCCCTGGGCTAGACCAAACTTTTTCCTCTTATATCAGGTTGCATTATATTTTTATTAATATTATAGTATTTTGATCTATATTTATATTTATATATACATTTCCATTATTTTCCTTTATTTATTCTGCAAACTATTTAAGTCAGGCATGTCAAACTGCTGGTCCGCAGGCTGGATGCATCATACTGAAACTGCATTCAATGGGGGAAAAGTCGCAATATGTCGCGGGATGTCATGGGACGTCACAAGTTTGACATGCCTGATTTAAGTGATCAACTTATGCTTGATTCACATAATCCTTTTTTTTAATGATTCACTTTTTAAAAATAAATAGATGCAACTAAAGCAACTCCTGTTTGAAGTGAATAATAGCTGGGTCTTCACAAACATGGGAGGGGATAATATTTTACAGGCCTTGTCCACTGCTTTTTAGAGGAGTCAGTTCATAAATTTATCTTTTGTTTAGGATCCAATCATCAGCTGTAGAATGGAGTTTACATTTATATTTTTGTTTATTATGGATATGAACCCTTGAAAAATTCAAAGCATCTTGAATTCTGAAAGAGGAACAAGTAATTATACTAAAACAGAAAAAAGCAAAAACAAAATCTTGTTGTAGTATAAACATTCCTGTTCACTGTTCAGTCAACTATGTCTCTCCATGATATTCCATGCCATTCTCCACCAGCTCTTTGTATTCCCTGTTTATTTCTAGCAATGCTGTGTTCAATGGGCCAAGAGGAAACATCTTTGTGTTTTTTGTACTGTAAGTAGTGGAAATCACCAAGTACCAGCCCTTTTCCTGTAACTGGAATAGTGCTACCTAAACTGCATAAGCCATACACTTTACAAACATAACATTAAAAATACAGGGCTTATAAAAATATGTTTTTAAATGTAAAACAGGCTGATTTTAAACAATCCAATTGGAAAAGTAGTTACAAAACATGGTTCACGAGCCTTTATTAGATGAACAGTTGGAAGAGAAATAACTTAGAACAAAGGGAAATGATATTGAAACCCTGTTATAAAAACCCTGCTTCTAGTATTACGTGATAGATTGATAATATGGATGATATATAAAGACTAAGCTCATGAATGAAAGTGAATGTGTCCAGACCCTTCAGAGTCCCCTTGATTGAAATAAACAAAGACGCTTCCTAATGTTTTTTTTCCAAAGTGGAACCGGAGCAAGATTCTGACTTTCCAGAGGTTGCTGAATTACAGCTTCCAGAAGTTTTGTTGTCTTGATCAATAATGAATGCTATTAGGAGCCTATAATTCAGCAACCCCCAGAGAACAATTGTTTCACCTTTCTGGCTACAATCAATATGTATTGTTATAATTTATATGTTAAAATTTAGACCAAATTGAAACTGAACTCATATAACTATTTCCATGGAGTAAGCAACAATGAATTATGTAATCCTGCATTCTGAATATACATGCATAGAAGTTCGGAATATTTAGTAAACATAAATAGAGGAGACCTTCTATTTAAATACAGAACAACTAAGAAAGAACAATTTCTTAGGGAATGGAGAGAGAAGACATGCTTGATCAGTCCATAGAATTTCTGTCCATTTTACATCTTAGTGAATTCTGAATTGTACATTTAGTTCATATAGGGTCATATTATTTTTTTCATATGATACAAGAAAAATAAGTGTCAGGGAGATGGGAAAATAAGAGAAAAAGTTTTGACTGAAAGTGGGAAAGAAGACAGATTATCCAATGAACTTCCTTAAGTAACATGAAGAAAAGAGACCTCAGTGCAAATGTTTCCAGTAGCTTAAGCAAATAAATATTAGTACAACCTTGCAATCAAATATATTTTTTAAAGTTAGGATTGCAGTGTGATATGAAGTTCCTTGAGAAAGCTAAGCCCATTCTTCTAGAAGGGATATCTGCATAATAAGCACACACCGCACCCTTGAAATGGCACTTCCCTGCCCGCTCCATTTGCTGTCACGACAAGTAGTTGAATTCTTTTAATTGCTGTCAGGTAAAATTATATCACCAATCCTAAATAAGTATTCTGGTAGTACCAAGCTCAATTGTTCACAATCCATTTGATTTGTAAAGTAATAACTGAAGAAATGAAGCCTTTAAATTCATGACACTAAAGTGTCCTCATCGGCCCTAAGAATCCATGATTAATAATCCAGAATGATGAATAGGAAAAGAAAAAAAAGCACATTGAGACAAAAACTAGCAACAGAGAGTGTGATTAAATAATATTAAAGCCTTTTCTGAAAAATGCTGCCAAAGTGTTATTTTTGACTGGACAGCCATTTCCCTGAAATGGTATAGGATTTCCTGCCTGAGCAGGGGGTTGGACTAGATGACCTCTAAGGTCCCTTCCAACTACTTCTTCTTCTTCTTCTTCTTCTTCTTCTTCTTCTTCTTCTTCTTCTTCTTCTTCTTCTTCTTCTTCTTCTTCTTCTTCTTTATCATCATCATCATCATCATCATCATCATCATCATTATTATTATTATTATTATTATTATTATTCTTTCATGGATGGATTTTCAATGTTCTTTTGGAGAAAGTTTTTAAGCTTTCAAGCATTAAAGAATTCTTTCTGCATTGACTTTTCCATTAACATGATCTTATATATTGCAGAGATTTTTAGAATGTGCTATAATAGGCACATGCAGCTCAAATAAAAAATCACTGTGCATCACTGTGTATATCATATATTTCCAACATTTTTACCATCCTGTGAGCAAAACCTCTGGACGATTTCCAAGGACTTCATATCATGCAGTATCACTACTGCAGCCAAACAGAAAGTGTTATGATAAAAGGTATTATCTCCAATGCACATGTGAGCTGCATTGAATAGTAAATAAGACGTTTCCCTGCATGCCTGCCCATGTATGAACTGCTTAAAGTTCCCTTTCCAGAAAACCAAAGTGGATCTAAGTGGTGATATGGAGAGGAATCAGTCAAGAACCTGTGGCTCAGTAAATTAAATATTTATATCCACTGGCCATGTATGAAAAAATAGTATAGTTGACATGCTGACCTAATAGGAAGGGATACATAAGGAGAAAGTCACAGAGATGGATTTATCAAAGACACCCCAATGTCATGCTGACACTTACACTATGTCTGCCTTTTTCTATGGTTTCCTTGTGGTAGGCCCCAAGGTATGTAAGCTATGCTTCTGCCCTTGCAAAGGGCTGACCAGCAAGAGATGTTTCATTACCCTAACTAGGTAACATCATCAGTGCTAATGTTGTTACCCAGTTAAGGTAATGAAATGTCTGCAAGAAAACAAGCAAGCTCAGAGAGCACCAAGGACCCCTCATTTCAACCCTGAGTTACAAATACTCTCCTTTATTTTATTCCATTTTTGCTAATAAAAAATAGAATGTTGAACTCTTTCTCAGCGCATTTTTTTAATTTAAAGTAGTAGTTGGCTCAGTGGGTTAGGACGCTGAGCTTCTCGATCAGAAGGTCAGCAGTTTGGCAGGTCGAATCGTGAGTGCCGTGTAGCAGAGTGAGCGCCTGTTACTTGTCCCAGCTTCTGCCAACCTAGCAGTTCGAAAGCATGTAAAAATGCAAGTAGAAAAATAGGGACTACTATAGTGGGAAGGTAACAGCGTTCTGCTGGCTCTTCGGCTTTGAAGCAGAGATGAGCACCGGCCCCTAGAGTTGGAAATGACTAGCACGCATGTGTGGGGGAATCTTTACCTTTACCTTTATGAGATAAACCAAATCAATCTCAAAAAAGAAAAAGAGAGATTTCTATTACATATTCCCTAGTATATCACTATTTTGATCTATCCATGCACCCACCTATTTATCTCCTCCTTCCCTCCAGACTGAAAATATTGGCTGAGGAATTCTGGGAGTTGAAGTTCACACACAATGCCAAGATTTAGAAACAAACATTTAATTGATCACAGCTCATCCTCTATTTGATCCTCGTTATTCCCCCTTCTCTCAAAAGATAGTAGATTTACAGGTAGACATACCATCACAATTGAGCCACAAATTTTTGTTGCTAAGTGAGACATTTCTTAAGTGAATTTTTACAACCTTTTTGCCACATTTGTTAAGTGAATCACTGCAGCTGTTAAATTAGTAACACTGTTGTTAAGTGAATATGGCTTCCTCATTGACTTTGCTTGTCTGAAGGTCGCAAAAATTGATCATGTGACCCTGGGACACTGCAACAGTCATAAATATGAGTCAGTTGCCAATTATCTGAATTTTGACCACACGACTATGGGGATGTTGCAACAGAAAATAAGTGTGAAAAATGATTATAAGTCGGTTTTTTTCAGTGCCGTTGTAACTTTGGTCACTAAATGAATTATTTAAGTCGACGATTACCTGTATATGGATTTTCCCATAATAGAATCCCTCCCCACTTTGTGTCATTATTAGAAACACAGTGGTCCTATTAAGAGTTCAGAGTGCACTGAAATGCACTTGGTAATAAAATCCTGAGAAGATACTCTTAAAAAGTCTAGTTAAAATAAATAGGAAGGAAACTGTTCTTCAGATGGCCTGGTAAAAGCAGGTAAAAGCTGTACCAGAAGAAGAACATCTCTTTACAATTACTGATTTTGTCACAAAGAAGCTCCAGATAGATTTCTGAAACTCAACACTTCCTAAATTTTGTTTAAGAACAAAATGCTCACAATTCTGAAATGGGCTTGTAAAACCCAGAAAAAAGAAGCAAGGGATATTTGGGATCTGAAGACAATGGGCGTGTTAAAATGGAGAAACAAAAGATGGAGCTACCTTCCTTTTAATTTCCTCTCCTTATTTTATAGCAGATCATTGATTTCTTTTTTTCCTTATTTTTCTCAACACCCTCTCCACATAGTAAGCTTGGCATGTGCAAAAAGAAAGTGACATACTGTGTCATTATGCTAATTGCTATCATTCAGCTTTGGAAGAGATTTATCCCATTCTTTATGAGTGACAAGTTAACTGCCAGAGTCTAAAGCCAGAGTCCAAGGAAGGAGATCAAAAATGACAAATAAGTGTATTTTGCTTTGAACTATTTGTTTTTATAGTTCTAGTAATTACTGAGTCAGAGTTAGTGTACTCACTGAAGCCCATAATAATGGTAGCTGAAATAGACATACTGTTGTTGCAACTGCCATTATTGTTGTTTATCATCAGCAAGATTGATATATACTCTACATTTTACCCATCAGTTTGATGTGTTTGAAATGTTTTCTCACATGTGCACAGTATGAAAACAATGTTAGATCTATCACACAGTGATCATAATGGATGTATTAGGCTCAAGCAAAACAGATAAACAGACTAAGTACATACTTGATGTTGCAAGACAAGCCATTTCATACATTATATACTTTGCATATCTGCTTAAAATGCATCCATAAATAAAAAAGTATGAATAAATGTATCATACAACTATTTAGGATGCTGAGCTTGTCGATCAGAAGGTCAGCAATTTGGCGGGTCGAATCCCGAGTGCCGCATAGCAGAGTGAGCGCCTGTTACTCGTCCCAGCTTCTGCCAACCTAGCTGTTCGAAAGCACGTAAAAATGCAAGTAGAAAAATAGGGACCACTACGGTGGGAAGGTAACAGCGTTCCGTGCGCCTTTGGTGTCTAGTCATGCTGGCCACATAACCACGGAGACATCCTCAGACAAGCGCTGGCTCTTTGGCTTTGAAATGGAGATGAGCACTGGCCCCTAGAGTTGGAAACGACTAGCACACATGTGCGGGGGAACCTTTACTTTACTTTAAGGTACATTAACAGGAAGCTATAATGTTCTACGACTTTCAATTGAATATATATTTGGGGTCATCTCCAGCTTTGCTTCTCTAGGAGTTCTTAGAGAAGAGATGAATTTCTCAGTCAAGAAATGTTGATTTGTGTCAACAATCAGCTGCTAACTATGTGGAATAAGGTGTCTGCTGAAGTAAGAAGATAGGAAACAAAATTGCCAGTTTTAAACTGAAATGGTTATATGTGAACTCTATAGTGATAGAGAACAAAAATTTGCTTAAAGTGGCTTGATCCTAGTATGCAAAAATATTCCTACCTAGCTGTGCATGTAAAGTATTGAGCTAATTTCTATTAGTTCAACTCAGAGAATCTGACAGTCCCTCAAACATATGTTTGTCTTTCTTTTTGCACTAATACTAGGGACCATATCTGGAACCTTCTTTATTGCCAAGCATGGATGGTTAATAATTTAAAGTACAGGTAGTCCTTATTTAGTAACTGCCTTGGACAACAACTGTTTGCAAATATGGTGGTAATAATTCATTTTACAAATAATGCATACATTTAGGAGAACAAAACCCTTTAATGTGAATCTGATTATGGTCTGGTCAGTTTCATGCAACAAAAAAGGGGGGGAATATAATTTGGTGGACAATTTGGTGATCTTTGCAACATCTCTCTTTTTGTCATGTGATTCCTTTAGTAACTGTGTCACTTAGCAACCATTTCACTGAAACCAATTGCAGTCACTAAATAAGGACCACTTGTGATGTGATCATTGCCAAAAAAGCCAGATGCTTTTCCTAGTTTATATTATGGAGGATTATAATCTGTACTATTTTTCATGACTTTTAGCTGAAAATCATAGGATTTATATTACTTTGGGGGTCTTTCAAAGCTTGTCAAGAACCGCAACTTTCTATTCCTCCCTAAATTATCACAATAAATGAGACCGAATTGATTGTCCCACTACAAATAACCAGTGTTTCAAATTTCTTGGACATCACCCCATTGTAGATATCTGTAAGAACCATAAATGAGTAACTGCTCTGTTATAGGCACATGCTTATGTCAAAATGTAGAGATCCAACTGGGAGTGGCTACTATGTGCAATTCACATATAAAGGAGCATTTTTTTTAATGTATCAATCCAATATTGCTTAAATGGATTGTTTTGCTGAAGGAAAACAAATGCAAGATTTGTAAGGAAGCTTAATGAGTATCAGGAAGATATTTATTACAGTGAGAAGGAAATATACATCAAGAGCATGGATCTTTTTTCTGGAATCACAAAATGGCACATTACATAATTACTACATTATAATTTGCTTTATAGATTGCATTCAAATGTTGTGATTGGTTTAATTTTGGTCTAGTATGTTGTAGATCTCAGTTTGTAATTTAGTACAACATATGAATCCATTTGCCAGGGGCTGCTACTTCTCACACCATCACAAGTCATAAGGCTGTGATTATTTCAATGTTTACTGGTCTCTCCTTGAACAAAGATTGCCTGATCACAATCTGCAATCTTTGATAACATGGGAGTTGACAGTATCTCAATGCCCCTCCCTCCAATGGATTGAATAGGAAAAGGTTGGTGATGAATGATGACAATGTAAACAGAATTCCGTTCTTGTAGGAACGTGGTTCAAAAGGAAGCAGATGGGATTGCAAATAAAGGCAAAATACTTCTGTGCTGAATTATTCTGAAATCATTGCTGAAGGAAATGCTATGTCAACTAACTTTTTATCTGTTCATAAAATACAGAGTATTTTATTAAGACAAAACAGAACAATAGCCATATATAGTTGGTGGAGTGATGCAGTGGAGATATTATCTCTTCCAGAATGAAGGCCACTAAGGAAAAAAACAAAACTGGAAACTTATAAAAAACTGCATGGCTTAGCTTTAAAAATGGTTTAAATTAATCTTTACAGTACATATGGGGACAATAGTAGTCTATCATGGCATAAATGTTTATCTCTAAGACATCCATCAGTAATTATGATGAATTATTTAAGCCTTTCTTTGCTACAATTGTTAAGTGCTGCTGCTCCATTCTCAGAAGATGAAGAAATCTCTTACCACCTGGGATCACTTCTTATGGTGATAACTATTAATAGTGAGAAGGTGTCTTTTTGAAGGTTTTTTTTTTAAATAGGGTTTGCAGCAACAGTGCCATCCCTCAAAAGCTGCAGTTAAAGCAGAATGCTGTACTTTGAAACAATGAACAGTTTAAAAGTGCATTGTGAATACTAAGATATTCCAGTAAATTACTCTGCACTCATTATCATAAGCAATTACTTACTGTTTAGATGTTGCCAGTATTAAATTGGCAAGCAATTTGCAAGAATTAAAATGCATCTTTATTGGGAGAGGAAAGCTCTCTCTCCTATGTTCCAAGATTTTAAATGGCAAAGACGCTTTGAGAACCAAAGAATGTTTTGATATATAAAGTCACACATCAATATATAAAGTACTAATGGTCCACAGAATATGAGAAATATCAAATACTAATATCAGTTTTCCATACTGACCTAAGAAAGTAATATTTTATACAGCCACAGTATATGTAGCATTACCAAGAAACTTAATCTGTCGTCATCTTCAGGCTGGTGTCTTCGGCTTTGTGCTTTCGCACAAGCACAAAGCCGAAGACACCAGCCTGAAGATGATGAGTGGGACATTGTTGAAACGTCGCCAAGACACTATCAATCTTACACGGAAAAAGACCCGAATATGCCAAGACACACACACACACACACACACACACACACACACACACACACACACATATGATGAATATATATGTATGTATGTATGTGTGTGGGTGTGGAGAGGGAGAGAGAGAGAAAATTATATAAATCCGCTGGAAATCCATAGATTTCTAAGACTGTAGTAAAAGAGCTAATGGGACAAAACATATTTAAAAATTTACGAAAATCCATTTGGGAAAATCAAAGCAGAAAGGACCAAATACAGCATGGGGAGAAGTGCCAAACATCCCACTGTTTGTAGTTAAGAGGAGAGGAATGGACAGCTCCCTGAAAATGCCAGTTAAGCTATCTTATTTATTTATTTGTTCTATTTCTATGGCCGCCCATCTCAGTAAATGACTCTGTGAGGCTCACAATTCAGAATATATTACAACATTTGTAATCTGATCAAACATAGGAGGGCTACAACCAGATAATGTCAACTTATAGATAATAATTTAAACAATATCATCATAAATAATGAATACACATTTTAATAGGTGGCCACTATGGGCCAACACAAAAGCTGGTACAAAACTGCTTTGATTTGTTATTAAAATCTCAGTGAGGTTGGGGCTCTGTGGAGAAAGTATTCCATCAAATGGGAGACCTACTGAGAAAGTTTGTTACCTGGCCCAGGCTCCATGTACCCCATTAGAGCTGCTAGATAGATTTGATTCTGGCAAAACATAACCTGATATCCCCTGGTGCTCCACTATAAAGGCTTTAAAGGTGATAATGAACATTTTTAATTGATGTTTACTGGAAATCAATGCAGTGACTTCAAAACAGGTGTTATTCTAGCCTTTCAGAGTGTTGCATCAGGAGCCTACATACTATATTTTATACTACCTGCATCTTCCAGGTGATCTGCAAAAGCAGCCTTGTGCAACATAGCAAGCATTGCAACAGTCCAACAGAGTGGCAATCAGGAATGAATTACTGTTACTAGAATGTCTTTGGCTATGCTGTTATTCAGCATTTTTTCCTGTTATTTGTTATCTAATTCACTTTATAACTGGAGACTGCAATAACCAAATATGGGACCTTGTGTAACACATCTCTCTTATATATTCCAAATCACCTTCCTATCCACTTTTCAGGTCATACTTTTTTTTCTTGAAGTAAAAAAACAACAAATATTTGTAAAAATGTTTTGTTGAACCAATGCTCCATTTTTTTGAACTTCTGATTGCAATTCTCCCATTTCCATTTCCACACTTGTACTTTTCTATTATCAATAAAAGAGAGAAATTGTTTATTTAAGACCTGATCATCTCACAGATGTGATCCATTTCATTTTATTTTCAATCAATTTCCTAAAGATGCTTCACATGCATATGTATGCATATGAATTTTTCATAGAGTGTTCAAGGACATTTGATTGAAACTGAAAGAATCTTCTCAGTGTTTGCTTCTATGACCCAGAACTCTAGTAGACGTATTTTCAGCATTTCACCAATAAATCAAAGTGACAACATAATCATAAATAATATAAACAAATTTACCTAGACTTTCAACTTCTCAAGCTGGATTGTCTTACTGCTTTTTTAAAATTGATTTTAATGGCTGTTCTTCTACTTCTACAAGGCCTTTCTCAATACACATAGAAGGATATTGTGAGAGCTTTAATTAAAAATGAGAACAAATAGTAGTCAGAATCTTCAGCTAAGGGTAGACAGGGAAATTCTTACAGTGACAGGCACTGATCATATTCTTGAACTGCAGGAATGATGCCTATCCTTACAAGTGTATGATCTAGCAACAGCAATCAGCCTATTTTGTTGTGGTGGTGGTGGTAACAAATTGTCAGTGGGAAAAATCATGATAATAGCTCTTTAGCAGGATCAAACCATACTAACAATGCAGATTTTTTTGCTCCTTTCTTTGCATTCTCTGTTCTAAACTGCTATCATGTTTCTCTTTTTCAAATGTTGCTCATCTGTGACTTACACAGTTTTTACAAAAAGGAAGAAGAATCTAATCCTGCAGAAGTATTGTTTGGATTATGTGCCTTGAGGGATTCCTTTTTTTCCCTCCAAGGCAGGCATATTCAAAGAATGTTAAGATGGGACAGGACGGATGGTCTCATTTCACAAGGCAGTGATTTCTACACATCTGCCAAGGCAAATCAGAGAATTGTAATAAGCAGCTGTAGCTGTTGAACTCTTGAAGAGAGAACAATGCAAGGGCATCAGAAATAACACTGTAATGAAGTTGGTTTTTTTTTTAAAAAAAAACCCTTCTGCATAGGGAAAAATAAGGAATTGACAACAATCAAGTTGCTGTGTCATGTGCAAAAAGTTTATAGAACATAGAAACTCACATAAAATGGAATGGGATTAAAAAGAACACTGTATTGAAACATGCTCAGAAGTTTCAGAATATTTCTTCTATTGTGATAGAGGATTTTGGTTTCTTACTATATTCTTAGGATCCTCGAAAATATCTGTCAATTTTCTCTTGGTACTGTTATGTTTACTTGTGTAGGTGGTTTTGCTTAGAAATTTTTCCATCTTATCAATTTCTCCCAGACTACCTTTACTTCTCTGTGTAAAATGATCAAAAGGAATCTACATAATTCCTGCCCATGGAATTCAAGTAAAATGTGAAAGGCCAGGAAAGCTGGAACCATTACAGAGGATTATATAGTGAAAGACATTAAAACCAATCTTGTAGCTAAGAGCAAGAATGCTATATTATACTTATGAGAATGTTTACATTTTTTTGCAAATACATTTCAGTAGCAAATGTTCTTTAGCAAATCACAGACTTGATTTGAAAATATTTGAGGTAATTTTTTTTCTGCATCAAGTAAAACATTCAGCAGAAGTGCCAGCTGTTAACTGATTTTATAGAGATCTTCCGTGGAATTCCTCTTGCACTAGTTATCTTAAATATCCCTGATTGGATGACCCAGGGCCAAGCCAAAGTCACCCAAGATACAAAACAAGATGGGACTGATGAAGCATGGATCTGAATACAAATTCTAAATAACCTGTAGGAAAATTCATCCAGAAACAGGCAGGTTCTGGAAGGATATTGACAAGCAAAGCAAGAATCAATACAGATCAGCATTCCATCTATATAACAGGATGCTTAAAGATTTGGGCGCAGTAATAATAAGGATCTCTTTTCAGATCTAAAGGTGTTGAACTCTATTTCTTAAATGCTGACATTTGGATTATTAATCTAAAACTAAAGGATTGATTTTTCCACATCTTGGCAGGAGGAAGAGAAGACAGAAAAGATTAGAAAAGGCAGTGTTTTTTTTGTAAAAGAAAAAGGTGCCGGAACTCACACATGTCATACAACCCGTCATGCCTACCCTACAAGGTTCCATCCAAAAAAGGTGCCGGAACTCCGTTCTGAGCGTTCTATGAGAAAAAAAGCCCTGAGAAAAGGCAACCGTAGAATGAGGAACTTTAAGGAAATGAAGGTGGAGAAATCATTCATTTAAAAAAAAGGAAAAGTTATACTATTATAGATTAATTATCTGCCTCAAACAAATGATAACTGCAACTAGTGCTCATCTGATGGAATTATGAGACAGTAAATTTATTTTCTGAAAATGGCACTGTGCAATTCTTAAATAAAAAGACACTATAGTTTTCTTATAAGGATTACATTTTGTTAATTAATGAACCTGTTTAAATGTATAATAAGGATATCATAATCACATTTTTAAAAAGATAGAATGTAGGTACGATAGCCTGCAGGCAAATCTTGATTGCATACCCTGGTTTAGAAATTGGTGGTAAACTGAACTTTTGCCTTTACAGTGTGTGTGAATTAACTCAAAAATCTGAGAAACAGTTCTCACAATGCAATAACGTAACAAGTAAAGAGACACAATATAGTCACATAAATATTAACAATAGAGGTACAAACAATCTCTGCTTATGATACAGGTGGACACTGTAAATCTAAGCAGAAAATAGGTCTGTTAAGACTCAAAACGGCTTAGATACATTTCCAAAACATTTATATAGTACAATAAAGCAAAATAAAATCCCTTATATTTTTAAAGTATTTGGTGAGACTGCTATATCCATAGCATAATTTCCTGCAGCCCTCAACACTGAAAATAATTGAAAGAGAGGACATAAAAACATGACCCCCTCCCCAGCTCCGCAACCCTGGCATCAAAGAGTTAGAACCTAGGGGCAAAATTTTCTGAATGCTTTTTCAACTTCAAAAGATATACTCTGACTCTCTCAACTTATACATTTGGATTCCTGATTGTGAAACTCACAAGAAAATGAAAGGTATCTGAAGTAAGATACGCTTTTATAGTCTAATCCTAAAATTGAAATTTATTCATCCAACTATGGATATAGTTAAACCACATTACTCAAACATAAGAATGTGGGTCAATAATTTAATTTAATTTAATTTAATTTAATTTATTATCATTTCTATACCGCCCTTCTCCCGAAGGACTCAGGGCGGTGTACAGGGCAAGAATAAAACACAGAAATTTACAAAAATTAAAAGATAATTAAATGCATGCCCGATTAAAATACAATTGATACATAGTAAAAACCCCAATAAGAATGATAAAAAACCCCACCAATCCCCCCTCAGGCCAGGCCGGCTTGCTCGAACAAGTATGTTTTCAGATCGCGGCGAAAGGAGCGCAGATCGGGCGCCGTCCGGAGCTCAACCGGTAACTGGTTCCATAGCTCCGGGGCGCCCACAGAGAAGGATCTCCCCCTGGGGGCCACCAGACGGCATTCTCTGACCGGTGGCACCCTGAGGAGGCCCTCTCTGTGGGAACGCACAGGGCGCAGGGAGCTTGATGCCGGCAGCAGATGTTCCCTGAGGTACTCCGGCCCCATGCCATGGAGGGCTTTGAACACCATTACTAGCACCTTGAATCTCACCCGGAAGACAACTGGCAACCAATGCAGCTCACGGAGCAGAGGTGTCACGTGGGAGTATCGGGAGACTCCCAACACAACTCTCGCGGCTGCATTCTGTACCAGTTGGAGCCTCCGGGTGGTCCTCAAGGGAAGCCCCATGTAGAGAGCGTTGCAGTAGTCTAGACGAGAGGTCACGAGCGCGTGAGTGACCGTGCATAAATCATCCCGGCTTAGATAGGGCCGCAACTGGCGCACCAGGCGAACCTGGGCGAAAGCCCCCCTAGTCACGGCCACCATGTGATCTTCCAAGGTAAGCCGCGAATCTAGGAGGACTCCAAAGTTGCGAGCCCTATCTACGGGGGGTAATAATTCACCCCCCATAGAAAGAGATGGAATATCCGAATAGACCCGGGATGAAGGTATGCAAAGCCACTCGGTCTTGTCGGGGTTGAGTTGAAGTCTGTTCCTCCCCATCCAGACCCGAACCGCCTCCAGGCAACGGGACATCATGTTGAGGGCATCACTGGGGTGGTTTGGGGTCGAAAGAAAAAGCTGGGTATCATCAGCGTACTGATGATACCCAACTCCAAAGCCACGAATGATCTCACCCAGTGGTTTCATATAGATGTTGAACAGGAGAGGCGAGAGGACCGACCCCTGAGGAACTCCACAAACGAGAGACCTCGCGGTCGACCTCTGCCCTCCTGTCAACACCGACTGCGAGCGTCCCTGGAGATAGGAGGAGAACCACTGTAAAACCGTGCCTCCCACTCCCAATCCCCTGAGACGCCGCAGCAGGATACCATGGTCGATGGTATCGAAAGCCGCTGAGAGGTCTAATAGGACTAGAACAGAGGAATGACCCCTGTCCTATAGGAACTCCAAAATTTGCAGAAATATGAAAAAACCCAAGAGGTGGAGAAAAGTTGCAAATCAGAACCATAAATAATAATTCTGTATCAATACAGAAGCATAGGATGTTGAATGAAAGTGTGAGAAAACATTGCATGACTGAAAAAGAGTTATAAAAATAACCTGTCAAGTTTCCGACAGATGAGCTCTTCAAAGGACTCTGAGGCATTGTTTACCTTAAAAGTCTTTTATTAGAGCCCTATAACATCGGCAATGCTTGCTGGAAGCTGGAATGTGAATCCCCCTCCCCTGATTACAATATATTAAACACAATTCTCCTCCTTTTCATTTCTGTCATTAATCACATTCTCCAATTAGTTTGAAGGGTCAGTTTTCCCTTCTGTTAGACAACCCACCAAGTTATTATCTTCTCTTATTTCAAAACAGCCTTGAGAGACATTCTTCCTCCTCCCCCCCCAAACAACAACTGATTCTAGCTCTAAAAGTAACACACAAGTTTTAAATATGAAATAGCTGCTTCTTCATCTTTTGTCAAAGCAAGAACATTCAATGTTAGCAGCGTTGACAAAACCATAGTGTATGGATACACCAATTTCTGTTGGCAATGAGAAATAATTTGGAAAGATCATCATGGACAGAACTGAAAGCTACTTGTAGATATCAATGGAGAAAAAAAATGGGGGGAGTCAACTAATCAGGACTGAGCATGCTCAGAGGGCACAGAATATTATCAACTTAAAGAAAAACTGGGGCAGGGAGTGAAAGAGAATTGGAGACCACAGGTTGATACAGAGCAGATCAAGTGGCTTGTTTAATTGTGTTTGTCACCACTGCATGGAAGAGTGAGTAGAGGGTTTTAATTGGTGTTTTTTTTATTGCTATATGCAACCAGGAATCATTGTTGTGAGTCCAGCAACTATAATTATTTAATAAATAAATAACTCAAATGAATACACACTACCCAAAACAGTTTTTTTCCTTGCTAAGTACAAATTGGAAACCAGAGCTGTCCTATGTCTACCAGAAAGCTGACACCCAATATACAGCTGACTTGCTACTTTCATTTTAGCAAGAACTATATTTTGATAGTTCTGTTTTCTCTGACTGTGTTTCAGTGAATAGCTTTTCAAAGCTACTGCATCTGAGTCTGAAAGTCATTGTTTGCTTGTCAACACACAGTTACTTAAAAGTTCCCTTGAAATCCTAAAGAATGATTATAGAGCAGGTTACATAAATATGAAATATTTGAAAAAAGTTTTTGGGAATGTCAAATTGGTCTTCTGAATCTTTCAGGCAAGTGAACTAATAAATCCACCTAAATGTTAACTTTTAAAAAACCCTGTAAATCACCCTTGCGAAGAATACTGAAGCTATTTGCATCTATGACATCTATTGCCTAGTTGTTGTTCTTATTATTTTGCAAAACACAAGGAAGTGACAGCTGTGCTACTAGGCTTCCTGATTTTAAGAACCAGCTCAATCCATCATTGAACATCTTTACCTGAAGAGGCCCAGCACAAATTTACAAAAATGATTAATGGTCCTATACAACAGCACCTTACGTCTACATGCCAACACATATGTTATGTAAGTCACTTCTGCTATCTCCTTTTACTATAAATAGTTAAGGAAAATTAAAGCAACTTGTTTGAGAAGGAAAAAGAAAAGAAAGTTTATTTCTTTAGCTAAATGTATGGGTTGTTCAGTGGAAGGGAAATGGATTCCCTCACTGCTATTTGGGATAACATAGGAAAAGGGAGAGTCTAAGGCCCACAGATGGACATTTTATACTTCAAAGTAAATTCATAAGGATTTTATTAGTAGAAAAGTATTGTTGGTGAAAACAATAAGGCAAATGCAAAGAGAGAATGAAAGTCAACATAAAAGATGCAGATATTGCAGGAAGGTTTAACTGAAAACTAAAATTTTCAATGAGATGCTTGTTAAACATATGTTAACCTAAAATTTTAATATATGTATTTAAAATATGATTCAGAGAATGATGTTCCCATACTGAAAAGTGCCAGAAATTTCCAGTGCAGAATTTTTGTGTCTTTAGAGTACATCTTTAAAGTCCAATCAGAGGAAGTTGTTTGTGGCCTGCTATTAAGAGGATTTTGCTAGCATGAAGGCACACGATCAATAACACAGACTTTGCTTTGCACATTTACAGGAGCAGTTAAAGAATCACCAAGTAATGGGACTATAATCGTTACAAGCTGAGGTTAAATAGTTCAGAGCTAGGAGAGATTTTTTTTTTTTTCATTCTTTGGTCTAGTTCAGTATCTCTTAAACTTTTTGTTCCCAGGACCAACTTCCCATTTTAAAAATTACAAAAGATGTATGGGTTATATTTATTGATATTATCTATATTAAAATTAAAATTGACACATTCAAAGAATATTTATGGAATCATGTAACAATATTAATCCATTAGATAATAACATAAATTATTTTTTCATGGAAAAGTCATATTTTTAACAAATAAAAAGACTAATAAGAGGAGTGACACTGTTTTTAAATTTTGGCAACTATCTTAAATAGCTGGCTAACAATTTTGATTCCATGGATCCCTGAAAAGTTCTTGGGGACCCTCAGATATCCATGGACCAGATTTAAAGAAAATGGTTTAGCTATCTCTGACTCATGTGTTCAACAAAATAACCACACTAGCAGGAACTCCTCTTTTCATAGGGTAAAACTTTAGAATAATATACACCAGATTCTATCTAATGTATAATGAGCAGTCTAGCACAATAATCCCTGGAACCAGGAAACCATTTTTGAAAAAAAAATTGGCTGCAAAAGAAATTAGGTATGTTTGCAAGATAGATAGATAGATAGATAGATAGATAGATAGATAGATAGATAGATAGATAGATAGATAGATAGATAGATAGATAGATAGATAGATAGATAGATAGATAGATAGATGAGTTATTAAAAAATAAAACTATAGGACCCAGAATGGTACAATTCACCACAGCCAACTTGCTGCAGCCAACTCACCATGGCCAACTCGCCAAGGGACAACTCGCTGTTGGACAATTTAACAATTCAATTTAATTATTTAAAATAAATTAAAAAAACATTTAAATTTTTGTCATTCATATTTCATTCTGTCCCTCCTTTTTCATCCATTATTTAATGATTCTATTCCACCATTTCTTTGATGTTAGCGTAACTCTTGTCCTACAGTGAGTTGTTCTGCAATGAGCTGGCTGTGGAGAGTTGTCCCGCGGTGAGTGGGCCTTGGCGAGTAGACCGGGGCGAGTTGGCTGTGGTGAGTTGGTCATGGCAAGCTGGCCGCAGCCAATTGTCATAGACCCCATAGGACCACTGTTTACCAAGACATAATGTTTATGTTTTCTGAAATTACTCCAAAGTAACTACTTCTATATTTGATGGAGCTCAATTTCTAATAAGTAAGTATAGGACTTTAATATACAGCTATACACACAATTTGTCTTAAGTAAAAAGAAACTCAAGAAAAGCAAAGCAGTCATATATTCTTGGGATCTATTTTTCTGTGGTTTAAGCTGTTGAGTAACTATAAGGCAAAAGATTGGGGAGAACTATATATCTTTATCAAATATGCAAACACAGGAATCTTTTCAAAACAGGACATTCAAACAGTATTTGTGAAAGCAAGCCAAAATTCAGAAAACATATATTATCATTAATACTGCATCTGCCACCTGATTTATTGCACTATGTTATAGTTATAAAAGACAAAGGCACATAAAATGGAACAGCACAGGGAATAAGTTATAGGTTATATTTCCACTATTAATAATTCACTCAAACAAATTTGTTTCTTAAAGATTTCTATTGATAAACTCATACTACTATTATGATAATGTGGGGAATTTATTTATTTATTTTTACTTATTTATTGATTTGTATACTATCTCCAGTAACTCTAAGTGGCTATTTACTTAATCAGGTGTACCATTCTTATCAGATTATTAAAAAAACTAATAACTGGATTTCTTTTTTTCACTCCCTTCCCATGACATGAGTCACATATTTGAGATGGTCAACTATACTAAACCGAATAAACAAACAAATAAAAAAATAAAAATAAAATCTATTTTAAACGTGTCAGCTGTAAAATTGTTTGAGTGTTTTCCCTAATATCAGCCTTCCAGCTACATTAGAATAGCAACTCCTAGCCAACATGAAGTAGATTGCTGCCAGCTAGAAATCATAGCAGTTGTAATAGCAATAACAATAGCACTTAGACTTATATACCACTTCACAGTGCTTTACAACCCACTCTAAGCAGTTTACAGAGTCAGCATATTGCCCCCAACAACCTGAGTCCTCATTTTACCAACTTCAGAAGAATGGAAGGCTGAGTCAATTTTGAGCCAGTGAGACTCAAACTGCACTTGAAGGGTATTGGTTAATGAAAACTAATACAATGATACATGTTAGATTGATTTCCATTACTAGATGGGTCATAGACTGTAATAGTTCCTAAGGAACCATTTTAATCTAACCAATCAATTATCCCAGAATAAAGAAGAATGTACATAGATATCTGGTTAAACTGATAAAAAAATACATCACAGTTTAGAATTCTGTGAACCAGGTAGTCCTCGACTTACAATTACAATTGAGCCCAAAATTTCTGTTGCTAAGCAAGACAGTTGTTAAGTGACTTTTACCCCATTTTATGACCTTTCTTGCCACAGTTGTTAAATGAATCACTGCAGCTGTTAAACTAGTAATACAGTTGTTAAGTGAATCTGTCTTCCTCTTTGACTTTGCTTGTCAGGTCGCAAAAGACGATCACAAGACTCTGGGACACCGCAATTGTCATAAATACAAGTCAGTTACCAAGTATCTGAATTTTGATCACGTGACCATGGGGATACTGCAATGATTGTAAGTGTGAAAAATAGTCATACGTCACTTTTTTCAGTGCTGTTGTAACTTCAAATGATCATTAAATGAACTGTTGTAAGTTGAGGACTACCTGTATATTCTCTATCAAGGAGAGTAGAATATCTTCTTTAAAATGTTTATTCTATTCTTCTGGATAAACATTATAGCTATACATAGTAAACATAATGGCTGAATTGTAAAATAAATACAATGATCCCAATTACATGTTCAAAAACATTTACTAACAATCAGGAACCAGCAGAGGAATATGAAATCATAATATAATATAAAATGAAACTCAAATTCTCTAATCTGAAGATTTTTATACTATAGCTTAGAAACGTCTGTGTATACATCAATTTTATCTGAGTGGGAAATAAATATTTAAACATTTACACTGCAAACAGAATAAACACAATCATTAACTCTTTATATGGATGAATAGGGTTTTCTTCATGAAGCGATCTATGTACTACTAAAAATCTCCTCACTGTTTGTTTGTAACCTTCAATAGGGTGCAAAGGTGTGTCATAGGGCAACAAGTTTTGAACCAATGTATCTCAAATGAGCTAAGTTACAACAGTGTCCAAAAGCCAGGACCCATGACTCCCATAGAATTAAAATATGGCAAAGCTGTGGTCACTTCAATGCTACACATTGCTGTCACTTCCAATGCTCCTTACCAGTAAGAGTAAATCAGTAGGAAAGTCAACCTCCTTCCCTGACTTTCCTATGCTCCACACACATACACACATGCATACAATTGCACTCACCAGCACTTCCTTTTTGGGCCTTTCTGTGCTGTCTCACACACTCTGCACCCTCTTTCTCTGGTATTCTTGACCACCACATACAAGAACACACCTGCATCTACCAGGACCCCCTTCCTGAGCCTCCCTGCACTCAATAAAATACCTACATCCACCATCACCATCCTTGCTGGCCTTCGCATGTTCATATGGACCCCACACCCTTTTCCCTCACATGTACCACAGCACCCACCTCTGCCAACCTGTGCACAGCCTGCCCATTTCTTTGTGGCACCACCACCACTACATGCTGCTTATTCTCTGCTTCCCTCCCCCTTTGGCACCCCAGAGGTATCTGCTCTGTGCACCAAGCAAACTCATGGGGAAAATATAAATATGATTTACAACACAAGTGAGTGTGTTCTTTAGAGAGAAAGGGAATAGCATTTAATTGCATATACTACATATTTATAAAAATGAATAAGAAAACAAATGTTAAAACTAGGAAATTACTGTAGTATATTATTATTGTAGAAATAATGAGACCTATCTGACTAGAGATATACAATTTGGCCTTGAGATGGTTCTAAATGCATAGTAAACTCATGAACATTTTGCTATTTATTACCACAGAAGAAATCTGAAGAACTGAGTCCAAGTTAGTCTACTATAATGTAAGGGGGAAAGGAACTGAATAAGATTAATTAATGCCTTTTGAATATTTTCTGCACATGCACACCCACAATACACACATTCTGTTTGTATTTTTAAAGCCCCAGGTATTCCCTTGAGGTTCAATTGTCTTCATTCCACTCATTGGAATTGGAGTCTACAGATGGTAAACAGAAAAAATTGGCTTTCAAATCCAGTGGCACATTATAATTAAAAGAAAACCACCACCTCATCTGAAGTGACTGGATTTCCACTATCAGGGTCCCAGATTGAAGAAACAGAAGAGACAATACAGATACTATAAATCCAGGCATTAAAAATAGCATCACAAGCTGATGGACAAACAAAAGAATGTGTGTGAATGCATGTGTTCATTATGAAAACATTATTAGAGGTTTTGTAGCGATCACACACAAATGAAGTTTTTTTAAAAAAATCTTCTAAAGACAGATTCTGTCTGTCTCACTTTGTGGAGAAAGAGGATATAGGAAATTATATGCAGGTAAAGAAGTCAGACATGCAGACACACTAATAAGGTTCAGTTAAAAACATTGTGGGTAGATGTGTGAATTTAGATCTAATGGTATCAACAATGCAAATCAATATTCCTGTTTTATAGTTTATTAAAGATATTATTATAAGATATTATTATAAGATAGTTAAGGAGTTTTCTAAAAATTGCAGTCTCAGCAAGAGCAACATAACACACAGCCTTTTTAGGACTCCTACTGGCAATATAAAGCAGATGCACAATTTATTTAGACATACAATTGTTTCATTCCAAAAACTTGGAATGAAAAAACAACCAAATCTCCTTAGCACAAAAATAATAAAATTTAATCAGATTGAACTTTACCCATTTTTTCCAGACTTAGGGCAAAACCTGACATAATGTAAATGGTATTATAATAATATCCTGAAAATGCCAGTTTTCCCTTTATCCTCATTACATTTATACTACATGTTCCTGTATTATTATGATTTTAAATTATGTCTTTCTCTGCCCCCAAGCCATGTCTCTGGCTGTTGTTGGCAAAGCAGAAGAAATGACAAAGTAAATCAGAGAGAATTATATTAAGACAAGCGGAATTTGGGCATCTCATACCCATGTTGAATATGACCACATATCCATGTTGAATATTGCATCTAAATCTACCTTCATCCTAAATAATCAAGATAAAGAAATTATTATTAGGCTGGGCAAGCTTATAAAGGCAGAGAATTCTATACCTGTTTTGTAGCCAATTAGTCACCCTCTATTTACGCCAATATTTTCTACACTCAAAACCAGATAAATTTAAATGGATATTTACAGGTAATCCTCGAGTTGATTGATTTATTCATCACATTTCTTCCCCACCCTGTCCATAACCACTCTGTTTTAACAGGATTCAGTTGAAGACTATTATTCACCCTCCAACCTGCCCAACCCTACAGCCTCCAAGCATGGTGAAAGACCATCCACAGCATCCCTTATTTTGCCCAGGATAAAGCTATACACCTGGATATCACCAGCAATATTGATGATCTTACCCAGTGGCTTCATGTAGATATTAAAAAGGAGTGAAGAGTGTCCTGAGCCCGGCAGCACCCCACAAAGCAGGGATTGCAAGCTGGACCCTTGGTCCCTATCAATACCAATTGGGATTGGTCCCAAATGAAGAATAATGAGCACAGTATTTTGTCCCCACCCTCAACTCCCAAAGTCAAACCAAAAGGATACTATGATCAATAGTAGTGAAAGCCACCAAGAGATCAAGGAGAGCCAGGATGCATGCACTACCCTCATCCAGCTCTTTCCATGGCTCATCCAAAACTGCAATCAGTGCCATTTCCATCCCATATCTGAACCTGAATCCTGAATGGAAGGGTCCAGATAATCCACCTCATCTAGGATCCTATGGAGCTGCAGCAGGACCGTCTTTTCAATCACCTTCTTGAAAAAAGGATTGGTGGGAGACTTGACAAAAATTATCCAGAAAGGTAGGATTCAGCAATGGCTTCTTAAGGATAGGCTTTAGTGGACAAACTGAATCAGATAATTTTTGGAAAAGCTTAGAATCATTTTCCTTTTTTTTATGACACTTTTTTACAAAAATATCTATGGAGATTCTCAGTCATCCAGGTCATGGTTGTCCCAAAGGTGCTTTTTCAAGAGGCAACTGGACTTTCTTGTTTTTCTCTGAAGATGTTTTGCTTCTCATCCAAGAAGCTTCTTCAGTTCTGACTGGATGGTGAGGAATGGAAAGATTTATATTCCTTGCAGACAGCTGGTCGTTTGCATTCTTTTAGAGAGTCGTTGAGAGCCTAAAAGGCTCTCTAAAAGAATGCAGATGACCAGCTATCTTCAAGGAGTATAAATCCTTCCTTTCCCCACCATCCAGTCAGAGCGGAAGAAGCTTCTTGAATGAGAAATGAAACATTTTCAAAAAAACAACAACAAGAAAGCGCAGTTGCTATGTTGTCAACAGTATGAGAATGTTTGCTTACATGTAAAACAATAACTACTAGCCGCATACAAGAGCATTGCTGTAGTTCACATGGCCACGAATATCACCTCCTCTTTTTGATCTCCTTTCCTCATCATCATAATATATACAACTGAAGTTACCACCAAATACTGCATACAAAATGTATTCATAGCAGGGCTTCAACAATGAAAAATGTCATCAATTAGAGCAAGGTATCTTTATTGCTTAAAAAAATTGATTCCGAAACAACAATTGGATACTTCACAAAATCAAAATGCCATCTGTCTAGCTTAAATACTGTAGGGTGAGAACATTTTCCCAGAGTGAAAAAAATAGTTTTCTAAGCTCAACACAAATAAAAAGGTTTGTTGCTGAGTTTATCGAATTGGTAAAAATTCTGGTATACAGTAATTTCTTCTAAATGGTTGTAAGAATTCAGTGGAATACTTCCCATCAACTTCCCATCGTCCTGTGCACTCCCACAGGGAGGGCCTTCTCAGGGTACCGCCGGTTAAGGAATGCCGGCGGGTTATTCCCAGGGGAAGGGCGTTCTCTGTGGGCACGCCGGCCCTATGGAACCAACTTCCCACAGAACTCAGGACTGCCCCTGACCTTTGCTCATTTCGCTGGGACTTGAAAACCTGGTTCTTCGAGCTGTTTGGCCCAGACTGAGGGGTTTTAACTAATTTAATTTAATTGGGTTTTAGTTTAACTTCAGGGACTGTAATTTAATCATAGTTTTAATTGATTTTAATTTTGTATGTTATGCATTTTAATTCTCCCTGTAAACCGCCCTGAGTCCTACGGGAATAGGGCGGTATATAAATTTAAATAATAAATAAATAAATAAATAGTTTTTGGGCTACCCTAATGCTAATGCTACCCTATCTACTCCAAGCCAAATGGGAGATTCAACAGAAAGCCTGACCCAGTGACCTGTGTTACATAGATTAATCCTGAATTCACCATGGTGCCCAAAAGCACTTTCTGGGAGCCCACCAGAAGCAAGGTGTCAGTGACTGGCTACTAACTAGCCATATGATGCCTCCAGACACAAAGATTGTTCAAGAGAAACAGTGAAGCAGACAATTATCCTCTCATCCTAACTATAGGTATTGCCCATGAGGCTTTTAAAATTTTAAATATTAGTAAAATTTATAGTTGTTTTTATCTTAAATATCAGATCTAAATTATTTTAAGCAGCATTGCATCAATTGAGAATATGGCATTTAACTGTTATTCAATACATACATGAGTAAATCCAAGTTAGGTAAAATAACATACTAGATGAGAGAAGGAAAATTTAGTGTTCCAAGCTGTATGTGCCAACTATCATCAAACTTTGGATGTGATCTTCAGAGCCTTTATAGATTAGTTAGCAAATTTCCATTTATAATTAGATCAAAGAGGATTTTAATTTTATGAGGAGTAGTCATAGTCAACATAAATGTAAATATAAATTAAAATAAGTCAAATTTTGTACTGGTCTCATTGTTTTGTCCCAGCATTGTCCCATGCTAAATGAAGTTTTACTCTGATTGGACCAAGTATATGTTACATTGACCTTTGTTGCTTGGAATGATAAACAAAGGCTTGCTTCTTTCTTTATACAAGTCTTTTCTTACTTGAAGTTCTCAAGGTATTTTGGAGTACAATTTCCTCACCCACAATCAGAATGGCCAATGGTCATGCTGGTTGAGAATAGCCAGACATAGCCCAATTCATCAAGACTGCAGCAAAATAGCAGAGGAGATCTATAATTCTTGACAGCTATGAGCTCTCCTACATATTAAACTTGTAAAAATGTAACTTTTGAATAAGAAAATAGAGTGAGACAGATCTGAAATTGCACATGACCAATCAGACCAGACACATCTGCTTCTATAATTACATACTTCTTTACAATGGCATTCAAAACAAAAATTACTTGCATATCAAAAGGGAAGTAAAGGGAAGGTTCAGTATCTCAGGTTGCATTTATTACATTTAAAGAAATTTACCCAACGTTGCAAAATATATTACAGTAGCACTTTCAATAATACAAACCAAAGGAGCTACCTAGAGTGAAGCATAAACAAAAATAAAATCTGGAGAACTTAGAGAATATAATGGCCAACACTAAACCTGCACTGAAAAAAGCAAAGTACTAAGAAGGCTTATTCAACAAGGCACAGTTAAACCATATTTATTGCATTAAGGAAAGCCAATAGAAACTAAGTCTAGGCAATGGGATATGGAAGATAGACAGGCCAGAGAAGCCACTAAATGAAGAGTTGTTTTGTGTATGAGATCCTTGGAAGGGAGGGAGCCAAATGGCATTAAATGGAGTAGGATATCATTTGCATGATGACATTATGACACATGTGACATCATAATGGCTTTTACAAGGTACCTACCCTATGGTTTTCGCTGCTATAGCTCAAGGCGTGGCTGTATATCCCAAAAATTCTGCTTAAAACGTTTAATGCTTAGCAACAACCATATATTTCACAATACCATAATAGTGCTAAAAGTCCATCCAATTTTGCAAAAAAATGGTAGTTTACAATTCAACAGCCCCCAGCTTGCTCAATATTTGTTGAAAATATCCTATTTTCATTTAAATGCTCTTTTTTAAAATGTAAACTTCAAATATTGTATGACTCTTATTTTTATATGTGTAAAAAAATCTTTGGAATCTTTTAGAAAAATAGTGAGACAACTGAAGAGAACCATCAAATAAAGGGTGCACAATTTCCATGTGCTGTGTCCATACCCAAAATATAATTGGAGGGGGGGAAATGACAAAATAATGAGTTGAGTCAGGATAAACATAAAAAATAGATTTCATTTCATTAAACTATAATTAAAACAATGATGACTTAAATTAAATATATATACAAATTGATATAACTATTCCCCAAATGTTTAATAGTCTTTTCTTCCGATATATTAAACTTTATAATTTGACAATAACAAGGGACACTTCAGAACTGTATTTATTTATTTTTTATTTTATTTTAATTAAATTTCTATACCGCCCTATTCCCGAAGGACTCAGGGCGGTTTACAGGGCAGAATAAAATACAATATA
Organism: Vipera berus; assembly: GCF_964194415.1. Taxonomy (NCBI): domain Eukaryota; kingdom Metazoa; phylum Chordata; class Lepidosauria; order Squamata; family Viperidae; genus Vipera; species Vipera berus. Next base: position 324,666,512 of record NC_138202.1, read on the forward strand.
AAAAAATACAATATAAAAATAATATAGAATTAAAATACATTAAATTAATTAAGCCCAATTAAAACATTTAAAAAGCTAAAACCCCTTCAGTCCAGGCCTGATAGATCGAAAAACCAGGTTTTCAGGTCCCGGCGAAACGAACGCAGATCGGGGGAAGTCCTAAGTTCCACGGGTAGATCATTCCAGAGGGCAGGCGCGCCCACAGAGAACGCTCTTCCCCTAGGAATAACTGTACCCAATGCTTTTGGGAGGTCCATGCAGTCCTTAGACCTCACACTGTATATCCCTGAATTCAAAGTAATTTAAGTCATTAACCATTTTATGGTGCACATGTTTTTACAATTCCATCAATTTCAGAAATAGATTACAGGTAGTATGATGACCACAACTGAGCCAAATATTTCCACTGCTAAGCAAGACAGTTGTTGACTGAGTTTTACCCCAATTTATGACCTTTCTTGCCACAGTTGCTGAGTGAATCATTGTTAAATTAGCAACACAGTTGTCAAGTGAGTCTGGCTTCCCCATTGACTTTACTTGTCAGAAGGTTGCAAAAGGTGATCACATGATCGTAGGACACTGCAACTGTTATAAATACAGTTGCCAAAGCAATCAAATTTTAAACATGTGACCATGGGGATATTGCAAGAGTTGTAAGTGTGAAAAATGATCATTAAGTCACTTATTTCAGTGCCACTGTCATTTTGAATGGTCACTAAACAAATGGTTGTAAGTCAAGGACTACTATAGTATATGTGTAGGAGAATGTGTTATAATGTTCTGCCATGATGTGTCCCATGAACTTGTGAACTATAGTATGGACCTAGTTTTTCAAGGCAATAATCATGGTAGACCAATTACTTGTTCTTTGTTGCATCTATTGCAGACCTGTCAAACTTGCGACGTCACGTGACATTGTGCGATGTATTGGAGCTTTTTCTCCATTTCCAGCAATGGGGTGGGCGTGGTTTCTTCATGATGCATCCGGCCCACGGGCCGGCAGTTTGACACCCCTGATCTATTCCATAAGAATTGTTGTGAAGTTCAGATAAATTCATCATATTATTAAGAAACCAAATGTGTATTTTTTCACTTGCTTCAAAATGAAGCCAGTCTGTCCTATTGTTTGGGGAATTTTGTACTTCATTTTGTTGACTTCAGTCCTGATCTTCTGGCCTGAACTGATTTCCTTGATGGAAGTTTCTAGATAACAAAGGTTCATCCAGTATGGGTTTTTAATTTATTAAGGTGTGAAGCCCTTTGTAAGATGATACATAACCACGGAAATACATTTACTTGGTTTTTTTTAGAATTATGAACTTGGTGATATCCCTGCAGAAAAAAAAATGTATCATGCTTTTCTGTGAGATGCTGGGTACATTTTCCTAAATAGTTGTGCTGAACAATCTTTATTCATCATACAGTGTTCCTACAAAAGCCCTGCTGAAATGAATGAAAGCTGTGTAGGAGCAGAACCTGATGAACATACCAAATGTGGGGAAAAAATCCTTGATGACCATTAATGGAATGAGTCATTTCCTGTCATGACTCCTCTTACAGCTTTTGTATGTGTTATGTACATAAAGCTGTTTTCTTGCCTTGATTTTCAGTTTTTATTGTCAACTTCTCGTCAATCTGACCCACAAATTAAAGAGTCATCTTTAATTCAGTTATTTCTTTGGCTTAGACTGCTCATATTCTCTCTTGAACATCTTGCCTCTCAAGGTTTCCCTGCCAGGTCTATGGTTAAACTTCTTCACCATGCTGTCACTCTGCATAGCTAAATTATCAGTTTTTAAGTTACCTTAAATATTTCAAATTGTCCTTGCTCCAGAAACAGATATTACAGTAGCTACAACTATTATATTACTTTTGGGTCATCACTCTAACATCCTGCTTGGCCACAGTATCAAATCTTCATGCATTTATTATGTGCAAAGACTTTTGCACAAAACAATTGGCATCTTGTTCATCTCTCTTGATATCAATATTAAGGACCAATTTATATATTAGCCTTTTAATGAAAACACATTACCTTATATAAGAAGGTCCATGCTTCTATATTGGTTATGGTTCTGAAAACCATTACAGGTGTCTGCTCTCTTTTTGTTATATATCTGCAAAAGAGATACTACATTGTGTTCTGTATATTATTATTACAGAAACATTTTCCTTCCAGGTTCTCATTGCTTCTCTTGTCACATTCCTTCCTCAAGCAAACTTGTCAGGGAATGAAGAAGTAGAAGTTCAGATGACAGGATAAACAAACAATCAAACACTTCATGTTTTGACCCTGAAGTATCAATAGACCTATAAGATTGTCTCCTCCACTCATTTTTGACCCAGTCAACATTGACAATCTATTAATAGTCCTCCTTTTCAATGAAATTAAGGCTATGAAAGCCAGCAAACATTAAGTTTTTCTGTAGTAGTGTCTAGGTTAATTATACTAGTGCCTCATGAAATATTCCTTGCTAGCATCAGGAGAGTATAAATCAGTTTGGCACATTTTGGTCAATAGGCCACAACTGCAACCAAAGACCAGTTTTACTCCAAGCACATTCACAGTATTCTAGAAGCTGGCAAAAAAAAAAAGAAAACATCTGAAGGTAAAGGATGTATGACAAATCCTAAGGATCACACACATGATTGTATTCGATTGTTTAAAAATAAATGACTAGGTTAAAAAAATGCTTCCCTTTTGTTAGGAAGGGGGTGACACATCAGCAGAATCAAGTTAGGCATTTTCCAAATTTTTGTGAGTCCAAACGTTTCACCATCACTTCTCAGACCCTTCGTTATCAACAATATAAACATGAGCATTGTATTATCAGTGTGCAGAGAATATATTGTACACCAGTCTCTTAGCAGATGATTCTAAGTTCTAATCAATTTTTACTGCTGGGTGATAATTAGTATCTACACATTAATTCTGCTGCAATCTACTTATGCTATTTCTAAATGTACATTACAATCTATATTAATTGTTTACACAGTCAAAACATGGAATTACTCTCTTAAAAAGCCACAGAATATCTGTGCGGAAAGATGAGGCAATGTTAATTATAAGTTAAGCATTAACGACCAAATTATGTTAATGGAATGCAGTTGGTGTATCACAGAGATGGATGAAGTGCTTATATTAAAACTGAACTATGATCAGCATTAATCAAAGTAAATATTAGACCTTTTATTGCTGAGGTGACATCTGTAGCACACTAATCAGTCAATTGGTTTCCATTTATAGCTTTTTAGACTGTACAAAACGGAATGCAAAGTGGTGGAAGTTATTTAGAAAATTCCATTTGAAAGGAAGTCAGTTACTAAATTTGTCCAATTAATTTCTGTGGATTAATTTCTATGGTGATATCCTTTAACATGATTCCTAGATTGGCAGCAGAATTTTCAGTTTTTATCATGTTAATAACTTCATGGATGAAAAAGGATGACTTTATCAATCCCTCACTAGTTCAGTCTTTCTAATGGATTTGGCTTCATACTATAATTATAAACTGTACTCCAAAATCCTTTCCCCCCCCCCTTTGAATAATTATATAGTGTTTCACCAGATGGGCTTCGGAGAAGGGCTAGGGTAACCTTTACCATGTGGGAACAGTTTTCAATCCTAAAACTGTTTATCTATGTAAATCTTCAGGCAATTTCTCATGCGGGAGGGATTCCCATTCTGGGCAAAGTCATTTTTTCTTTCCCTCCTTTACTGATAGCAATAGTGCACAAATGTCATTTGGAAGCAATCATGAGTTCTAAATGCATATCTTCCCTTCATAATAGTTTCTAGCTGATATGAATATAACTACAAATATTTTCCTTAAAGACACTGTTTTTTTTAAAAAAGGCAATCCGTCATCATGAATACTGAGGTTTACAGAAGAAAATAAAAATAACCCCAAAACAAACCTACAAAAAGCTGTTATTTCTCCCAGCAAAAATAAAACAAACAAACAAAAAACAGTTTCCATGTTGTGTTTTCACTGCAAAGAAAGAACCCACAAAAATACCCACTGAATGCAATATTTTGTGGTCACGTTTGTCTCTCTGTCTCTGTGTGTTCTCTCTCTCTCTCTCTCTCTCTCTCTCTCTCTCTCTCTCTCTCTCTCTCTCTCTCTCTGTGTGTGTGTGTGTGTTTGTGTGTGTGTCTTAGCCTTGCACTAAGAAATAAACATTGCAATAGATGCAGTTGATGGATTCAGGATTGGTGAATGTGACTGAGCAAAATCACTTAATGGAAAAGAAATCATGCATTAATTGATATGATTAAGGCCACTACTCCATCAGTATGGAGAACTCTATGTTTAGATACAGAATACTGTAGGTATTTTCCATATGCTAGATATTATGAATGGTCCTCAAAATGCATACACTGATTATCATTCACCTCTTGCAGATCTTATTCAGCATGATGTAATGACTGGGCAGGATTGATTGAGCAATATATAAGATCTGTGTCAACTGTCATTTTCTTGCAGATTTTACTGTAGTTCTTCCCAAAATAGTCACACACTATTGGTCTGTGATAGTGCAGTTTAGACACATTTTATCAAAAATCTTTACAACAGCCAGATATAATTGTTAGTGTATTAATGTTATGTTGATGTTATCAAAGATGGGGAGGATATGATATGGGTAGAAGCTAAGAGATAATCTCTGTCCAAGTTAAATTAGGAATCTTTCAACTGGTTAATTTATTTTATTTATTAAAGAAATAGCATCTCATTTTATACTATAAACAGAATCCAAGAAGACTAAGGATATCTGGAAATTTTGTATGAAAACTACTGGCACACAACTCTACATCTCATTTCTCGCTTATTTCCCTCTTGCTTAAGATCCTTAAAAGAGGCTTTAGGGAGCCAGATGGACCAGAAATGGTGTTGGCTGTCTAAGGCTTTGTCTATGTTCACTTATGCCAGGGATGAGTGACCTCTATCTTCTGTGTTCTTTGGCAGTGCTTAAAGAGACACATGAAAACTGCAGTGTAAGCTGTCCAAACAAACAAACAAAAAGCCTCTCTACTTTCGTTCCCAGGCAGGATTTAAGAAAAAAAAATAAGCTTTTTCTACAAGCAGAATGCAATCTTACTTATTTCTCATTCGTATTCCACTCACTTTCTTCCCCCACAGAAATATTGTGTACAGCATCTTGCCACCAAGAGATTGCTTTTACCTGTTTAATACTGTTCAGGTCAAAACTTCCATGACTGGATATATAGATTTTGCTTTGGAGAATACAGTTAATCTCACAGAATATCACCAGACTGATTATAAGTGGCCATGGCTCCATTCTTAGTGTACTGTATAACATAACATTAATTCTCAAGAAACCTGCTGTTGGGGTATTTTAATAAAAATGAAAACAAGCTACTTCCGCTTTCAAGAATATTACAAAAAGCTCATCTCAGAAGATCAACCACTTCAAAGCCAAACTTCCAGAACCAGTCCACGCCTACTGTACTGATATGAATCATTCACTCCAGTCCCATTTGGCTGATAGCATAGCAGTTTCTTTAATAGTTAAATCCTATCCAGCAAAGGAAACGATGTTTGCCAATTTTCCCAGATCAGAATGACTGCAGCTTTTTTTTTTTCAAGCCAGAGGCAGTGTCTCTTACCCTAAGAAGCCTTGTGGAGGTTGATGGAAAGATGCTTACAAGGTGACAGGTCATCTTCCTTCCAAACAAAAAGAAATAAAAGCTCACTCTTCTCCATCCTTTCCTTTTCTAATATCTGAATGGCAATGCTCTCTGTTGCTTCTATTATTAAATAGCTCCACTCATTAAGAAAGTATTTACATTAAAAAAATTAGTGAGGAGAGAAAGAAATATAATGCCTAAAAATTCTAAGCAATGTCAACAGCTAGAAATTTGAGGATGTAATCTACTCCCTGAATCCTTCCAAATTTCTAGCCACCATAACCTCCAATGTCCCAAAGGTGCTTTTTCAAAAGGCAACTAGACTTCAGTTCTGAACTGATTAAGCTTCTTGGATGAGGAGCAAAATGTCTTCAAGGAAAACTAGTTGTCTGGTTGTCTTTTGAAAAAGCACCTTTGGGACAATCATGACTTGGATAATTGAGAATTTCCATAGGCACATACCCTCCAATGTCAAGAAGCTTTCATTTATTACTCTTTAGTGGTTTTCTCTTGTAGAAGGTGAGAATGATTTCAGCTTTTTTTTCTTAGAACAGATAAGGAACTTAGTAGATTTCAAGAGTTTGCTCATTATCCTGAACTTCTTCTGATTTGCTTTCTTTATCTTGGTACATATGGTGCAGGGATAAGAGGAAAACTGTGACCAAAAGTTTATATTCATATGCAGCTGTAGAGTTGGAAGAGGTGAAGTTCAGGAGATTTTCACCTGCATTAGGATAATGTGATATTACTGAGAAATTCAGAAATGATTACTCTTGTACCACATGTCATTTGGATTTGTATTGGCACATGCAAGGACAGCCATGACTAGCCCCAAAATTAACAACAGCGTACCATTTCTCACTACTCTGAGATAGGAAATGGATGGCAACTGTAATATAAGCCCTACAATAAGCTTGATATTATATTTTAAACTAAGAAACATGGGCTTCCCAAATATGAGGAAAAAACTAACTCCACCCAATTTCATCATTGTCCAAGTGCTGTGGCTTTTGAGAGTCTTACAATTCTGAAATCTCCAATCTCCATCTGCCATTCATTTCCCCAATCCAAGGCTATTAGAGGTTTAAAGGCAGAGATGGATGAGGTCTGCCTTACTGAGATATCCAGCAACCTTTCTCACTCTTAAACTCTTCCAGTGAAAAAGGTTTTGCCAATTTTTTGTAACATTACCATATGACTAGATGGTCTCCTCTACTGCTCTAGATGGTTAGGTTGATTCATGATCTTTCACCTTTAGTGTATGGTTTAATAAGCACTGTGAACAAAACATAGTTAAAAAGCAAAGGTTTAGGGTATTATCTTAAATCCATTCTACTCCTTTGGTAATACCTACATTTCCAGATTATCTAGCTGTCTTACCTCATGGGTTTCAATACCCAGATAGACCTGCTGTTCTATAGATCTTAATATGTCATGAAATATCAACTGGAGCATCTCATTTTGAGTTTTAAATATCTCTCAGGAATACCCAAACACCATCATATTAAAAATTCAAAATCACAAAAGTTATTTAACATATCCCAAGAGATATTTGTATATATGTATACATAAGTTAATTCATAAAACAAGACAAATTATACTATCCAAGATTTCACTATGAGTGATTTCATCAAATTTCATTCCTGGATTTCCTTCATAAAAACTAAATTGCTAAACTGGATTCAGTTCCCATTATTATGGATAATGTAAAGTAATATATTTTAGGAAATTTATACCAGGCATTTATTTGTTTGCTCTAATAAATACATCTCCATGATAAAAAGTGTACATAAATAAAACTGCTACAAATTCTCCACTGACCAGTCATGCTCAACAGATTACAAAGGATTTCTAGGGGTAGCAAGTTTGCATCTCAAACCATAATTATTTATTTTCTTTCCACAGCTTTGAAATCATCCATTTCTACAAGCATGAAATACAGGAAGACTTTCCATTATTCATAGTGAATGAGATTGATCTGACTGTCTGTTACACAAGATGAAGAACTGGAGGGGGAAGCTAAATTTGGCAGTTACTGAGACCCTTTTGCAAGACAACTTATTTATAGAACTTCTTTTTGTACAGAAATGTGATTTTTACACTTAGCATTAGGACAAGAGAAATCCCTTATGAATGTTTCAGTGTAATTTATTTCAAATCCTTTACTGAAAATCAGGATTAATGGAATGGAATTCATTTGACATTTTTGTAGACAAAGGATAGAAGGCTAACACAAATTCATCTATTTCTCCATCCTAGCCTGGCCAGCAGGTTCCTTATATTTAGCCACCTGCATTCTGTAGTTGTTCACCTTAAGCTCTGAATTAGCCAGGTGGGTTTCTTAATTAGCAATATTATGGCAGAAAACACCACATTTCTTGGCATATATTTTATGCAGAAATGGCTAAAATATACCAGGTAATCCCTAAAGACTCATTTTCTGTGCACATAGGGAAACAGCTGCTAAATCTTTGCCCATTAGGTAAAGCTAGCATTTCTATGTACTCGTGTCTTTATATGCTGCATTTCATAAACAATTCTAACAACTTTGTTCAGAGCTCACAAACCAGGTGCATCTGACAGCAAACCCTAATCTGCTTTTAATAAATGAAATCCAAGGGTCATAGTTATTCCAGATACAAGTAGCCTAACACTTCTGGAGTCACAAAGAGACAGAAAGGTTCCTGGAACAAAGTACAACCCAGAATTGGAACACCAGAATCAACAAGCAAAATTAAATTAAAACTTTAGCCAAATTAAACTCCCTACATATTTCCTAATCTCAGTGGGATATAAAAACCGATCCAAAGGGCATAAATATGCATTTTTAATTTAGACACTCCTAATCCATTTTATGAACAAGCTCAAAAGTATAATGTAATATAATTAACTCCAGATGCCAAAGATATCCTACATCTCAAGCATAAGTGCTATAATTGGCCAACAAACCCTCCTGGTTTTGTTAGATATTAAAATCAGGCATTATATTCCCTTTAGGAAAATGCAGGATGAGCCTTCTGAAAATGATGTCACAATTGTTTTTCAATCATTTTCAAAAAGTGCTACTTTGTATAAGATCTACTGCATGCTGGAGAAGGCTAACAACCCATACAGTCCAGCATTCCATTCCCACTGGGCCTATAGAACAATACTCTCTCTTATGACTGCCATGTGTACTGATTGCCAATCATCTCTGAATTGCAGGTGATACAGAGAGTAATATCATTACACTACTATAATTTTCTGGATAGCCATCAATACATCTTGTGGAAGGAAGTTCTATATTTTAACTATATGCTACTGAAGGAGGTAATTCCAAACATTTTTCTTTGGTTCCTCCCTTACAATATCTATTCAGAATTGATTCTTAGTTTTGTTATCTTATTATGCAAGATATCGTGGGGAAAAGTCTGGTGGGGGAGGGCGAATAAGAAAAAAACAATGGTGAGCTGAGCTGGAAAATTTGTTGGCTAGACTAAACTAGACTACCTTTGAGTTCCTGAAAGGTATGTACACCCCAGTATGGGGAGGGAGTTACAATGTTATTCTGCATTCAGGGTTTTTTTTATTTTCTCAGATGTTGATTTTTATGTGTGTGGAATTTCCAACCTGGTCTCTTTCCTTCATTTTAATTTATGAATAATCTTGTAACTTAAAAAAAGATAATGCAAATGCCTCAATGAGAGGTCTTCGTATTATTCATCTACCTAGAAATAGACCTTCCTGTTTTATCTTCCCCTCCTCTCCTGAGCAATGTATGAAGTATTATAACCAGAAAGTGTATTGAGGAAAAATGTCTAATGCTGCTCAAACCCATAGGCTACTAGTTAGCAACCCATTTACATTTCAAAGAGAATAATATCAGCATTCCCACAAAAGGGCTGTCCATGTGAACAGGACTGCTCCAAGTAAAATCTGGTCAACTGGCGCAGTCAAATTGTCAGGCCAAAGCCACCAGAACCACTCATGGCTAGATCTAAGTAGATATTTTATTGTTGTCACCTATATTACAAGAATCTTGCCAGACTTTCTACCTTCCCTTGGGAAAGAGCAAATAAAATATATTTGCTAACATTGCTTTGACAATTGATGAAAATGCAGCCATTTTCTCTATGCTTTTACAATTAGTTGATGCTGGGAGGGGGGATAGGGATGAGAGTTCAGCTAGTCATAACAATAATAACTTGGCCGTGGGAACCCAAGGACATTGGGCCCAGAGCTGATAGTGTTTTGGAGGGCTGGAGAGCTGGGGAGGAAGCCCACGCTTCAAGCTAATTGGGAATGTGATTTATGACTGTTTATTGCAGGTGAAAATTGTACTTAGTTTTTGGGTGCAACTATGTGGTGCCGATACTTTGTTTCCTGAATAAAAGATTATTTAAGGCAAACAATGCCTCAAAGTTCTTTTGAAGGGTTTCATCTGTCGGAATCATGACATCTGTTGCTAAGATGGCGGCGCCTGGAATGGCTGCGGCTGCATTGGCTCTTGAAGGCGAATACTTTTGGGAGGGATAGTAAGGGCTATAGGCCACATGATCAGAAAGATTTTAATGTGTTTGAGCAACATGGTAGAACTAAGGTAACATACGACCGACAATCTTTGCTGGCATGGCGAGTTGCTAGTTGTTTTGGAACTGTTGGTGAGACCGTTAAAAGTCGTTGACGCTGTTTGAATTTGTTCTACCAGCAGCAAGATCTGACTGCTGGCCTAGTGATGGATTGTATTGCAAATCAGGGCTGTTTCCAGAGGAGGCAGAGGAGGAGAGGACCTGGAGCTTATGGAGCGAAGGAACTGGATGAGGCTGTCGGCAGGCCCAGAGGAAGAGAGAGAGGCTTTTGGAGGAGTTGGTGGCGGCGGCAGCGTGCTCCAGGTGAAAAGAAGCAAGGCCTCTTTAAGGAAAAGGTGTAAGAGTCAGGATCAGAAAAAGGAAAGAAGGCGACGTTGTCAGAATACAAGCGAATTTGAGGGCTAATCCACATGGAGCCCCATTTCCATCTGTCCTGTTTGCCATCGTTCACTCCCTAGAGACTAAAATGGACAATGTGAAATTTGAGCGGGCCCCGAACAAGGAGTATATATCAGAGGTGGTGACCCTTTGAGAGCTGTATGCAACGGAATTTCATTTTGATGTATGCCGATTGGTGTACATTCAAAGTGACAATAAAGTTATAAAGTTAAAGTTATAAAGTTAATCCCAAAAGTATAATTTTTACCTACCTACCCTGGGGTCCCAAGCATTGTCCCTAGAGTTGAGGGATAGGCCAACAAAGATTTGGGGAAGATCTTAACATGAAAAAGAAAAGGGCACCTGAAACCAGCACCCCAGCAGAGGGAGCGCAGGCCAGCACCCTGGTAGAGAAGGAATCTTTTCAGGTCTTCCAGATGGGGGCAAGATCCAAGCCGCAAGGATTACTGATCTGGTTGTCAGACTGGACTTTACCCAGTGGAGACTCCAGACACCTCAAGATGGCCTTGCCACAATCAAGTGCTTCGAGGATGGATGAGGCCAAGCTGCAAAGAGAGGCTTCTCACAAGTCGCATTCCCTGAACTGATGGAGAGCCATGAAATCAACTACCGCTGAGGACTCTGGTAAGTGGAAGTACCTGTCCGCAGTCCATAGTCAATCATTGGAGAAGTTGGTGGACAGACTTGAGGAGCAAGAGATGAGAAGTGGGGAACAACCCTCCCATTCTCCATACATGATCAATCATGATGATTGGTGGGGTAGCCACCAACTCATGCTGAGGGGAAGCCCCAGGTCCACCTGCGCAGGGCAAGAGGCTTCCCCATCCATGAAGCCACCTACAATAGGTTCCAACCCCGCGGAGAGGGACAGCCCCAGTCGCCACTGCAGAATTGGCAGCCCGGATCGCCATCGCCCCTCCAGAAGCCCAGATCACCGCCGGTGAAACAAGAGCCTGAGCCATCACCAGGATAGCCAAAGCCCGGACCTATGTGCCTACCAGCCACCCAGCCCAAGGCCTCTACAGCAATGGGGGATGCCACAACCTCCACATCTGGGAGGCCAACAGCCGCTGGCAGTGTAGCAGTGGCCTGGCCGCTGTCTCTGAACATGCAGCAACAGCTGACGGGCTGGCAACCACTGGGGATCCTGCAACAACCACTGCTGGGGCCGCAGGGGGGCCTACAACAATCAGGGATGCCACAACTGCCCATAGGTCAGCAGCAGTCAGGGTGGTAACAGCCCCTGAACATCCAGCAATCAATGGGGGTGCAACATCCACAGTGGGGAGGCCAGCAACCACTGGGAATGCAGGGTCACTGGGGAGCCCAGCAACCACTGATGGCACCTTCCCTTAGAGCAACTTTTGATGGAGACCCGGAGAAGCTGATTTTCTTCCTCAACCAGGTGCATTTCCACATGAACTGCTGTGCCTATTTCTACCCAAACCCAGCCACTATGGTCAATGTGGTTGTGTCCAATTTGGAAGGGGAAGCATCCAAGTGGCTAAACAATTTATATAACGAGCAAGCACCTGAGCTGGGGGACCTCCACCTCTTCCTCCTAGGACTGAGAGTAAGGTTTGAGGACCCATCCATTGCCCTCAAAGTGGAGGAGCAAGTCCATAAGATAAAACAAGTTGGCAGACCTGCACTGGAATATGTGTGAGAGTTTTGCAAGATAGGCAGCCAAATAGAGAGGTGGCCCAAGCCATCCCTAGTTCATCACTTTAAGAAGGGACTGGATGATCACTTCTCCCAGTCTATCGAGCAGTCCCTGATCAATTGCAAGAATGGTATCAGGCAGCAGTACGACTAGATGTCCAGCTTGCCCGCTATAAGAAACTACCACAAGAAGCCGGGCCGACACCAGATCAACCCAAAAGGCAACCCCTAATCTATGATTTTGTTTGCATTGCAGGATTTGCCCTTTTCGTAAGGGAGGGGGGCGTATGTCAACGCTAACATCGAATATTCTTGCTTTGACAACAGATGAAAATGCAGCCATTTTCTCTATGCTTTTAGAATTAGTTGATGCTGGGAGGGGGGATAGGGATGAGAGTCCAGCTAGTCAATAATAACTTGGCCGTGGGAACCTAAGGACATTGGGCCCAGAGCTGATAGCATTTTGGTGGGCTGGAGAGCTGGGGAGGAAGCCCGCGCTTCAAGCTAATTGGGGAATGTGATTTATGACTGTTTATTGTAGGTGGGAATTGTACTTTGTTACTTTGTATCCAGGGGAGGGAAATTTAGTTTTGGGGTTCAGCTATGTAGTGCCGATACTTTATTTCCTGAATAAAAGATTGTTTAAGGTAAACAATGCCTCGAAGTTCTTTTGAAGGGTTTCATCTGTCAGAACCATGACATAAAGATCCAAGGGCCTGACCTCAGACATTTCCTCCCCTGAACATATTCCAAATTGGAATGTCTCTTTACTCTTTACTCACTCTAGACCAGGAGTGTCAAACTGCTGGCCCGCAAGCCAGACACATCATCTGAAAGCCGCGCCCACCCCATTGCCGGCAATGGCAAAACCCTCCCAATACACTGTGCAATGTCACGTAATGTCACGAGTTTGACATGTCTGCTCTAGACTCTAGAGGGTCCTCTTCCTTCAGCTGGTGGTTCTACTACATCAACCAGGAATGGATCCTTCATGTTCTTGCAAACAGGCTTTCATTGTGCTAACCCCCATTTTATGGAAGAGATTGCCATTGGAGGCAGAAAATACCATACCTTTGTGAGCTACCACTTTATTTTAAGTTTTATAGACTTGTCAATTTGTTCAATTGTTTCAGATTGACAATCACGACACAGGATTTTATATTATACCCTAAAACTAACATTACTAAGAATCTTTGATAAACCCAGTGGTACCTTAAAGCACAAATAAGATATTGGCTGTTGTTGTTGATTGCAGCCAGGGCAGCTAGTAGCAAGAACTTGGAAAACAAGAATGATTTGAATATTTACAGATTGTAGCAAATATAATTAGAAAACTAATGGAAAAGTTCATGAAATACCAATACTACAATAAAGCAAAAATAGAAATAACTGCTTTAAACTTATTACGTGCAAGAAGCCATAATGATTGTTTACTACCCTAATTCATGTTCCTATAAAGTCTAATTAGAGTTATATGCATTTTCTTTTATATTATTTTCACTGCATTGAAAATAAAATTAAATTTAAAAAAGAAATTAAATTTTGGGGTTTATAGGTGCTTTAACTGCAATTTGTATTTCTTCATGTAACTTGTATTTTTAACATATTTTATTGTTATTGTGAGATATTTTGATTAAGTGACATAGAAATAAAATAAATGAATATATGTATCAGAAAACAAGCTGGGGAAGGATTTGCATAATTGACATTCTGCCACTTTTTTTTTTACCTGTATCGCAATGATATGGCTATGGATACCATCTTTTTTTTAAGTACCCCCACCTCCATGGATGTCCCTGTAAACTGGTAAAGTTGTTCTAGTCTGCCAAGATGTTTTTTTACTACATAGTTTACTTTTGTCTTATGGGAATAATTGTTGTTGTTAGCTGCGAAGTCATGTCCGACCCATCGCGACCCTATGGACAACGTTCATCCAGGCCTTCCTGTCCTCTACCATCTTCTGGAGTCCATTTAAGCTCACGCCTACTGCTTCAGTGACTCCATCCAGCCACCTCATTCTCTGTTGTCCCCTTCTTCTCTTGCCCTCAACCTTTCCCAGCATTAGGCTCTTCTCCAGTGAGTCCTTCCTTCTCATTAGGTAGCCAAAGTATTTGAGTTTTAGCTTTAGGATCTGGCCTTCTAAAGAGCAGTCAGGGTTGATCTCCTCTAAGACTGACCGGTTTGATCGCCTTGCAGTCCAAGGGACTCGCAGGAGTCTTCTCCAGGACCATAGTTCAAAGGCCTCAATTCTTTGGCGCTCAGCCTTTTTTATGGTCCATCTTTCACTGCCATACATTGCAACTGGGAAGACCATAGCCTTGACTATACGCACTTTTGTTGACAGGGTGATGTCTCTGCTTTTTAGTGTGCTGTCTAGATTTGCCATGGCTTTCCATGGGAATAAAGATGGGCATAATTCCAAACAAAGCATTGGGCTGTTTCATTGTCTAAAATGTCTGCGGGCCTAGGAAACAGCTAGACATATTCTTGGAAAGAGATGATGGAGGCATTTTGCTGAACATCATGCCCATTTCTAATTTATTTCTTGTTAATTAAAATAACCTAAACAAAATTAAATCAAGTAAGACACGAAGCCTGGATGCTTCCAAGAAAGCTCTCACCAAGACCATTTGTCCCTCTGGATACCACACAAAAAATCCAGGCTCATGATCAACTGCAGCAGTTGAGCATCACTATACAGTATATCACTGACACAGTATTTGTGTGAATGGAAGCAGGGAATGACAAGAATCTGTTGGAGATGGACAGCATCCAAACTGAATAAATAAATAAAAGGAAATAACTGCATCACACTAGATTTGCACTTTCATATATTGAAAAGTGATGTAATTTTCAATATCTGAATAGTGTGTATCAAAGTGTATTCTTTGGTTAAAATCTCAAATCCATCTAGAGATGCCTTATCCATTTTTAAGGAAATAACTAGCCAATCAACATTTTAAATTCTCTCTGACTGGATGTTCTAAACCAGGGTCTCCAACCCCCAGGCCCTGGTCTGGTTTGGAAGTCTCCTTTGTATTTTGGTATCAAAAGTAGTTTATTGAAGCAGGCTATTTTTATTTTCTGTTATAGCAGGTGAAAGAAACATAGGGAGCTTACGGTAAGTCCTCAGCCCTGCTAATAGACCAGTTGCAGGAGGCTCTTTTTCTCTTGCAATTCTATTCTACATGGCTGCTGCAGAGGTGGGAATGGGAAGATTGCTAATTCTGCTAAGAGACAACTTCCACTGACTCTTCTCCATGATTTGTTTTTATTCCAATCAATCATTATAGCAGCTACTATGCAATTTCAAAAACTGTTTTTTACACTTCCCTTATTTTTCCTTCCTCTTTTGAGTTTATGTATATTTAAGATTTGAAAGTCAGAGATAAAAGCTGATTTGTTCAAATTTGCAAAGTAATTCCTGGAAGAAACTTCAAATATTTTCAATAATATGATCTTATTGCATTTTGTTATCAATGCAATTTACTATTCTTGGTCATCTTCACAGAATAAAAATTTATAATAAATAAATTAGGGTTTTTTTTAAAAAAAACTGACTCCAATATCAAATTAATTTCTCACTGTAGTGTGGAAGGGATTTAAAAGCTTCAACTGGATTTAGACATATTTCAGATTAAAAGTTTTAAAAAGACACTCAAGCTGATGAGACGGGTTCATAGCAAAGACATTGATTAAGATGAATTAAGAGACAAAGATTTGCCAATCACTACTTCTATTTCTTTTTCCCTCTAGACAGAAGAAAAAACCCGGCAAAACCTAGTGTTGCAAAAAATGCAACTATTCTAATTATAAATAATGAAGTAGAAGGCTAAGCATTTTGAATGTAGTGGTGATCTTTATTTTAGCTTCATCACAATATTGTGTTTCCCAGCACCGATTTAAACAAATTTATAATAGCATTAATTCCTACATGTATCAGCCCAAGTAGTCAAAGTTGCAGGAGATTTAGGCTTAGTATTTAATTAGCATGATTGAAATTCAAAACATTTCCTGTTAACTGATTATTAATATTTAAAACATAACTTGGCAAGATATCCTGACATTGATTAATCAAATATATAGCATTTTTAAAAAAATAATCCTGTTCCAAAATTTTGGAAAGAAAGTAGTAACCCCATATTAAAAATATGATATAGTGGCTTAAATCCAAGTATATAAGTGTAAAATGGGATGTAGAAGCTGTATTCTCTAAATGTTGGACTACAAGGCCCAACATCTCTGACTATTGCCTATGCTAGATGAGATTGAATGGAATTAGTCTTACATTATCTAGACAGCAAAAACTTCCTCAATGCAACATAAAACTTCTGTGGGTGAATTTAGGAAACTGTTTTCTGTAAAAATCAGTCTCTTGGTCCATCTGTTTCAACCGCACTAGGGAACAATTTTCAAGAAGCCAGACTTTTTTTCCCATAACACCTACTAGGTGAAATACTTTCAAAAGAAAATATAAGGTATCCACTATGGAATCTTCTTTACACAAATTATATGTTTTAACAGCATTTAAACATTTTATTTCTGAAACATCACTTTTTAACTATAATTAATATCCATTAGTTCTATTTATGTGCAAGGTGTGCTATTTTTTTGACACTATGAGATAAGCCTAAACAATTTTAACTCAAATTACATCTTTTAAATATTAACTATAGTATTTTTGCAGATAAGCTACAACAGAAAAATATAGTAACCTTTTTAAATGCACATTTAGAATTTGTACCACAACTTTAATTACAGATAGGGTGGAGAGGAAGAATCAACTTCATATTCATTCTGCAATCTATTTGCGCACCTAAAAGCAACATCAATCCAATAATATTCACAGTTTTGCTTACAGTTTACCTGCCACTTTTATTTACCTGAGCTAAAAACAACCTTGATGATGGAAAGCTTTCTGGAATAGTTTTTTTAAAAAAAAATAGAAAGGAAGGAAAGGAAAGCAGCAAACCCATACATTTAAAGCAAATTGCTTTGTGATTGGAGACGACACTGCAGCCAAGCATTAAATGTGAACTCCCATTATCCATTATAAAACCAACCTTCTTTTCATCACCAAGCTTTTATTTCTGATCTCAAAATCACACAAAAAAAGTTCTCTTTGTATACTCACATCAGTATTCACTTATGATTGCAACCATAATCTTTTCACAGACATGACTGCTGGAGCTTTTAAAAATCACACTGCATTTTGCTAAAGGTAGCATTCATCTTTTAAACATAATCAGCAGAGTTTATGGCTTGAAAGAAGATAAAGATGACAACCACATTATTTTCTCCACTACTAGTGGGTGCCTACATTTGTCTGTTCACCAACTTAAGCCAGTCTCCAATAGTTCAGGAACAGAAACCTAGAGAAATCAGGTAGCTTGGCATATTTTAGTTGAACTAATGAACTATTCTCCTTAAGGAAAAGGAAATGCACACAAAAAAATAAAAGCAAAATAGATGAACAACACATACGGTTTAAAAATTAATATGTATATTACTATGTATTTGTTACTGTCATGCCTTTCATATATTATTAAACCTCTCATCTAAAACCTAAAATTCAACAGTACAGAAATTAGGATTTCTACATGGCCAAATCAAAGGTTTGAATGTTATTTTAACTGCCATAAAATGTCTTCCAGCCACTCAGGTCAAGTCTTCAATTTCCTCTTCATCAGCTAAGTCACTGGTTTAGCAAGAACTGACAGAATGGCTGTCCTTAGTTTTTATTGATTTGTAATTTGTTTTCTATTTCTATTCTACTTCTCATACAGTTGCACTTTGAAGTGGTTTACAATAAAAATTGCTAAAATACAAGAACAAAAACAATAAATTAATGTAAGAAATAATGAAGCAAAATGGAGGCAAAGGGAAGAGGCAAGGCCATTCATCCAACATTCACGAAGGGAGGAATTTGGATTAAAATGCTGAAATAGCTACAATATAGCTATATAAAGACACAGACCTTTAACAGACATTAAAATGTACAAAGTTGTGCTTTAGAGAAAGATAGTCTACAGTGCAGATACTAATACAAAGTAGACCCACCAGGTCTATGAACCATGGCATGCATCTCTTTTGATCTCAGTGAGACCACATCAATAATAGCAAAGACAGCCTTTCAAGCCTGGTTCCAAATTATTTGGACCCTTAGATATCAAAAGCAGAGGCTTAAATCTAACACAAAAGATAACTTAAAACAATACAGTTATTTTAGAAATAGTGGATTGTGCATGGCCACAGGTTTTCCTGACCACTGTCAGACAAGTTCCACTGTATGGCACTTCAGACTAACCTTAAGAATAGTTCCACATGAAGAGCCAATAGTAGAGCAAGGGTGTTGCTATCAAGAAAAAGACACAATCGATATACCAAAATAAACTGGAATAGACCCAACTAGAATTAGAAGATACCCACCCCAACTGGGTGACCTTAGGCCAGTTGCCTAGGAAGAAGGCAATGACAAACCACTCCTAAAAGCATTGCCAAGACAACTGCATAGACTTGTCTAGGACATTGTCAGGACTCAAAGTTGCCACCCCCTTATAGAAAAGATGTTCTTAGATACTAAGATACTCTTAAAAGATACTCTTATACAGAATATCTCTGTATAATTTACAATTATCACTTCAAAAGTAACTCCAAACCCAAATAAACTTCTCAATTCTCTATTCAGAAATCACCTACTCACAAAGTCTCTGCTTTGTCAGGGTTCAGCTCCAGTTAATGGGGCAACAATCTCCTCCCAATCATGGCATCCAAAAGATTTTCAGTGTCGCCCAGACAAAAAACAATCACAACCTCCCCCAATTCATATGCTAAGAAGAAAAGGAGAAATCCCATCATTGTATTAATAACATACACCCAAACTCCTAATTACTAGCCCACAGTGACTTTACATTTGTGATCAAAAACCAAGGGGACAAAATAATCATAGTCACAGACTTCAGGGTAAAGCTAAGATTTTTCCAGTATTACTTTCTAAGCCCACCCGTGCAAGTAAGAATAGAACCAATGAAGCACAAATTTTCATAATTTGCAGGACATGCAAAATCATATACCAGGATTTCAAGACTAAATTAAAGTAAAATTGTAAAGAATCACAATAACTGCACTCAGACAACTTATTCACCAAAATATTTATTTGCATTTAGATGGCAGTTGGCATAAACCTGTAGAATCAGGAAGGGCTTTGTTTAGAAAGAGTAAGCCACTAGTCATTTAAAACTGCTGATACAGAAAGAAGTGTTCATATCCATCGATCCCCTACAACTTAACTAAATAAGCCAAGATAGGCAGAGGTCAAGACAATATGTGGTAGGCCAGACACTACAGTATAAGCATTTTGTCCACATCCTCAGACCTCACAAACAAACAAAAATGTCCCCCTGCCCCTCTTAAAAATGGTTTATATTTCTGAAAACCTCGAGGTTCCTTAGAGTTTGCTGATGACTCCTGTACTGTTTCTAAAAGTTGACTCTAGCTAGATATTTTAGTCTAGATCAACTTAATATGAAATTTACATTTTTGAGCATTTCCAGGGATCTGGACTGAGCTTAGTCAATGATCCATATTAATTGACATACTAGTTAATTTGCCTGGAATTCAGCAAGAAGTGACATCAGGCACTGCAGAGAGATGGCAAGGGAAGAAAAATTTAATCCTTTTGGAATAGTGAAATATTTGAGCTCCACCCACATGTATAGAGTTTCTGTCTAATAGTGCTAAAGATTCAGAGAGTTCTACTTTGTATCATTTCCTGGAAACATGAAAGTCAGAAATCTTAAGTTAGTCATGCTTTCCACCCTGAACATGAGCAATACACTGCAGAAAGGGTCATGGGATGTCAATTTAGCTTTAGACTATATGCACTGCTTTAGATTAAAGTAAAGTAAAGGTAAAGGTTCCCCCGCACATGCGTGCTAGTCGTTTCCGACTCTAGGGGCCGGTGCTCATCTCCGTTTCAAAGCCGAAGAGCCAGCGCTTGTCCGAGGACGTCTCCGTGGTCATGTGGCCGGCATGACTAGACGCCAGAGGCGCACGGAACGCTGTTGCCTTCCCACCGTAGTGGTCCCTATTTTTCTACTCGCATTTTGACGTGCTTTCGAACTGCTAGGTTGGCAGAAGCTGGGACGAGTAACAGGCGCTCACTCTGTTACCCAGTTGCAAATGAATACACTTCTGTTTTTGTAGAAGTGAAAACCAGATTGTTACAAACTAACTGTAAGGACCTACCTCAGCTAAGCCACCCAAGAAAACAGAACTCTTGAAACAGGCAGGGAAATCAAGGCAAGATCTGAGAGAAAAACCTGCAAAGCGATAAGTTAAATGTAGCATTCACTACTCCTCCCTCCCCCCAGCGTCCCAGTGTTCATTTGAATCCCAGCCATTGCAGAGGTGGCATCATGTTTTGGTAACCGGTCTTTTCGGGTGGGCTCTTCAATCTCTCTCTCACTTGATTTTTTCTGGCTCTAGGCATAAACTGTCTCTCAGATAAGGGTGAGACATTCCACCTCCTGGGGGGTGGGGGGAAGGGCAACAAGGCAACAAAGCAGACAGAATGGCAGGCAACAAAGAAAGCTACAAAGTTAAAATAAATGACAAAACATTTCTTTGGGGCCTGACACTAACACAGAAGAACTTAGGAACCAGTCTTTTTCAATGTCATCAGCCAAAACATTGTGAGGCTTTCACTTCACAACAGCTGTTTTATAAGCAGCATTTTCAATAAAATAGAAAATGAGTTTACATTAATAAAAAAAACAGCCAAACTAAAATCAATTTTCGTAAAGGTCCATTCACAACCAAAAATTAGTGGAAGTAATTTTTACCCATCACAAATAATGGGTTTTTCGAGTCAGCAACTTTTACTTATTTTTGTTTAAATCTGCTTCAAAATATGTACTGTAATGGCAACGCAACTAAATGAAACTAATAGCATGAAATATCTACTAGCATTATAGCATAACCATTAATAAAAACTAAATACAAAGAAGAAAGTGTGCTTTTCAAATGCTTGCAGGCTTGAATAAATCTGTAAGCAGTCACAAACATCCACCAGTAGGAAAAGGTAGATGTCAAATTTTCTCTATGTGTTTATGATAACGAAGATTTCAAACTGAGAGAATATAGTCAAGACAATATTACTAACCAATCATCATGAAGATCATAACAAAATATATTGGGAGACGTCATCTCCGTCCATCCAGGAAGCACTTTAGAATTAGGAGTTTTTTCCATGTTTGAAAATACAAGCAATTTTCTATTTGAACACAGCTAGTTTCTAGTCAGTCAGAAACCTGCTAAACTGCCTAGAGAATTTCAGTTCAGTTTTCAAGCTATTATAATGCTTGCTTGCACATCATTCAGACAGGAAGCGCGTATGGATCTGAGGGTGATGTGATAAGGGCTCAAAATACTATTGTGATAGGCAGAAAACAGGTCCTTCTTCTAAAACAGCTGCCCAACCCTGAACCCAAGTAGCCAGAGTTTGAAACTGCTAAGCACCAGGTCTGTGCAAAATAAAACATCCATCCACAACATGGTAACATCTAAATGTAAAGAATTAAGAGTTTATTGGTGAGACCTGGCTAGGCAGCGATGAGAATACAGCCTGTTGGAAGTCCGCCTGCCCAAGTTCCTACACCAACCATAATGATAAGGGGAAGGGGAGAAGAGGGCCACCTGTGATTATGCACAAAACTCTTGCAGTAACAAGGAGTAATGCCTTGTAGGTGACTGGATGCAAGTTCCTAATCTTAATAATGGACTGCAAAAACAAGCTGGAGTAGGTGTTGGTGTTCGAACTGCCTGGCAGTCTAGCAGCAGCCCTCCAAAGATTGTTTAACATAATTTTGGAGATGTGTTGGAGTTTTCAAGGCTTGTTAGTCTTGGCTGATCTCAGTCTCCATGCCTTGGGGAGTGGTTTGTTGCAGCTTGTGCATTTATTGCCTCTTTGGTGGCCATGGACTTGTCACAAGTAATTACAACCCTAATTACAGGTGGGCTCATATAGGATTTCACCTTTACATTGGAGCAGATAAGATGATATCTGAAAATAAGTGATATTAACATTCTTTGCCATGGTCAGATGACTTTGTGGTCTATAGATCATGGAAACCCTGGATCTCTGAAGAGTAGAGGACACATTAAAATAATCCACTCAAGATCCAGGTTTCCAGAAGGTACACATGGACTTTCCTAACATTTTGTCAAGAAATTTTATCTTGTGCCTCTAATTCATAGGAGCTAGATTGTGGGATGAGAATGCTATTACAAAGCATCTTTCTAATCAGAAGTAGATCCTTAGTTTCCTGAGGAGCTGAAGGAAATGAAGGAACTGAAAAAAATCATATAGAGTACAGTAATGATGCTGCAAAACAGAAATTGGTACAACTGAGTACTGTTACAACACATTGTAGCAGTAAAAGCAATGAAGCATCAATTCTTCCCTGCACTTAACAGTGTTCACAGAATCTCACCTAGCAGCTATATTCAGAGTGAAATAGATGTTTATAGGAAAGAATGAGTTAGACAAGATACTTGCAGCCCAGCCAGATAAGTTTATGAGTTTCTTTGCAGGTAAAATTGTGATACTCTATTTGGGATACCAGTCGGCACTGTCCATTATGGTAAACATCAAACATCTTGTGTTACAATCTGGGATACATTTGCACCCCAGGAAGCAGACAGATGCTAACTGAAGCCCAGCCTATTTTCTTATCTATTTCTAGCTGATCGTGGTGATCAAGTCAGTAATTGGATCGGAAATAACCAGGGAATCCCAAGACTATAGTCTATACTGGAAAGTTGAAAAACCATTCCAAAGGAAGGCAATGGCAAGCCATTTCCACATTTCAATGAAGGAAAGAACATGGCCCTGTCCAGGAGCTGAATTTCATGTGAGGAGGGTCTTTGCTTTTTAACCGTCCTTTTTTTTGTAGTGTGCTTTCCACAGATAACCTCAGCAATTTAAGTTCCTAAGGGTGCCTAAAGACTTTTCAGATTCCAACTTGAACTAGTCAATACAGATCGATGTGCAGAACTAAGTTCACAACTTAGTTACCCAATTGCTTTCCCAAATTTTCTAATGTAGTTCCTAGTTTAAAAATATATATCAAAATATGTTTCAAAGAGTATATGTTTATAGATTCAAAGATCTTAAGAGAGAAAACCTTTTAAAGGTGAAAAGCTATAGGTGAGTGAAGAAATCATACAAAATCAACATGTAGTTGATAGTAGTTAGTATTTTAGCAGAAAACTGAACCTTGTGGAATCTGCCACTCCATGTGCCAAAGCAGATAGGAAAAAAGTGCAATAAACTAAAGGTCTGCCATGACTTTAGTCTCAAAGTTGCCCCCTGGAAAGATTAAATGATTGGAGTGATGATGTCATATGCCCCCCTTTGATGAGGTCCATGGAGATCTTGTGACAAAAATGAGAGCTGCCTTTATTTAGGTTTAACTGCATTCCCTCCCCTTTTTAACATGAAATAATTTGATTCTCTAAATGAAAGTCTATTATAATGGATGGCCATATTTTCAAGCATTAACACTGAATGAATTAAACTATATGCTAGTGCTGCCTTTTTCCACCTTTTGAACAATGAGGCTGGGAGTCCATGGTAGAAGGACAACAAAAAGCAGCTATCCAGAACATATATTTAGTTGTTCAATAAAACTATGTACACTTGCCTTTTCCACAGTCATACATATCTAGGGAGAGCATGAAAAGCTAATGCTTCAGAAAATGTGAAGGAAAAATATATATATACATGAGATGTTTCTATTGTGTTAGTACAAAGACGCTTTTAAGAAATGAATATTTATACCTAGAGATCTCTGTGTAATGGAACACTTGAGAAAATAATCAAGTTATAAACATGACTTTTAAGTTGTACCAAAGCAAAAAACTTTTTTGTCTCCAAAGAGCAGGATGATGCCTTTGCTACACTGTCTGACAAGTCAAAGACACAAGAGGTGACATAAACATGACTTCACTCACAGATATGCAAGCTCCTGAAATTTCAGAGATTCTGAAACTGTGAATGTAATTCTTCAGTTATGCACATGACATGCACAGAATGAAATGACCCCTGCTCAATTTGTCAAGACAGATTACATCTTAGTGGAAGATGTAAATATAATGATGCACAAAATTCATTATATTTTAAAGATTTGTACTTTTTTTAAAAAAACAGAAAAAGAAAAAAGAAAAATCACAGATCATCATTCCCATCCTAAGCCTCCCAAAGGTGTGTGTGTATGTATGTGTGTACTCTATTCCTACTCTATGAAAAGTCTGTATAGTAAGAAGAAATGAAAATCATTTAGTTAAATGGGAACAATTAAATGTATGAATATAAGAGTATCCCTGTGGAAAGTTATGTTGGTACCCAAAAATAAAATTTGTTCATGCCTAGATAGCAGATTATAGAATACTGGCATTCATTAATCATGTCTTAACACAATGTATGGTCCTCAGCAAAGTAGAAAAAAGAGTCTATAAATTCATAAAAATATCCATACAATAATTAACAGAAATGGAATATAGCAAAATACAGGTCAGTTTTTGCCAACTTGGGAATGCTGAGCCTTAAAGAGTCTCTTTAAAACTTCAGAAGGTTCCAATCTGTAGATCAACTTTCAAAAAGAGATTTAAGGTGCTTCTGCTCAGGATTGAAAAGTTCTTAATTTATTACCAGTTTAATTCTTAATCAGCAGTTTGATATTATCCACATAATATTAAATCTTTTAGTCCAGAATTTTTATCAGTCATGCTTCAAAGATATACTTCTTCTCAAGAAGATCATGTAGGAAAGTTTATATGAGCCAAATATTTATATGAGTTTAATTATGAGCCAATAATTATTCAAGAGTCCAGTAGTTTGTATGATCCAAGAATTACTCACCCGAGTCCATGGAAAACAAAATAATTAAGAAAACAAAGGATGAAGGATTTAAAAACTGAACGATCAAATCCTTCTACCTTCACCTGACAATCTATCACAATAATCTCCAAGTTCTTCTAGAAGGCAGC
Source organism: Vipera berus (assembly GCF_964194415.1). Lineage (NCBI taxonomy): Eukaryota > Metazoa > Chordata > Lepidosauria > Squamata > Viperidae > Vipera > Vipera berus. The sequence continues at coordinate 324,691,841 of NC_138202.1, forward strand.
AGCTAATGATCTAGAAAAGATATTTAGTAGTCATCCTTTGAACGCTTTTCAAATCTTTCATAATGTCTGTGTTTCTGTGGCATCCTTATTCATATAGTAGTTAAATCATAGATTACTAAATTTTCTGAGTTTTCATATTAAAGTAGACTTAAAATAACCATGGGAGCTCTGTTTGCACAATGTACTGAACTACAAACTAATTATCCATATGCTTTTAGCCTACTGTACAGGTGAAACTCAAAAAATTAGAATATTGTGCAAAAGTTCATTTATTTCAGTAAAGCAAATTAAAAACTAATATATGAGATAGACTCATTACATGCAAAGCAAGATAGTTCAAGCCGTGATTTGTCATAATTGTGATGATTATGGCTTACAGCTCATGAAAACCCCAAATCCACAATCTCAGAAAATTAGAATATTGTGAAAAGGTGCAATATTCTAGGCTCAAAGTGTCCCACTCTAATCAGCTAATTAAGCCATAACACCTGCAAAGGGTTCCTGAGCTTTTTTTTATTATTGAAAAGTTTTAAAATACATTTTTAATAACATAAACTCCCTCCCTGCCCCTCTCCTCCCCCTTGCCCTCTCTAACCTCCCCCCCCCCGACTTCCCAGAGCTGAATACAGGTTATTAACTTTACAAACTTAAGCTAAAATATGCTACCTAACTAAAAAAAAATATTAAATTATATCGTGCTTTAACTCCCCTTAAACATAACTAAATTACTAACCAATAATGAATAACTGATAATACATCATGTAAAACTAATACTTATTCAAATACTAAATGAAACTTTTTAGTCCCATATTTATTTTGAATATATTCAATCCATCTTCTCCATTCCACAATATATCTCTGTTGCGATTGTTCTTTCAAATATGCTGAAATCTTTGCCATTTCCACCAGGTTTGAAACTTTCAAAGTCCACTCTTCTATAGTAGGCAGTTCCTCCTTCTTCCAATATTGCGCTACTAAAAGTCTTGCTGCCGTAATTAAATTCAACATCAATTTAGTACAGTACAATCTGTAATAATACCCAACAGAAATAACTGTGGAGAAAACCTTATCTTTTTCTTAAGTATCTTTTGCATGTTCCACCAAACTTTAATCCAAAAAGATTTAAATTTTTTACAAGTCCACCATATATGATAATATGTTGCATCCTCACAACCACACCTCCAACATTTGGGCTGGCAGTTCAGATACATACTTGCTAATTTTTTAGGATCTAAATGCCATCTATAAAACATTTTATAAAAATTCTCTCTTAAATTTTAAGCCTGTGTAAATTTTACATTTCTGACCCATATCTTTTCCCAAGTATCCATTGTTATAACCTCCTGAAAATTCTGGGCCCACTTTATCATACAATCTTTAACAAGTTCCGTTTCTGAGTCAATTTCTATCAGTGCATCATATATCCTTCTTATATGTGCTTGACCTTGATCTCTAATTTGTTTTACCAAATTTTCATCAGTTATCGAAATACCAACTTTCTGATCTTCTTTCCATCTTGCTTGTAACTGCCCATACTGGAACCAAGTTTGTACTATCTTTCCTTCTTTTAAAATATTATATGGCTTTAATTGCCATACATTCCTTTCTATCCTAAGAATTTCTTTGTATGTAATCACATCATGTTTAAATCCCACATTTATATTTTCTATTGCATGTTTAGGTATTGCCCAAATTGGTATTTTATAATTTAACTTATGTCGATATTTTTTCCAAACTCGCAACAGAGCATACCTTAATATATGTGTCTTAAAAACATTATCCACCTTCTTATCATACAATAAATATGCATGCCAACCAAATAACAAATCATAACCCTCAATATTCAATAATCTCCCTTGTGTTAAATTAAACCAATCACTAATTGATGATAAAGCAGCAGCCTCATAGTATAATTTAAAGTTGGGCATTTTAAGACCACCTCTTTCACGTACATCTTGCATTATCTTAAATTTAACTCTTGGTCTTTTCCCTGCCCAAACAAATTTATTAATACCTTTCTGCCATTCTTCCAAATTTGAATCTTTTTTAAGTATAGGTATCATTTGAAACAAAAATAAAAATTTTGGCAAAACATTCATTTTTACTGCTGCAATTCTTCCCAATAAGGATAATTGTAGTTTTTTTTCCAACTATCTAACTCTTTGTATTTTTAACCATAACAATTCATAATTATTTTTGTATAATTTTACATTTGAAGCTGAAAGATATACCCCCAAATATTTAATCTTTTTAACTATTTCAAATCCTGTTAGCTCTTCTAAAACAACCTTTTGTTCTATGTTCATATTTTTAGACAATATTTTAGTTTTTTTGTGTATTTATCTTAAATCCAGAAACTTTTCCATATGACATTATTATCTCCATCAATTCTACAACTGAGTAAGTCGGTTGACTTAATGTAATAACCAAGTCATCCGCAAACGCTCTCAATCTATAATTTTGATCTCTTATTTTAATTCTCTTAATTTTATTTGAGTCTCGTATCTTAATCAATAATATTTCCAATGTTAAAACAAACAACATAGGTGACAACGGACACCCCTGTCTTGTACCCTTTTCAATATTACATGTTTCTGTCAAACTACCATTGACTATTATTTGAGCTGTTTGCTTCTGATATATTGCCCTAATAGGTTGTAAAAAATTATCCCCAAACTCCATTTTCTCCAGTACCTTAAATAAAAATTGCCAGTCCAATTGATCAAAAGCTTTTTCAGCATCCAAAAGAATCAGCACTGCAGAGACCTGGTTATTTCTTTCCAAAAATTCCAATAAATCTACAATATGTCTCACATTATTCTTCATTTGTCTACCACTTATAAATCCTGTTTGATCACTATGAATCATTTGATACATTACCTTCATTAATCTATTTGCTAAACTTTTTGCAAATATCTTATAATCAGTATTTAAAAGCGATATTGGCCTATAATTTTTGGTTTGGGTAAGATCTTGATCTTCCTTCGGAATCAGCGATATAAAAGCTGTTTTCCATGATGGAGGCACTTCTCCTTCAGATTGAATTGTTCTAAATAATTCTTTTAAAGGTTCCACCATTTCTAACTGTAAATCTTTATAGTAAACGGCAGTCAAGCCATCTGTTCCTGGTGCTTTCCCCACCTTTAATTGTTTAATTGCTAAAATAATTTCTTCATCATTTATCAGTTGATTCATCCCTTCCCTTTGCTCTTGTGTAAGAACAGGGATATTAACTTCTTGTAAATATCTATCTATATCTACATCTTGAATCTTATCCCTAATGTATAATTTAGAATAAAATTCAACAAAAGCCTTTTTAATAAGATTCTGCTGAAACACCTCTTTATCCTTGTAATCTATTCTATCTATATTACGTGACCTTCGTTTCTTCCTTAACAAGTAAGCTAACCACCTACCCAGCTTATTAGCATTACAAAAAGTCTTATGTTTAACATACCATAAATTGGTTGCCACTTGATCTGCCATCAACATATTAAACTGACCTCTTAACAAAGTAATTACCTCTTTAATCTTATCAGATGGATTCAAAATTAGAGCCTTCTCTTTCCTCTTAATTTCCTCCTCTAATTCTTTTCGCTTATATTCCAGTTTACGCCTATGTTTATTATTCAAATATATTAACACTCCTCTCATATAAGCTTTACTTGCATCCCAAACCATTTCAATAGAAGTACCCTTACGCATATTTATATTAAAAAATTCTTTCATCTGTTTTTTACATTCTTCCACATTTTCTTGATATCTAAACAAATTTTCATTCAGTCTCCAAGACCGCCTATCTCCACTCTCTTTTTCCAGTTCCAGCCATACTGGACTATGATCTGATAGAGTTCTTGGACATATCTTAATCTTCTTAATCTTAGAAAAAAATCATTAGTACTTAATACAAAATCAATCCTAGAAAAGGATTGGTGTCTATCGGGAAAAAAAGTAAAACCTTTTTCTTCCAAATTTCTTTCTCTCCAAACATCTCTCAGTTCCAGGTCATCTTTCATCTCAAAAAAAGATTTAGGCAATCTAGCATGATTTGGTATACTTCTGAAAAGACCTTTTTTGTCTTTTTGTGCATCCAGGACACCATTCCACAATCTCAGAAAATTAGAATATTGTGAAAAGGTGCAACATTCTAGGCTCAAAGTGTCCCACTCTAATCAGCTAATTAAACCATAACACCTGCAAAGGGTTCCTGAGCCTTTAAATGGTCTCTCAGTCTGGTTCAGTAGGAATCACAATCATGGGGAAGACTGCTGACCTGACAGTTGTGCAGAAAACCACCATTGACACCCTCCATAAGGAGGGAAAGCCTCAAAAGGTAATTGCAAAAGAAGTTGGATGTTCCCAAAGTGCTGTATCAAAGCACATTAATAGAAAGTTATGTGGAAGGGAAAAGTGTGGAAGAAAAAGGTGCACAAGCAGCAGGGATGACCGCAGCCTGGAGAGGATTGTCAGGAAAAGGCCATTCAAAAGTGTTGGGGACTTTCACAAGGAGTAAACTGAGGCTGGAGTCAGTGCATCAAGAGCCACCACACACAGACGGATCCTGGACATGGGCTTCAAATGTCGTATTCCTCTTGTTAAGCTGTTCCTGAACAACAAACAATGTCAGAAGCGTCTTACCTGGGCTAAAGAAAAACAGACCTGGCCTGTTGCTCAGTGGTCCAAAGTCCTCTTTTCTGATGAGAGCAACTTTTGCATCTCATTTGGAAACCAAGGACCCAGAGTCTGGAGGAAGAATGGAGAGGCACACACTGCAAGATGCTTGAAGTCCAGTGTGAAGTTTCCACAGACTGTGTTGATTTGGAGAGCCATGTCATCTGCTGGTGTTGGTCCACTGTGCTTCATTAAGTTCAGGGTCAACACAGCCGTCTACCAGGAGATTTTGGAGCACTTCATGCTTCCTTCTGCAGACGAGATTTATGGGGATGCTGACTTCATTTTCCAGCAGGACTTGGCACCTGCCCACACTGCCAAAAGCACCAAAACCTGGTTCAATGACCGTGGGATTACTGTGCTTGATTGGCCAGCAAACCTGCCTGACCTGAACCCCATAGAGAATCTATGGGGCATTGCCAAGAAAAGATGAGAGACATGAGACCGAACAATGCAGAAGAGCTGAAGGCCGCTATTGAAGCATCCTGGTCTTCCATAACACCTCAGCAGTGCCACAGGCTGATAGCTTCCATGCCACACCGCATTGAGGCAGTAATTGCTGCAAAAGGGGCGCAAACCAAGTACTGAGTACATATGCATGCTTATACTTTTCAGAGGTCCGATACTGTTCTATGTACACTCCTTGTTTTATTGATTGCATGTAATATTCTAATTTTCTGAGATTGTGGATTTGGGGTTTTTATGAGCTGTATGCCATAATCATCACAATTATGACAAATCACGGCTTGAACTATCTTGTTTTGCATGTAATGAGTCTATCTCATATATTACCGTAGTTTCCCCTTTTAAGTTGCATTACTGAAATAAATGAACTTTTGCACAATATTCTAATTTTTTGAGTTTCACCTGTATTGTAGGAAAACTGCCAATACATTCATTAAAGAGGTCAGATGCTTCCTCTAATACTTTTTACCCATCCCTACAACGCTATATTCAGATAGCAGTTTTATATCTTTCTTTTCTAGCATTTGCTATCAAATAGAACACCAGAGTAGATGGATTTTGGTCTGATTCTCCAAAGTTAAGCACTATGTGATCGATGCAGCTTATAAACAACAGGCTATCTTTTTATCACTCTTCTGAAGAAGCAGAACAAGAAGACAGGAATGGTTATCTTTTTTTAGTTATAATCATTCTGACTGAGATAACAAAGAAATGGTCAACAGACGACCTTGGTGCTAGCAGTAAAAAAAAAGTCATTTTGTTTTAACTTGGCTTCAACAATTTGTAGGTGGAATGGGAAATTGTGAAAGCAACACTACCAAACTCATTTTCTTTTCAATTGGCTGCTTTCAAAAAACTGTTTTCTTAGATAGCATCCAGCAATTGAGAGCAGTCTCCTCCTAATAGATTCAGTACAAATGAACAGATAATTAACAACACAGAAGGGCAAGGTAAGTGGCATAGTGTACGGGATCAGTTGCTTATTAATGCTACTACTGAGTCAAAAGGAATTTGATTTAGAAGGCAGAAAGATGCACACTGTAATATATTCTGTTAACTGTTTTTAACAGCTATTCATAACATGAGGCAGGCACTGATGTATCTAAATTATAGCACTTTCCCTGACCATAGACAATTAGGCAGAATAAATCAAGATCATTTAGACTAATGTCACTGCTGAAGTCTAAAGAAAGGCAAAGCATATCATATACTGATCAATTTCTTGATATTTGTGTACACAAAATACTTAGCCAAGGATAAATGTTATACACCATTTTTGGACCGTGGCCCAGAGTTCCAGAACAATCAAGCAAGCAAAATGTCAAATCTTGTTCCTTGCAAGTTCAAGGAAGGGAGAGATAAAAGGAGGCCAAGGCAAAAAGATCACAAAGCAAAAATGAAAAAGCAGCAAGAATGAAACCTCCTCCAGGTAATTCATGCTGACAAGCAAGAAGAGACCAAAATCAGTACAATCTATTCTCAGAGAACTGCCCTACCTACTCCTGTACTATGTTGAAGGGTATTATTTTAACTTCTCACCATGCCCTTGAATAACATTACTTAAGGGCATGGTGAGAAATGACCAAGAAAGCATCAAGACTTCTAATGTTAATAGAGAATTACTGCTGGTGCTGCCCACCATCACATGAGCCCTTTACCCATGTGTGGTGTGTGGTAAAACTGGAAAAGCTGCTTTTTCTCAGATTTCCTCTAAAAGGCTGTTACCCTGCCCAAAGTATTTGGAAGAGTTCAGAAGGCTATCTGGCCCACACTGGCCTGCTTAAATGCACTTATGAGCAGCCACAACTCTCAGCACAATATGAACCTCTTGCAATGACATTTATTATAACAATATAATTTAAGCACAAATCTTAAGTGGGGATGTTTTTCCCAAAGGGATGAAGGGGGGGTTGATGAGAGAATCTGGATCAGTAGCAGGTTTTTCAAGCTCTGGAGTCTAGAATAAAGCCAGATTGCTTAGACCGCAGAACAACAGTGTACAAAAGACAGGGATATAAGCTCAAAATAAGAAGCAATATAAAACTACAGGAATTTTTTGTACGCTTGTTAGGCAAAGTATTTGCCTTTTCTGGCTGAGACTGATGGCAATATTTTAATACAAGTTGATAAAATTGTGTAAAGCCATCAAGGGCTAGTGAAAAGTTGTGAACTACAATCAGCCCAAGAAGCTACAAATTAGCCTTCCCTGACATAGGCTACCTTGTTGATAGAGCACTACAGAATGGGTTGATGCAGCTGTCTCAGCTACTATCAGTTTCATTTGACAAGGCTTAAGATGTTGTGGGCAGGCAGAGTGAATTAATAATGCACTGTCTTTCTAAAAAAAATTAGCCCCCAATGCAATTCTCTTGTGTCTAGACTAGTAGAAATTATGCAACAGATCTAGCATGAAGCCTGCTCATAAATTTGTTGAGTTATTGACATCTCTGTAGAACAGGAACTAATAGCCAAAACTTCTCAGAATTATAACACATATGATAATAGAGGCACATTTACTACTAACAGAACAAGGCAATCCCACTGTGCTCTAGTCCCCTGGACCACAAAATACTTCTGGCAAATGTTCAAATGCTCCACCCCCCTCAATAAATTAGTCACAATGGTTCACTCACATACCTACACCTTTGTACAGTTCAACAGCCTCTAGCAATTGTTAGATACAGTTAGATCCTAACAGAGGTCTGAGACCCAGACAGCATTTATATAGTCTCAGTATCTCCCAAATCGATTACAAAACAAAAACTGGAGTTCAAATGGCAGGCTTAAAGCAGAGGTTCCCCATCCAGGATAGTATAGGATATTGAAATTTTAGGGCACTGAAAGTCCTGGTCATGACACTTGATCACCAATTTTTTTTTTTTATTGAAAAGTTTTAACATACAATTTTTCTTTAAAACCCCCCCTCCCCCTCACCAATTTTGAAACAAACTGGCATTAGACTCCTTTTGATCAACATGAAAATTCTCCAGTGCTCCATTACCAGGGTGGGAAATGCAGTTCCTGAATGATGTAAGTCCTCCTGATGTAAGTCCATTGTTTAATTATTCCAAGAGCTTGCATAAAACTAATGGGGGGGGGGGTGTACCTGTCAGCAATGGACACCAACACCAACCTGGATCACAGACAAGTCAGTCACTTTCTTTTCATATGTCCTAACCAATCTTAAAGTATAATAGTATCAGTATATTATTTCTAAAGCTGAAGTTTAATTCTAATGCAATATCTGACAACAGGCAGCAATAACAAAGGACTTGCCTTGGCTTGTCAGAGGCAGGTTGCCACTATATTACATCACAGTAAATCATTGTCATGCTGTTGCAATTAAGCAAGTTTACAAAATTCAGAATGTCCATTTGCTGGTTCCTATTATCTTTGTTTGCAGCTAAATCTCTTTGCCTTTTTGCCCCATCACAAACGAAAACCAAGAATATATTTCACTTAAAAACTGAATTAGGAGTATGAAAGATTATAACATACCATATGGAGGAGGGAGAAATTCCCCTAACATTAAAATCAAGAATCTGATAAACTGTCAGTCCATTTATAAAACATGCTTAAGAGATGTAATACAATAAATGTAGCCTCTGGCAAAGTTTGGAATAAATGGTTATGACAGAAAAATCTATGGTTGATATTTGTAACTCAGTTTGTTTCCAAATTCTGAAAGAAGGCAGAACTTTTTTTATTGTGCGCCTCAAAAACTATTTTTTTTTCCACAGAAATTGACAGGTTGAATTTCCAGTTTCAAGAATAAGTTAAACATGTGATTGTCAACTATCATTGCTTAAAAACTATAAATGCTTTAGAGTTTCCTCAAAATGCTATTTACTGCTGAAGAACAATTTAAAATATTTAAAACAATGATAAATGAAAATAAGTTCCAGGCAATTGACTGTTCCCATTCCAGCTGTTACAAGTCATAGTGAGATGTTTACATGTCATTGATATCATCTTGGCAACTCCCAAATGGCCATGTGAAGGGGCGAAAAAAGGAGAAGCTATGTTTCTGTAAGCAACAGGGACATGTTCTCACAGATCAGTTGGGAAAAGAAGCAGGCTGGGCATGAAAAAACAGTCCCAGCAAGCTTTCAGAATTCTTATGTATACAAGCCAATAGCTTATAGGGTAGAAAAATCAAGCTGGCTTGATAACAATTTGGATCTCAAAGGTTTATTTCTATTTGAAAATTCAGGCTATTCTCTGATTTCAATCACTCTAATTTGAATTTAGATGAATTTGCTTGCATATGTGCTTTTGCTCATTTTTTGAGTGCATTAGTGGATTTATCATCTTAGAAGATCTCATATGTGTGTATGAGGTATCCTTTCTGAAGCAAGCAGTACATTGATGGTAGTGCAACAGTAATGCTGAAAAATATGGAACTGGAAATATTCATAAATTCCAGAATATTTTTAGAAAACTCTACTTTTGTATAAACCCCTAGGTTTTGGCAGAAATCTTAGTTTTATTCCACAATTAAAGTCCTAATTGCCTTTAATGAGATTTCCCTCAATATTTGGATGGTCCCCACTCTGCTGTTCTTTAGAAGAGTTGTGAAAACCTGGTTCTTCACCCAGGCCTTTGACAAGTGGGAAGGTGCCTTCTTGCTTTGTTCTATCTGATCTATTCCACTAGACTTATTTTATATTTTATTGATTTTTATTATATTTGTTTGATTGTCATAAGAAGATCACAATGTATCAGTATTTTAAAATTAAGATTGAAAGATCATGGCATAAACTGGCCATGGGCCCAATGATGTGTGTCATACTCAAAAATCTTGAACGGCAGTTAGAAAATCTACACATTGACAAATTTCTATCTGTCAATTGTAAAAGGCCAGATTTTACATTAGTGGGACATTAAAATTAACAAGAAACAATCTTATTTTACATGAGAGAAAGAATCATATGTAAACAAATGATTTAGCATATACATTGAGCCATATGAACACTAGGGTTGTTTCAATCTTATGATCTCATGTTTACGCTAACAAGAAATTAACTTCAACCAGCACAGTTAATGACAAGGAACTATAGATGTCATCCAAAACATCTAGAGGACATCAGGTTTACTCTGATCCATGCAAATCTTGACATTTTGTCTTACAGGAAGGATACATTTTGTTAACACTATTCTGACCCAACCTCCCAATCATCGTGTGAATTAGCTCTCACTGTGATAAAGCTAAACTGTGGTCCTCATAATAATAATGTGATTAAATGAAACAAGCCCTGAGAGAAATTTTTCTTTCTAAGCATAAGGCAACAGAGTTTTGAGCAGAAGTTAAGGCTGGCCTTAACAGCAGTAACTTGCACTCTGTTGACTCCTAGCATATGTTGATAATACACATAGCAAGTCATGCAAAATCATTGCTATCTAATGGACTGAAACTATATGAGACATCTCTTGTACCCAAATTCTATCCTGAACTTGCATAATGATAATGGTTAACATTATTAGTGCCATTATGTTAATGCTCTCAAGACCAGAGGAAATATATGCTCAGTGCCATAACCATTTGAAAATCAATCTTCCAATCAACCCCATCACCAAGTCCACATATCTAGATGTTTAGTTTGCAACTGCGGCAATATTTTTCTCTTTTCTACATTATATAACTATTCGTCAGATGCAGCTTCTGTCAATCTGAAGGCAGGGCAAAGGTTGCCTGTAACTGGCAAGAAGTAAATCTCCTAGCTACTCAGATCAACAAGCAAATTTGACCTGGAAATCTCATACACAGTTATCTACTACATGACTGCTTTTGCTATTTTCTTTCTACCATTCCTTCAGTTCTTTAGATTACCAGTAAAAACTATGGAAACTTCACATTCTCTAGGATTGTTCCACTTACCAAATGTTTTATTTTAATATCAGATGATCAGTTTTGATGGTACAATTTTAGATGTTTCAATCATAGAAGCCGTAATCAATTACAAGTGCACAGACAGATAGAGCAAGTCATACACATAAGTACACACAGAATCTCTTTTTTCAAGCCTGATGATAAAATACATATCTAATATGTATACACAAAATGTATCTAAAGGGGAAAAAACAGTCCAACCTATCAAAAACAGTACCATAAAAAACAGATTAGAAACACAAGTTAAGATAGGCAAGAAAATGGTAAGTGAGCACCTGTCCACCCTAGACGAGTTCAAATCACCAGGACCAGATGGATTACACCCCAGGGTTCTCAAGGAACCAGCAGATGTGATCTCAGAACCACTGAACTATATTTTTGAAAGATCCTGGAGCATTGGGGAACTACCAGAGGACTGGAAAAGAACTGATGTAGTTCCCATCTTAAAAAAAGGGGGAAAATGGATCCAGGAAACTACAGAACTATCAGCCTGACCTCAATACCTGGGAAGATTCTGGAAAAGATAATAATAATAACAACAACAACTAGAACTATTATTATTATTATTATTATTATTATTATTATTATTATTATTATTATTATTAATTTTTTATACCGCCCTTCTCCCGAAGGACTCAGGGCGGTGTACAGGGCAATACAATAAAATACAATATATAAAAATTAAAAAATATTAAATACAATAGCCCAATTCAATAGATTAATACAAAACGTTAAAATACCCCTAAACCCATCAGACCAGGCCGGCTTGTTCAAATAAATATGTTTTTAGGTCACGTCGGAAGGAGCGAAGGTCGGGAGCCGTCCGGAGCTCAACCGGTAAACGGTTCCACAGGTCTGGCGTGCCCACAGAGAATGCCCTCCCCCTGGGGGCCGCCAGTCGACACTCTTTGACCGACGGCACCCTAAGGAGGCCCTCTCTGTGGGAGCGCACTGGACGAAGGGAAGTTGATGCCGGCAGCAGATGCTCCCGTAAGTAACCCGGACCCATGCCATTTAGGGCTTTATAGGTCGTAACCAGCACCTTGAATCTTACCCGGAGGACAACCGGAAGCCAATGCAGCTCACGGAGTAGAGGTGTTACATGGGAGTATCGGGAAACCACCACTCGCGCGGCTGCATTCTGCACCAGCTGGAGCCTCCGAGTAGTCCTCAAGGGCAGCCCCATGTAGAGAGCATTGCAGTAGTCTAAACGTGAGGTCACGAGCACATGACTGACTGTGCGTAGGGCACCTCGGTCCAGGTAGGGTCGCAACTGGCGCACCAGGTGAACCTGGGCAAAAGCCCCCCTGGTCACGGCTCCTATATGGTTTTCAAAATTGAGCCGTGAATCCAGGAGGACACCCATGTTACGAGCCCTATCTACGGGGGGTAATATCTCACCCCCCATAATTAATGATGGAATATTCTGAATTTCCCGAGACGCCGGCACACACAGCCACTCAGTCTTGTCAGGGTTGAGCCGAAGCCTGTTCCTCCCAATCCAGACCCGGACCGCCTCCAGGCAACGGGACATCACGGAGAGGGCATCACTGGGGTGGTTTGGGGTGGAGATAAAAAGCTGGGTATCATCAGCATATTGATGATACCCAACCCCAAAACCACGAATGATCTCACCCAGCGGCTTCATATAGATGTTGAACAGGAGAGGCGAGAGGACCGACCCCTGAGGCACTCCACAAACAAGAGGCCTCGAGGCCGACCTCTGCCCTCCTGCCAACACCAACTGCGAACGTCCCAGGAGGTAGGAGGAGAACCACCGTAAAACGGTGCCTCCCACTCCCAACCCCCGGAGACGCCGCAGTAAGATACCATGGTCGATGGTATCAAAAGCCGCTGACAGGTCTAATAGGACTAGGACAAAGGAGCAACCCCTGTCCCGAGCCTGCCAGAGATCATTCACCAGCGCGACCAATGCTGTCTCCGTGCTGTACCTGGGCCTGCAGCCCGATTGGTACGGGTCTAGATAATCAGCTTCCTCCAGGAACAGAGGGAGCTGCTGCGCCACCACACTCTCAACAACCTTCGCAAGCAACAAGTCAGAGAACACCTAGAGGCAAACAAAATCATTACTAAAAGCCAACATGGATTTGTCAAAAACAGATCATGCTAGACAAATCTTATTGCATTATTTGACCAAGTGACAAAATTAGTGGACCAGAGGAAAGCTGTGGATATAATTTACTTGGACTTCAGTAAGGCATCTGATAAAGTAGACCACAACCTACTACTTGATAAAATAGAAAAAATGTGAGTTAAACTGCATCACCACCAGATGGATTCATAGCTGGCTAACTGGGGAACTCATCAAATTTGCAGATGACACCAAGCTGGCAGGAATAGCCAACACTCCAGAAGATAGACTTAAGATACAGAAGGTTCTTGACAAACTTGAACATTGGGCGCTATCTAACAAAATGAAATTCAATGGTGAAAAAAGTAAGGTTCTACATTTAGGCAAGAAAAAACAAATGCACAGGTATAGTATAGGTGGTACCTCGGAGTCCTAGCGGACAATCACTTAAATATGAGCCAGCAGTGTGCTGCAGCTGCCAAAAAAGCCAACACAGTGCTAGGCTGCAATAACAGAGGAATAGAATCAAGATCACGTGAAGTGTTAATACCACTTTACAATGCCTTGGTAAGGCCACACTTGGAATACTGCATCCAGTTGTGGTCACCACAATGTAAAAAAGATGTTGAGACTCTAGAAAGCGTACAGAGAAGAGCAACAAAGATGATTAGGGGACTGGAGGCTAAAACATATAAGGAACCGTTGCTGGAATTGGGTATGTCTAGTTTAATGAGGAGAAGGACAAGGGGTGACATGATAGCAGTGTTCAAATATTTCATGGGTTGCCACAAAGAAGAGGGAGTCAAGCTATTCTCCAAAGCACCTAAAGGCAGGACAAGAAGCAACAGATGAAAATTAAATAGAGAAGCAACTTAGAACTAAGGAGAAATTTTCTGACAGTTAGAACAATTAATCAGTGGAACAACCTGCCTCCAGAAGCTGTGAATGCTCCAACACTGGAAGTTTTGGAATGCTCCAACACTGGACAGCCATTTGTCTGAAGTGGTATAGGGTTTCCTGCCTGAGCAGGGGGTTGGACTAGATCAGGGGTTCAAACTGCCAGCCTACACCATTGCCAGCAATGCAAAATGAGTCGCCATACATCGCAACATGTCACATGACATGGTGAGTTTGACAACCGTGGACTAGACGATCTCCAAGTTCCCTTCCACATTATAATATTATTATTATTATTATTATTATTATTATTATTATTATTATTATTATTATTATTATTATTATTATTATTATTATTATATTATTATTATTATTATTATTATTATTATTATTATTATTATTATTATTAATGTTTACTTTAACATTTACTTCTGCTTATCTCAGAATTGAAATGTGGCATGAACATATTTTCACTTGAGTATTTTCAGTTGAGTATTTGAAGAAGATCCTATCTAATAAGTTTTCAGGAAATGCTAATCCTTCCAATCTATACTTACACTCCACAATGTAAAGGACTATGAGGTTCTTCGTTTTATGTTATTTTAGGAATATAAAAAGACAGTTCCCAAGATTTTAACTTATATCAGTCAGAGAAGCAGTTCTAAAAATGAGTCTGTGGACTAATTTAGGAGCAGTTAGCCTCATTGCTCCATTTCTAACTCTCCCAGCTATCTGAATTTACTCATTTATAATGATATTTTTTAGTTTTAGCTATCCTTTTGAAGCCATGAAATTATTCATCTGGAAAGCATAATGACTGGAACAATCTGAAAATTCAGCTTTGGGGTTATCATCTTCTTGTTATATCATTATGTGATGGGCACATGTGTGCTGTTATGCTCGCCCAAGGCAGAACTTCAACAAGCTTGTCTGAAGTTTGACGAAGATGATATATTCATATTCAATATACTACAGCTAAGTCTTTATTATAAACAGGAATAAAGCTCCTTTTTATGGCCTTGTAATCCCTTAATTCGGGGTAGAGTTGGGGTGACTGGATGGAGCTGAGCACTTACTGGCCGGATGCAGGAATAATAGTCATTAAAATAATCTTTTACCCATTAGGGTTGATTCCTTTGGTTTCAAAATCAACCTCCCTTTTCCTTAGTTTGCATTTGCCTTGATAATCTGACCCTTTATTTCCCACATTCTCTTTAAGTGGTACTTGCCTGTATTTTTCTGCAATGCTACTCTAGACAATATAAAATTCTCACATGTAAAATCCAGTTCCTAGTTTATTAAGCATTTGAAAAGAGTTGCATTGTTGATGGTTGATGAGCTTGGATAAAATCTACACACACCATGAAACCCTGTGTTTACAAAGCTCTGTTGTGATCATATCTGAAATTCATACGGGATATTACTCAGCTCTGCTGACTGTTCTTTCTCTTCTTTATTCCTAATTATAGAGTAGTAGTGAATTGGTGCTGGAGGAGACAAAAGCTATATCACAGACAAGCTATTATTTGCATATATAACTCTGCTCATTCCTACATCAAGCACGGTATTTTAGCTGATAGTTCCCACAATGAACATTTGCTTAACACAATGAAATAGAGCAAAATGATAGGTAGGGAAATATTTGGCACATTACTCAAGATCAAATTAAGCACACAATGCAGTAAGTTACCAAATACAAACTACTTTTAGATTTGAGAAATCTGTCAGCAAACGTTATTTCTTACTATACCCAGAACTCCTAGAAGGGCAACCTTTGCTACACTTAAAAAAAATACAGCACAGAATGTTAAAAAACATTGGAATGGCCATAGGGAACCAAACCAAAGAGCATCTGTATGAGTTATTTATTCCCCACAGTGGACAGCTTAATGCCTCAGGGAAATTTCTAAACAGACACTAACCACTTAACCACTCACACTCAGTACTTATTGATTCTATACTTTTTCCTATTTTTTATACTGATAGTCCCACTGTCAATGAATCTATCTAATAATCTCAGTACTGACTGGCAACCCTTCAGCCATCACAACTTTACTATCTTCCCTAAGTAGTGTTGCCTAAAATCTGCCACAGGAGATCAATTTTCTCTAGATCCTTCTGATTGCTCCTCCTCAAATTCATGATTCATGTACACTAAAAATGATTGATGTACTACACCAGCATTTGTCAACCACAACAACTGTAAAATATCTGGACTTCAATTCCCAGAATCCCTTGCCAGCATGCTGGAGTTTAAGTCCAGGTAACTTAAAGTTGTCATGATTGCATGACAACCATTGCATTAGACCACAGGTGTCAAACTCGCCACATCACGTGATGTGTTGCGACGTATCGCAACTCTTGCATTGCTGGCAATGGGGTGGGCACAGCTTCAGTATGATGAAACTGGCCCATGGGCCAGCAGTTTGACACTCCTGCACTAGACTCTATCACTGCATTATACTCTATCATTATGAATTCAGCTGTGAGCCTCTTTCTAACAATCTCCCTAAAGCTGTATTTCAAACCATTAAAGAAGGTAAAATCTTTGAAATTATATAAATGTAGCTACAAAATTAAAACGAGCAACAGGAAATCAATGTTTATAAGGAAGTGAACATTTCTTTCTTGTTAACCTGCCAACAGCAGCAGTTGATCTATGGTATTTTCTATACTGTACTATTCCTCTAATTCCAACTATCTTTATAGTTCTATGCACTATAGTGTGAAATCTGATTTTAACTTCTAAATATATTTCAGATATCACTAGGAAAGTTGTAGTTTTGGGTAGGGCAGGATGTTATTCAATTGCTATTAAGCAAATTTTACCAAGATCATTGTGTCAGTTCTCAGTGTGTAAAACTCTCAAAGTTATGTTGACCAAACAGGAACCAAATTTATGGGACTACTGATAAAGAATAAAAAGAAAGTCATAAAAGTCATAAAACAAATTAAAGCTAGCACCATAAATTGAGCAGTGGGCTGATGCCTCCTTAAGTAACACCAGCTGCCTGCAATTAGTGCAGGTTCGCATCCCACCAGGCTCAAGGTTGACTCAGCCTTCCATCCTTCCGAGGTAGGTAAAATGAGGACCCAGATTGTTGGGGGCAATAAGCTGACTTTGTAATAATGCCGCTTGGGGGGGGCGAAAGCCCTAATAAGCAGGCATATACATAGAATGAAGGCTATTGCTAAGCACATTGATTTGTGCTTAAATTGTAAGCCGCCCTGAGTCTTCGGAGAAGGGCGGGATATAAATGGGATTAAAATAAATAAATATAGTTTAGCCTGGCCTTAGCCTACACAGATTGAAAAATAGATTTTTTCAAATCATATTCAGCTTCAGCATTGGTGATTTTTATATTATGTATCTACTGCTAATCGCAATGACACACACACACACACATATCCACAAACAAACACAACCTCCCCACTGCGTAGCCAACACTACCATTTCATGCTTGCATCTTGATGTTAGACACAAAAAAATTATCACAATGCATCTTGTTATTTGCAGCTTTGTCTTTCCACATGGACACCTCAGATAATCAGTTTGCATCAAGTCAATTGAATATGAATTTGGTTAAGATCTTAGGTCAGGGGTAGGGAAACTTGGCTCTTTTATGACTTGTGGACTTCAAGTCTCAGAATTCCTGAATCAGCATGGCTGGTTCAGGAATTCTGGGTATTGAGTTCCACAAGTCACAAAAGAGCCAAGGTTCCCTACCTCTGTCCTAGGTTATAGGACCTACTCCACAAAGTACTGACTTTCCTAAACTTCTGACACAATGATTCCCATTTATTTGTCCAGTCATTCTGAGCATTTTATTTGTTTTACAAACAGATCTGCACAATCAGATTTTGTACTGTCTGGCTTTATTATCCCTATTACATTTTTACCATTATTTTCTGTATTAATATTGCTATTCTTTTATTAGTTTCTATGTGGACCAATTTTTTATTGTTTTCTGAATTTAATTTTGTTCTCAATTACATTGCCATTACTGTTTTAGAACCATGCTTTGAAATACAAATGTGCAGTGGAATCCTCTGAAACAAATGGAAGAATTTTGCCACCCTTAACTCCCTTTTTTATTCTCAAAAGGATATGTATTTAAAATTATGAGCCAAATAAAGTATTGGAGAGGGATTATAGATGGGAGAGTATCCAATTAATTACTTTCTCCATAACCTACATATATTACATTCTAAATAGGATCAATAGTTGAATAACACACCATAACCATTCCTCTTCTAAGTTTTTAGCTTTTATTATTGTCAGATCAATATTAGGCCAGCATAGGAGAAAGAGAAATAAGAGGATGGAGATGAAAAGGGACAACATCACCAATAGAAAATGCTTATGCTGCAGTCCTCAGAAAGCTGTGATTTTTTTATCACTATTAAATCATAAGCTACAATCTTCTTCAAGTCAAAATGCTCCTTTGAGATTGCTGGTGACTTCACAGACAGATCCTTGTAGTTTTCTTAGTAACAGTATGGAAGTGGTTTCACTGAATGTTTTTTCATCTTTCCTATTTAGTCCAGATCCTTGGAATAACCTGTAATCTCTCATTTAAGTACAATGCAGACCTGACGGCTAAACTTTTTGAGATGATCCAAGTTCTGCTAAAAGCTTAACAAGGAACACAAACAGCAGTAAACCACAAACCATTGCTTCCAAATTCAATGGCTGCATCGAAATAACCTGCTATTTAACCCAAGAGATCACATTATGATCCAATGGGAAATGTCACGGGTGTCAAACACGTCATGTCACATGACTTTTTTTGCATTGCCGGAGCTGGGATGGGCGGCACCTCTGTATGATGCAACTGGCCTACTGTCCGGTAGTTTTATACCCCTGAGATATGTGAATTTAGCCAATGAGTTTTAAAAACTTCATTAACTTGCATTCTAATAAATAAATTGTATTTATTTGTTGAAATGTTTACAATCTTCCTTCCAAAATGGATATCAAATTATCCTGTACTCACACTAAGCTATAATGTTATTTGTTTGATTTTAATATATATGTTATATAACTCATCCAGTAATACTCAATTCAATTAATAATGATTAGCAAACCATGGTTTAACATAATGCATGAAACCAACTTCAGGCTTAGCTAGTACACTAAGTCAAAATGTGGTTTGTATTCTTTTGATTTAGCTAGCTTAACTGTTGTGATTTACATCGTAGCATACTGTATAATCCCAGACAATTATAGTTTATTCAATAATCCATATTTAAACCAATTATGGCTTATCACAATACATATATTACATATCAATAAAGGTAGGTTATTTAAGTACCATAGCCCTCAAATAAATACTGTAGGTAGGTACTTAACAACCAGGTTTCTAAGCAATATCACACCTAGGCAATAATTAGATCTTAAATATATCTCTTGAGGCACAATCACATTCCATACTCTACAACAAACCTTAAAAATGGTTCCAGAATCAAAACTGTCTGGCTGTTATCAAAAACTGTAAATAAATCAGTCTGTAGATTCCACAAATGAAAAATCAGTAGTTAACCAATGTCTTTGTACAGCACATTAATTTCTCCTCTTAGCATTGGTGGTACAGCACTTGATTAGAAAACAATAGCACAAATTTTATAGATAGTATCTTAGTGCTTTTTCCCCCTAAAAAATACATGATTATCCCAGGCGGAGCTATTAGAGATAAGTGACAATGAAAAGCTGTTTTTACTCAGGCCCAGGAAAGGAACCACAATCAATCAATAGTCTGTGAATGTACTGAGGTGGAAGGGCATGTATAAAGATGTTTATCAGAAATCTACCAGCCATGCTCCACTTTTGATTACCCTCTCACAGCCTGACCAGGACAGCATCAAAGACAGCCTATCACTCAAATAGGAAGTCACTTACAGCAAAGATATTCCTACAACCTCATATGCATATTTAAGAGTACATCCAATTAACTACTTGCTGACTGTGATTGCTTTATTATTAATTTTATTCCAACTTTCGTTAATACTCTGGCAGGAGGCATGAAAAATGACTGAAACAGCAGAATGGAAATTTTAGAAAGGAAATATAAAATGTGGTAACTTAAAAGTCCTCTTTGGAGAAGACATGACCCTGGTGCCAAAAAACCTTCTCTTCGTTTCCTTCTAATGAGATGTTCCTTAATTGGGAGGCCTTGCAAAACATGAATTAACTGAGGAATGCAAAGATATTCAGAAAACTATTTGATACATCATCCTGTCCTTTTACCCCAGAAACCAAAGCCAGAAAAGCACATTAGCAAAACAACACTAAACAATAAATTTGATTTCAAACCTTATTCTTACTTATACTGTTGAGGTGCTCTTTAAAACTCAAAGCTGAGTTAAAGTGTGTCTGCTGAATTATCTACATCTGCATCTTTCCACAAAATTCTGAACACAATGAATACTCACCAGCCCTATATTTGGGGAAAGACCCACTCCAAGAGGATTTTGTGATCAATGACTATGTGCAACTTTCAGTATTTTTTCTCCTGAATTGTGCAAAATGTTTCATGATAGAGATGTTCTGACTTGGAAATAATCCATTTTGACCAGGGGTCCATGGACCAGCACCAGTCTGCAGCATGCTAGCAAGCGAGCCGCACAAACAAGCAAAGCTCCATCCTAGGAATGCAGGCAGTATTCAAAACCACACCCCTTCTGGAAAAACCTTTCTCCATGGCACTGGTCCCTGGTGCCCAAAAGGTTGGGGACCTCTGATTTTGACTTCAAAAGTAAAAAATCTACAGGATGTGTTTAGTATCTGGAATAATAGAGAAGACTGCAAATTGTCAAAATATTTACTTGATAATCCACAGCCTGTATGGTTTAGGTTTTTCCTATCTCAAGTTCTTCCTTCACACCTACACTTTCCAACTCATTTATCTTATTAAGCAGACTTTTGAGTTTCTTAGGTTCTGCTGTCACTCATCTGCTCCAAGTAGGCCTTGTTGTTTTACCAAGTATGAAATTATTAGTCCAATCCAAATATTATTAATTCAGATTATAGGCAGGCAAGATTTTTGTAGTTAAGGAATGCATTTTTTTAAAAGCATATTGTTGGTCTCTTAATTTGAAACTGTTCTGGAAAGTCATACATGGTTCCTTTGGACCATCATGAGGAGAGATTCTCAGTCAATGCCTCATGAGATAGTGACAAAGACCAGTTTCACTCTCTTCATAGACTTTCAAAATGCTTATATAAATTATTCCCTGGTGGGATCGGAAAATGTTATTTAAACGTCTTAACCAATATATTTTATTGCTAAAGTGAATCCTGAGCAAAGTTTATTCCTCTTCATTTCCCAATCAGGAATAATACAAAAATTATTATAGTTCCTAGAATTCCACCTACAATGCTCGGAGATCCAAATAGAGAGTTACTTCCTTTCAAATGGAATGGGCAGAATTTTGCTCAATACTAGCAATCAGCTACTCTCTGACAAGAGTAGGTCTAGGGTGGTGAGAGAAAATGCTGTTGACATGGCCCAATACTGGGCAAATATCACATAGTTTTAATCTTACTTATGTTACATACTTTTTACATATGCTACATTTTATGACTTATTTTATATCTATTTTATTTGCTCAGTGTTGAATGTTATATGTTTATAATTTGAAGGTACTTCTGACACAAATAATAAAAGAGTAGCAAGTTGATTCTACTGTACACAACTGAATTCACAAGCCATGTAAAATACTGATGTAAAACTAACCACTGTTTTCTATATCACACATTAGCCTTCTAGGCTGCCAACCAAAATTTCAAGTGTTTTATCCCATTTAAAATAAATCAGTCAATAAAGGAAGAAAGATATATAAAAGTGCTATTTCCTGCTGCAATAAATAAGTTCCTCCTACAGAATTCTTATTCACCATTATACATAACAGAATTATTTAAAAATGTTCACACAGCAATAGTCTCCCCTTTTTCTAACTTCCTTAAATCATTTTTCTGCACTATCAATAAAGGGATTTTATTGCAGAAATATAAATCTCCAATCCATGAGGTTTCTGGAAAGTATTAGCCCTGCTTTAGTATTACATAAAGGGTTAAATTCACTAGGCAAGCAGCTTCATATAAGCAATAGTTAATCGTTAATGTAATGAATTCTACTTTACTCAACATTTCTACTTGATCAACATTTTTCTATTCTTATTAGTAGGTATAATCTACCACCATTACCACTCCACAGGTAAAATACAAACCTACGTTTCAGCAAATATGGTAATAGTTCACCATATTCTATTGTCACACAAATAGATCAAACTTTTATTATTGTCTTTTTTGTTAAGCACTTTTATAGGAATTTTATAGCAGCATACACATTTTATACACATTATTGTAAAAATATGAATTTTATATGCATTATTGTCCATTTTAAAATAAAAAAACAGCATAATAAAATTTGAGAAAGTGCAGAATCAGCAAGAAAACTATTCTGAATTACAGATTGGTTTGGGAGATGTGAATCCAGTCAGTTCACTTCCAAATATTAGCTAAATGAAGTAAATATATTTCTAAATGTGAGGCCTTTCAAAACTTATGGCTAGTTCATGTATTACTTTTTAACAGAAATTGTGGAAGGCTGTATTGTAGGCTTCTTTCAAGTATTTGTGTGTCACATTTGTGTGCTTAACATTTGTGTGCTCCTTTAACTCTGACAGTGCTTGAACATCCTCTTCTCTCTGTCCCCTTTATGTGTGTGGTAATAACTTCAGAGGTCATAAACAATCTAAGTGAATACCATAATGGGAACCACAGAGCTATAGTCACCCCCATGGGGCACCTTTCTACATTACAGCAAGGAGGAGCTATCTGTAACCCTCTGGTGTTGCTAAACCTTGTCTACCAGCAACCACAATGCACTAGTACTGTAATAGTAGGAGACACTGGGAAATTGGCAGAAAAGGGAAGGGGGGAAGTGGCTGCCTTACTTGACTTAAGAGGAATTGTTACATGCACTTTCTAAACTGTGATGGATTATTACGTAAACAAATAAACAGCACAAATAATATACTACTTATATTCTGCACAGAGAATTTTTGTTATGGGGCATATTAAAACTATAACAAACAAAACTGAGCTGTTATGTATGCATTTTATATCTAGACACCAGATAAATTTTACTTTTATTTGGTAATTACAAATCCTGTGCATCAGGATTTTGGTCTTAATCTGCCGTAAAACTCACAAAATTTCTCTGGGATTATTACCACTCTTGATTGTACATTTATACAGTTTCCTAAATCCAGGTGGCTTTTCTAGTTCCTTCTTTCTAAAAGTAGCCTCTTTTAGGATGGGCTATCTTTTTGGTAACAGTATGGAAAGCGTTTGCCAGAGTCTTCTTTTGCGGGGTTGGGAGGAAAAGGAGGAGGAAGAGATTTCCTACTCTAGCCTACAAAGTGATTTCCCATCCAAATACTAATTAAGCCAAATTCTTTTCAAGATCACCCAAGGCCAGTTATTGCTCCCACTTAGCTAGGCCCTCCTACCCAAATTACAACTGTTCTTTATAATGATACCAAAATAGGAAAATCTAAGATATGCAATATAATTTATGAAACCCAGCCAATGATTCCTGTATTTCAGCACTGACGTCTAGTCGGATTTTATGATAAAGAAAATAATAAAATTAGATATAAGAAATAATTTTTCTGATCTGCAAAAGATTACCATAAGGAGGGTAAATATTTTGCCAAAAGCTCTATTAACACAGGTTCCAGTTTCAGAACCAACATTCAAGTTATATATTAGGAAATGCCACTTCAATTTTTTATCAGATTTAAATCCTTGGGTCAACTGAGTTAAAAAAAACAGTGTTGGGATGATCATCAACTTTTTAAAGATAGGATATAGCCAAGCTGTCTCTTTTTAAAATCATGCCTTGTCCTTCCCAACAAACTACAAGTGGCATAATAATCAGTATTAAGCTTTTTAGTAAGATTTCACTGTATGATCCGGGGACTACAAGACTTTGTTCTTATAATGCCACAGAAATTCCAACCTTTATTTGATTTCTCCTTCTATGATTTTACTCTTCTATTCTGAGGCTTTGACTGCTACTTATTCTGGAAAAAAATGGAAATCATAAGAGCAGCTGTTACCAAAAGACACAGACTCCTATCTGCAGATGGACAATGAAAGATGCTTCCTCTAGGACATGTAGAATCTCCTTTTTAATGATATTCATAGAGATAGAATCTGTCAGCTATGATTTCATTTTAATCTAAGGCCTAGCCTGTCTATTCTATTATTAAAATGTCTATCCTTCTTTTTTGTCATTTAAAACTATTTGAAAGTAGACAACAATCTCAATTTTTTTTCATGCCTTCAAGCAGTACAATATCTAAAAAGAAAGGGACACGCATAATACCTATTAAGGGTTAGCCATTATATTTCATGGCTACTCCTCTTTCTTCAGTTCCAAATTAACCTCTTCAGATATAGACCTAAGGTCTGAAAGGGAGGGGACTCATTCACTGAACATACTTAGACTCCATATTGTCATGAAGCTTAAAGCATTAATCTTTTATGTAACCTACTATTACCAGTAGTTTGGGATTGGAAGCTAGGCAAAGTTGGATAGGAGATTACCAGAAAGTGGAAAAATTGTAGGATGTTAAAAAGAAAATCAAAAAGAAAGGCAGGGACAAATTCCATTCATGTGGTTGCCAAGACAACTATATTGCCATATACAATTGTTATCAGGAATCATACTCAAATCAAGGACATATTTATTTTATTGCATTCAAGGATTCAAAGAGAATTGCACTGGGGTACCTGCCTAATCTGGAACTAAAATACAATCATAAATATTATCAATAAGTCAAACTAATTCTAGCAGCAAAACCTTGATGAACCTTGCCAGTTTCAACATTACATATTGATGCACTTTTGTTATTGTTATGGTATAGGGTTTCCTGCTTGAGCAGGGGGTCAGATTAGAAGACCTCCTAGGTCCCTTCCAACTCTATTATTCTGTTATTTCTAGCCCTCAGAAATAAAGTCAGGGCTTTTTTTCTCATAGAACGCTCAGAATGGAGTTCCAGCACCATTTTTTGATAGATTTTTTCAACTTTTGCACAAGCTGTGCTACTCCCTCTATTGGCTTTCAAAAGCCAATAGGAATTGCTGCTGAGCATGCCAAAAGACCTGGCTGGCAAACATTGCACATACAAGTTGTCTGCAACGAAGGGGAGTTGGCAGGAACTTTGCACCCCTCCCTGCTGCCCAACTACACCATCTCCTAGTTGTAAGAGAGGACAAGGAGTGGGAGGTGGAAGGTAAAAAGGTAAAGGTTCCCCCGCACATGCGTGCTAGTCGTTTCCAACTCTAGGGGACGGTGCTCATCTCCGTTTCAAAGCCGAAGAGCCAGCACTTGTCCGAGGACGTCTCCGTGGTCTTGTGGCCGGCATGACTAGACGCCAAAAGCGCACGGAACGCTGTTACCTTCCCACCATAGTGGTCCCTATTTTCCTACTTGCATTTTTACGTGCTTTCGAACTGCTAGGTTGGCAGAAGCTGGGACGAGTAACAGGCGCTCACTCTGCTACGCGGCACTCGGGATTCGACCCGCCAAACTGCCGACCTTCTGATCGACAAGCTCAGCGTCCTAACCCACTGAGCCACCACGTCCCTTTTGGGAGGTGGAAAGCAGCACTTAATTCTGCCCTGCCGAAAAAGCGGAGTCCATGTGCACTCCTGCCTTGTGCTCACCCGTGTCAGCCAGGCTCTCCATGCCATGCTGCAGCATGGAGAGCCTGGCACCAAAGAACGGAAAAGATGTGCGCACCTGCCTTGTGCTCACCTCGTGTCAGCCAGGCTGACCATAAGTCAGAAGGAGAAAATGCAGTGGCAAAGAAACCCCCTCCTCAAATAACTTGCATTTGTCAAGTATACCCTGCCCTCTGAGAGACCCTTGGCTCAATGGGGAGGCGAGGCCTGGTGAACACGATTTCCCTTTCCACCTCTTTTTAACAGTAGTCCTGAAGATACCTGGAGGAGATGGGATGTGGGAGCCATGGGGCCCGCTCTACATGGTGGATTTGCATAGGGCAGGCAGCGGGGTGGAGGCGGTGCTGGCGGAGCGGCTATCGGTGCTGGGCGCAGAGGTGGCATGCATGGGATGTGGCAGGCATCTGACCTTCCATGGGCTGGGCCAGCTGGTGGCCTACCCAATGCTGGACCTGCACCGCCGCCTCTTCGCCCTGCACACCTACGTGGCCGCTCTGGAGTATCTGGCCCGTGACGCCTGCCGCCACCTTGCCCTGCCCACCGCCCTCACCCACCCGCTGCCCTGCACCAGGGTCTGGCTTGGCGACTGCAAACTCTGCACCATCAGTGTGCATTGCGGGAGACACATCACCTCGCACGGATTGGCCCTGAACTGCTGCACTGACTTAACCTGGTTTGACCATATCGTCCCGTGTGGCCTGGAGGGGCTGGGGGTCACCTCCCTCAGCCAGGAATTGTGTCTCATGGCTGCTACTTTAGTGGTTATCTGGATTCTTGAAGATTTTGTATGTCTTTCTGAATTGGTAATCTTAAGCATTTTTTAATAAATTACTTAAGGATATGCAACTATATTTTCTCATATTTATCTAATGTTACTTTTGCATCTACTTTTTTCAATCCATTTTCTTTCTATCATTAATTCCCCAAGAATAAGAAATGTAAATTCTAAGCTCCTCATAGCACAGTTCTATATCATTGTTAAAATACACTGAGCAATTATGGACATATTCATTCATATTCATAAATAGATTGAATTATAACACTTCCCCCCTCACCTAAGCCTGTTCTCTTGTGTGTATAATTTGAACATAGCCAGGCCATTTTTTATCAGCAGTTGTAAAGAAATAGAAACAAATTGTTTAACTTATGTATTTCTTTACAATTTCTTTACAATTCATTATCTTGTCAGTAACATGACTCCATCAATTAAACACATATATGCTGAAGGCAACATATGCACTTGTATTAGACATCTATTATCTCCCACTGCTAGTCCTTCCAAAATGAACTCAATGTATGTCATACTATATATGCAAAATTTGTCTCCTCTATTAAAGTGCAACACATCAGTTTCCAAGTAGACAAAAAAATAATATTCTATCTTTACTATACCCACCTGCAGTATATAAACATGGGGGAGCTATCCCACAATTTTTTTCCCCTATGGCAGCCTACTATGCTGTCTTCATGATAAATTTGATAAAAACAGAACTTAGTGTTCTAAGTTCATTATGAACTAAGTCTGATGAAAATAACTATTTTGGCAAGGATGAATTAATAGCATGCATTTTGGGTTATAGGAGCATCTCATTCACTTGAAGCAATGTGATCATATCTTTAAAATGGTATGTACAAGCCATCAATAATGTGGTTGCTAATATAGGGAGGTCCGGCTTATGAACTGTTTATATTTAAGGAGATACTCACAACAAATTCCAGTTTATTTGGTGAATGCCTGAAAGATGCATTACTTCATCTAAGCCAAAAACAGATGAAAAAACTAAAGGCAATTATGAATTAAACTTGTCACAAATCTCAAAGATTTGCCAAATGAGAATTGGACAAAACTTTGGAATTTACTATGAACATTTGCCTTAAATACAATAAATTAAATTTATGTTAAGAATTGAATATATATTTTTTTAATTATATAAATAAATATATAAATAAAGATGAGAGTTCCGGCACTTTTTTTTAAAAAAAAGCACTGAATAAAGTTGTTTTACTAAGCACACTACAACATGCCCCAAAATACAAGTAGTCCCCGCTTAATGACCCTAACTGAAACCCAAATTACTGTCACCAAGTGATGCAGTTCTTAGCAAAAATATCATGAGGCTATACCACTTAGTTGTGAGTTTTGGAAGTCCCAGGTGCAGTTATTAGGCAAGGACCATGCCATCATTAGGTGAGGACCTCATGCTTTTCCTGTCCTTTCACATTCACCTCTGCTTCAGCTTCCCCCACCCATCTCCCCTCTCTGTCCTTTTGGGCACCCTGAATTCTGCTTCACTCTACTAGCCTGCACAATCTCCCTTCTTTCTGCTGATGCTGACAAGGTGAGCTGAGGGCGCCTATGAAGCAGCAGGGGTAACAGAAGCCAGGATGGCAGGCATGCAAGGATTACAGTACATGTACGATAGAAATCAGTGGCTCATAAGTCAATTTTCAGCAGTTTGACTATGTTTGCTAATTAATGGTATTCTGGGGGAAAAACGCTGAGCAAGGTAAATATTGGTTACTCTGTCTTTTTGATCAAGTTTGCATTTTTCAAATACTTAACCCAAATGGAACTTGAACTTAGGAAAATTGCACGTTCTCCATTCCTTTCTAAATTTAACCCACACAAGGGCTGACTTTTCAATTGCAGCACAATCATGTTTGAAAATACCCATTTTACTCCTCACTTCTACAATACTGTTCTTCTTTCATCTCAAGTTCATCAATGAAGTAGCCTTAACATGACATTTGCTGTACCAATGCAAAAGTAAGATTCCTTCTAAAATCTGTTATGTTTTGTCACGCTTTATCTTGGAGGCAAAGTCAGTTGACTAGTAGTAGAGATGATCAAGGGGGTGTTATGGAAGAACTGTAATTATATGTCCATCACTTCCCATCACTTCTGTTTTTAAAATGAACTTTTCTCCAGGCTTCCCACAAGCTACAACGTAGTTCAGCAGACCTTTATTTCATCTGTTGAAAATCCTGAGCATGTTTATATTAATCTATTTTAACAGTTTTCCGAAATACATCTCTTCCTAAACAAGCACGCAGGTAAAGAAATACATCTTTACCTTATTATACATTGTCATGTCCCGAAAATAATGAGGCATGCTGGACTGGTCTTTTATTGCTTATTTGCTAGTTTGCCTATCTCTATTTGTCACTTTCAATCATTTTCCTTCTTCCCTGTGGAATAAGAAAGTTGTTGCCCAGCAGCTAATCAGTTTCTCTATGGAATTCTGCTCTAGCTGGTTGCACAATCAGAGCAGAATCTGTCTCTCTCTTCTTTGAGCTATTTCTGCCCTACTTTCCCCACAGTTTCTTTAATTTTACCTTACATTAACTTGGAAAATACTCAAATAATTTATAAATAATTTTATAAATAATAACAATAACAATAATAATTTTTGTGGCTAGACTTAATTTAATTTTAATTTTATATTGTATTGTTTTTAAATTTTGCCTTGTAAAGCGCCCTGAGTCCTTTGGGAGTAGGGCGGTGTATAAACCGAATTAATAAATAAATAATAAATAAATAAATAGGGTGTAGAAGGAGGGCAGACAAAGCAGCCTAGAGAAATTGTGCCCTCTCAATTTCTGCTGCAGTGCCCTGACAGGTGGGTATTTTCTCCACTTTCTAGTGACCTACTGAAACAACATCCAAGCTAATAGAGAAAACCAGTGCCAGGAGTGGCATATTCACAAAACTGAATAGTGCCACTTTTCAGTGACATGTTATAGGTAGCACAGGGACTGGCAATGAATAAAACTGTAAAAATGTATCCTACATTATTTTGTGCCATTGCAAGTCCTTCACTTAACAGAGAGCAATTTAATTCAGTAGAGGTACAGAACTACAGAGCTTTACAAAAGAAGAAAAAGAAAAACCAGGAAAAGCATGCAAGATTAGGATCTTGCCCTTCTGTTACTGTCAAACTGTGGGATGTACAATGCAAAACCAATACGCAAATCATGATATCACAGTATAGACAGAACGTTGTAAAAGATCCTGGTTTCAGTTTGGCAAAGGAGTGAGAAAAGGTTGTGTAATCTCTCCTTATTTATTCAACCTATATGCTGAAGATATATTAAAAGAGGTTGGATTGGAAGAAGATGAGTATGTGTATTTAAATTTGAAAGAAGAAACATCAATCACCTGCCCTATGCCAAAGACACAACACTGATTGCTGAAAATGCAAAGGATTACAAGCTCTAATAATTAAAGTCAAAGAGTATAGGGGGAAAAATAAATAAAATTAAAGGATACTAAACTAATAACTGGTATAACTTACAGCCTTAAAACTACCATACTTAGACAATTAAGATATTAAAGTGGTAGACAATGTATGCTTTTTATGATCAGCCATCAAAAGCAAATGAATAAGCAATCAAGAAGTGCACCAAACTAGCAATTAGTAGAGCAACTGTGAAGGCTTGAGAGAAGTTGTTCAGATGTGATGATAGGTCTACATCTACAATGAACAGCAAGCAATGCTATTCTCTGTGACACTCTAAGGAAGGGAAAGTTAGACTTTGAAGAAGCATGATAGAAAGAGTACTGACACTTTTGAACAGTACTATTGGCAAAGAACTCAGAAT
Source organism: Vipera berus (assembly GCF_964194415.1). NCBI lineage: Eukaryota > Metazoa > Chordata > Lepidosauria > Squamata > Viperidae > Vipera > Vipera berus. Next base: position 324,722,216 of record NC_138202.1, read on the forward strand.
AGTATGGAGAGCTAAGACAACAAACAAATGAATCACTCTAGGCACAAAGGATCAGGTTCAAATTGTCATACTTTGGACACATTTTGTGAATATCTATTTCCCTGGATAGCATACTACTGGGAGAAGTGGAACGAAAAAGAAGAGGACAATCAGCAGCAAGATGCAGTTACCAGATGCACTGTTGGAAGTCTTCAAGGACTAGGTTAGGAACAGATCATCATGAAGAAATTTTATCTATATGGTTGCTAAGAGTTAACCCCAACTTGATGGTACATAATCAATCAAAGGTTCTGTCACTACAGATATTCTTGAAGAATCTAAATGAAAGTTTCCCGCAAGTTCTTATAAGCAAGTTGAAATAGTTTTGGAATAGCTTACTGAAGATTGGCCTTAATAATGCAGACTTTTTCACAAAACACTACAAACCTCTTCATACTTTACACTGAAATAATCCAGGTTCATCAATGGCAAGAGTCTCATGGGAGTAATGTTTTGATGTATGAACCTGTATGATGTATTCGTTTCCCAGTAATTTTTTTTCCCATTCAACTTGTCCCTTTTTAACTGAACATGAAAAGTTCATAGATATTCCATGGTCTATACCAGGGGTAGGCAACCTTGGCTCTTTTATGATTCGTGGACTTCAACTTCTAGAATTCCTGAGCCAGCTATGCTGGCTCAGGAATTCTGGGAGTTGAAGTCCACGAGTCATAAAAGAGCCAGGGTTGCCTACCCCTGGTCTATACAGACACAGGGTAAGAAGTTTTATAAAGGCATTATAAAAAGTATGTGCTTTTTTGTTTTGTTTAAATATGTCTTAAGATATAGAGCATAAATATTGTTTCAGCTACTATGCATGTCCACCAGCAGTCAGACCTACATTTATCTGTAAGGCAAGAGCTACTGAAGAAAGAAAGCACTAAGCACATGAGGAAGGTAAAGTGTCTTCTCAAATCATGCCTTTGGCAGCTGTACTAATGTACACTGCAGGACCATGATCAGCCAGAAATTTCTGCTCCTTGAAGCTTATACAAAATGGGGAGGCTTCTTGCACAAATATTAGCAAATGAAGGTTATAAAAAGCTTCCAAAATATTATCTTGCCTTCATCTATCTAGTGCTGCTCCAAATCTCATCCAAAATATTGAGGGAGAGATTATCTTTGAAAATTTTACTTAGATGTGCAGAAGAAATCTGCATCTTTCATCAGGAAAGCAGATTGTATTAAGAAGCTGAAAACATGTTTGGGACAATAATAAGACAATTGTTTATTGCTGACCAGCCATTAAGCCATATCAAAATACTGAATAAAGAACACAAAATTAATAAGGCCATATATTATAATAGAACAAAAGAAACATTTTTAAAGAATAAGAATAAAGAATGCATTATTTTTGCATTACCCCTACAATTTACTTCAATCAGATCCACATATGCAGATGTCAACTGAACTGTGTTATTCAAAGAGCTGAGTTATATGTAATTTTTGAATTCTGACTGCACATGAAATATGTTGTTTTAATATAAAAACGTATACATGTTTGGGGAAAAGAGATATAAATACAGCAGCATCCCCAGGCTGAATCACACTTTTCCTCATTCATAACTAACTCTAGTCAATTACTTACTGGCCCTTATTAATTAAAAAGTCAGCTTAGGAAATTCTTGTTTAATTCATGTTTGAAAACGGTATCATTGGAAGTATGTAAAGAAGCATTAAAAATAGGGATAGATTAGATTTGGATTTCTGCTGGGTATCCCATCACCTCTACTCTAAAATACTATTGTAGAACAATTTTTTTTTCTAGAAGAAAGGAAAAGGGGGAAGCTGAAGCATAGCTTATTTTCCTCGTCATAATTCACTTTTCTTTCCCATATAGCTTAAATGAATCCAAGGCAAATGCATATAAATAACTGAAAGCATTGACTGAGAAACAGAACACAACAGACTTCCTGGACTTCAATCTGCCTCTTCAAATTTTATTCCAGGAAGTTCTTAATGGATCCCTCCCCTTTATTTTTTAACCAAATGTCTGATAACTGGAGCTACACAAAGCCTTTAGTTCTTAATAACTTGCCATGTAGGCATATGTGATGAAGAACATGCAGAATCCTAGAAGAGGCAGGGAACAGAATGCTAGTCTGGTTAAAGGAGTTTCTTCCTCTTTTCCCCCACCCCTCCCTTCTCCTTTGGATTTAGGCCAATTCTTATTTCAGGCACTTATAAAATTAACACAGGGAAAATGACTGTTCATTATGTAACTTTTACTTGACAATGAAATGTTCAAAATGCATCATTCCAAAGCAAGGAATATTTTCCCAAGATATTGCTTTGGTATTATTCAATATTTACAAGTGCTGATTAGCCTCACCAAATTCAAGCGAACTCTCATGTTGATGGTATTACATCACAGTTACATTTAGTATGTATGACAGAATCTTTCTCCTGCAACTGGGTCACTTATGCAAGGATGCAATGGCTTCCTTCAAGATCGCTTCACTAGCTTGCAAAGCGTGTGAATGACACCACATGATAGTGGAAATGAAGCAGAGCGGGATGTGAAAATGAAGAAGGATGAAGCTATAACAGCATACCAAGTGCTCTCCAATGAAAGCAAAATGTGTTTAAAACACAAGACATTCATTCTAGACACCTTCCATTCTGCCAATGGATTACATTAGACCACCTCAGCAAATTAATACCCTTGAACGAATATGGAGATAAATAAAGTAAGGGTGTGTGCACTTGTGTGTGCGCGTGTGCTCTCTCTCACAGACTCTTTACAATTACATCCATTTTCTCTCTTATTTATTTGGCTACACATACATAGATGGACCCAGATGTTTTTATTTAAATGCTTCTACTCTCTTTCCCATTATTCTTCACTCTTACAAATTATTAACTCAAAACTCAGCTTTGCCAGCAAAGGACCTCACTGACTCTTTTTGTTTTCCATTCTCTGACCATCTCTCTCTCTCTCTCTCTCTCTCTCTCTCTCTCTCTCTCTCTCTCTCCCTCCACCCCCTCTCTCTCACACACACAGACACAGTCAAACATCAAGGCTATTATAGCTGCTTTGAACCATGAGGTGTTTACTTCCTAGGGGGTTGGGCCCTCTATCTAATTAGACAACCTTAGGTTTAGCTCATCAACCCAAGATAATTAATTAGAAGCCATCTAATTATCAGAAGATTCTTCAATAACAGCTGTGTTGCAGTACAGACATCAACCAATCCAGAGAGACATTCTATGCTTGGCCATCCACTGTCTATTTGCACTTAGGAAAACTGGCTTCATGGAAACTGTTTTCAGAGAACAAATAAGAACTGCTGTAGCATAAAAGAAAATGGGACCAGAGGAAAAAGAGAAGGTAGGGGAATTAATTTTATTTGTATTTTGCCTTCCCAAACAGGGAGAGATGTACAATCAATTAATGGGCCAAATCTAGAGAGCAAAGGATGTTCACTCTCTAACATGACACAAATAAAAGGCAGCAATAGAAAATACAGTGCGACTTTCTGTTGAGGACCATTCTGTAGTAGGCAAGGTTTTTTTTTCCCCTCCCAAGGGATTTCACAATCCACAGTCCACCTCTCAGCAGCTGGATATAGAAGGTGTAAAGGTTAGGAAATATAGGCAGCTTCTCTGCCATTACCTTTAAAGACACCCAGACACCCCCACATACACCTTGTGTGTTTAGCAAAGCCATCTGGGCATCTTTCAATAGATATGCCATACATGAGCTTCACTTACATTCAAACAAAACACTGCAGAAATGGGGAGGAGTGAGCATCTGGAATGCCAGGAAACACTGCCTATGTATTTATAAGCTTAGATCTCATTTATCATTGCCAAGCCCATCTTACAAAGCATGTGAATGACAAAATAGATCATTCATAGATCACCAACATCACAGACCATATTTCTTTAACATGTCACTAAGATCCAATATCTTCACAATAGGGAGGCACAGAGCAGGGTAAAATTGCTCTTCTTGTCACCAAGACAAAGATTATGACCTCCAATAAAAGAATAGCATCATAAATACACAGGTACACTTGTAACAAAAGTGGTATTCCCAACAAAAGAATGCTGAAGGAGGGGAGAAAGTGTTATACCACTGCTCATTAAATCCCATGCCACTATTAAGCAAAAAACAATATATATTTTTTCTTTCTGATCCACTGTTAACACACCTCTAGATTAGAACAATGAGAGAAGAAACACAAAGCACGGTTCATAAAAGGAAGCTGGATTCCTGCAATTATGTCAGGTCTCCTGGTGCAATATGGTTCTCTCAGGTGGTCCTCGTGTTGTGGGGCAGATTGTAACAGATGCCCCTCACATACACTTCCAGACTGCAACACACTCATTCTGGCAGAATGGCAGACTTCAAAATGAAAGAGTTTTGCCCTGAAGCAAAGATCAGCAGCTGCACATTTCTGCTCCTCCAGTATCTGACCCCATTAATAGGGAAGAGGGAGAAAGAAATAAGGGCGAGCTGGCAAAGGAAGGCAGCGTTGTATCTCTGGAGGACCCAGAATAATAAGAATAATAAAGCGTACGGGAGGGGGGGGATTTTCTTCCAGCGCCACCCAGCTTCTTTTATAGCCATCGCCTTTGAGCTGAGAGGTAGGAGGGGAGACCAGAAAACTGGGCTAAAACAATCTTCTCCAGAGCTGGAGGCTGCAGTTCCGTGCGTTCCCTGCCTCTGCCGAGGGGGTGTGTCTTCCCCCCCCCCTCAGGTGTAGCGGTGGCTCCTACCGTGCTAGTCCCGGCGGCTGCCTCAGGCTCCGCTGAGCTGCACCTTCACCCTCCCTTCCAGTCTTTTGCGCCTTTCTTTCAGCAACCGGCAATTGTCCCCGCGCATACAACCACAAAGCCTTGGGACAGCCCGGGGACTCAACGTCAATCATCCCCCAGGTAGCCAAAATGCCGGGGACCGCCCTTTCTTTCCAGAAAAAAAACTGCCCCCTCCGGGCTTAGATCTGACGGAACGCCGAGCCTTTCTTCGCCTCGTTAACCGTTCTTCCCCACCATCGCCCTCCTAACCCACCAAACCTAAGGGGGGGGGGGAGAGCCAGAGCGATCCCTGCAACGCCCTCAATCGCGCACCTCTCGAGGCTCCCTCGACTCCTCTTCAGTTTAGGCGTGTTCCCTGGCTAAGAATCCACCCGCTCCCCGCCGCCACGTGTGAGTGTGCCATCCCCATTTTCTGTCATTAGATTGGGGAGCTCCCCACTGCCACTCGACCCCACACGTCCAGCCGAGCCATCCGGGACCCACCGTGTCCGCCTCGCAAAGAAGCCGGGGACCTGTAGATCGCGATAGGCACTGAAGGGTGCTTGCTGTTGCTGCCATGGAAATGGTGGACATGCGGCGCCCCCAAACTGGAGGCACCCCAAGCCACCCCGAAGAAGCCACTGAGAGTCAACGGGAGTATCCAGAGCACGGCCAGCTGGCCCCGAGACTGGACTGGCTCGGACAGCATGAACTCCCTCATCCGCTGGGGCATGGCGGGGCGGGGGCACCCCCACCCCACCCCGTCAGGAGCGAGGCAAACTTTGGGCGAGGAAAGCGCAGACGGGCGGTTCACCGCACTAAGCGGTTCGTCATTGTGGGCGCTTCTGCTGGGCGCCGATCCCTCGCCTCGGCTCCCTTCTTGCCCCAAAGAGGCCTGAACATAGTCCAGGGCGGCCGAGAAGCGCCAAATTCCCGTGGAAAAAACGCGGCGGGACGGCCCCGAGGAGTCTCCAGTGCTTCTCCGCGCAGCTACCTCCACTGTCAAGCAGCGCTCAGGGGACTCTCCTCCATAATCCACAATCCTCCCGCCAGGAATGGCCAGCCAAGGTGGGAACAGGGCGCCCAATTCCCAAAGAAAAGCAACCGTCGCAGAGGGGGATCCATCCAGCGGAGCCAGCGACTTGCGCTTCTTAAAGGCGCGCCGACAATGCGCGCAGCTCCCCGGGCGAGCCTCCTCTCTCTCCTTTGCTCTCCGCCTATTGCCAGCGCAACGAGGGCGAAGAGGAAGACGGCGACGGCGACGGCGAGGACGGCGGTGGGCAGGAGGCGGCGAGCGGAGCTTTGCAGGGAGAATCCATTGCACGCGTCTGAGCGGAGCCACCGCGGCGAGGGGGGCGGGCGAGAGTGAGCGGGGAGCAAGCCATGCTAGTTGGCAGCGAAGGCGAAGCGAGCGCTATGCAAATCTGCAGTCTCCCAACAGCAAATCACCGGCGCCCCTATGCAATGCAGCGGACCAGCCGATGGGGGAGTAAGCAAGCGGGCGCCGGCCCCGGCTCGCTTCCTCGCCGCGGCGGCGGCGGCGGGCGGCGGCGACACGCTAACTGGAGCGGGCCATGTGGCAGGCAGGCTGCGCTCTGCTCATAATAGCCTACGGTGGGGCTCTGCAGCTTCCTTGCTCGGGGAGAATTTCCGGGTGGGATGGGGAACTGAAGACTCAAATACTTTCAAATGCCGTTTTTTGTTCCACGCCCTCCCCCGGACATTAATTCTGTCGGTATTTCAGGGCCCATCTTCGGGTGACGCTAAGCGAGGGATACCTCTCCGCCTCTTCTTTATCTTTAAGGGAATGCCGCCTATTGGAAAGGAGTGGTGATGCTTCGTCGAGGAAGCGCAATCATTCCTCCTCTTTTCCTCTGCCCTTTCACCAGAGACGCCTCCCCGAAACCACACAAGCCCTGCCACCTCTGAGAACAAGCAAAATACAGCGAGCATCCAAGATAAGGTCTCTGCCAATCCCGCCTCTGTTCTCTTCCTGACTGCCTCCCGTTCTTCTCCGCTGAGTTTACCCCACTCCGTGAATGGGGTGGGGGACCCTACTGGTTCCCTGTCCACACTATACAGCTTTTTCTGCTTTCCTTTTCCTGTCTCACAGGAAGAGGGAGAATGTGCCAGCAGATACAGTACTGCAGAAGGATTAGGCAGGTGAGCATCCCAGTTCCTTCCAAAGAGAACAAAAGACAGGGTGAGCCCCTGAAACAATGGGAGCACCTTCCCCCTCTCAGGTGAGCAAGTGAAAACATGATTGGGCTGCTCTTTGCATGACCAAGCCATTTGCTGTGCTGTCCAGAGAGGGAGAGAGGTGGGCTTTTTCCCCTCTGTCCCCACTTCCACCTGCAACTTCAGTCCATTGTTCTGCACTATCTAAGGAGGCTGAACAACAGCCCTGGGTAGGAATGGCTGCTTCCCCTTGCTAATTTTGTATTTCTCTGCTCCTCTTGAGCCTGAAGAAATAAGAATTTGACAATTGATGGTTACTGCTATCTCACTTTGAGATGTGCAGTGGAAAGAGTTGGACTAGATCATCTGCTTTTTAATGTTGCTAAAAAGGATAGCCCCATGTAATGAAAAGCAGCCTTTGCTTTGGGCAGCTTGGTGGGCAGTACATCCTACCCGGATGAAGTAGATATTCAAATCCACATGCCACCCAAACTAAATTCTAGAAGACCAAAGATTAGGTCACTGAAGTTCATAAGCAAACTACCAAGCGATAGTGCTCCAGATTTTTTGCTGATTTTTGGAAGGAGATTCACATACAAAATAAAATAAAGTGTGTGCCTCAGATATTTAACATGCCTAGACAACTGAAGAAGTTTCCCCAGAATAGATAAAAAATCCTGACCCATCACCTCTATTTATTATATCGTAGTCCTTCCCTTTGTGCTCCTTAGTTCCCAAAAAATGTTTTTCTTTTTAATAAGATGTCCCAGCTAGATTTTACACTTCTAGTGCAGAAGATTTAACTAAATGCCTGCTAACACATCACTGGAGAAAAAAAAGGACTGCCATGGGAAAGGAGGAGTTGTACAAAACATGCTCAGTCAATAAATTGTGCGTCTTTATGAAATGGCAAAGTGAAAGTATACCTAGTGCTTCTTCCTTTAATTTTAATCCCATTAAAAAAAACACCTTCAGGAGATTATGTTGATTTAAGGAGTGAGAAGTCCAAAAGGAACTGCTGAGTATCCAAGTCTAAGAGTAGATTTGGGTCTTCTCAGTCCACCCCACCTCATCAACTAGATCACATTGACCCCTTCTGAACAATTCCCTCATAGCGTAAGAACATAAGGAATACTATGCAGTATTGGACCCTTAGCCCATTTAGTCTAGCAGTCTGTTCTCACAGTGGCCGACCAATTGTACAAGGAAGCCTACAAGCCTCCCAGCATATGGCCTTCAGAGACAGTCACACTATCATCAAGGCTAATAGCCATTGATCTCCATGATTTTCACCAGTTACTAAGATGTAGCCACCACCAATCTCATGTTAGTGAATTCCAAAGCTGAATTATTTTTATTTATTTATTTTTATTTTTATTACATTTATATCCCGCCCTTCTCCGAAGACTCAGGGCGGCTTACAAGCTTAGCAGTAGCCTTGTGCTATATATGTATAAAAAATACTTTGATTTTTTTTCTCTTGATTCCTCCTGGATTCAAGTTTATTGGGTGATCCCTGGTTCTAATATTCTAGGAAGTGGGAAATATCTTCTCTTTGTGAATTTTATCTACACCAAGGATAATTTTATACTGCTCAGTCATGTCCCCTATCTTTTTCTGGATTAAAAAGCCCCAAATGTCACAACCTTTCTTCAAAGGGTTGCTGCTCTAGCCCATTGATCATCTCAGTTGCTCTATTCTGAAACTTCTTTAGCTCCACCATATACTTTTTGAGGTGCAGCAACCAGAACTGCATGCAATATTCCAGATGCAGTCGCACCATTGATTTATATAATATTTTAGATGGTACCACTTAAGGCTAATTGTGCTTTGAAACATTCATTGTTTTGAACCACAGTTGCCATACTCCCTTGCCATTGACTTGTTGACTGACATAGATGGGAATTAATCCAAAACTTTTGTATTATCTCATTATCTTGCTAAATTGTTGTCAAAGAAACATAGAATAACAATTAGAAAGACTTAAGGGAATATCCTTCAGGATTAAAATGCCAGAAGATTGGGCTACAACCAAGCATGTGTTGGGCCATTACTTTTTATTTGATGTCACTAGTCTGCACCTATCATTTATGGAGGTCTTGGAAATCAAGGGGCAAATATTGCCTGAGGTTACATGTTGCCTAATCCTGTTGTTTTAAATCGTGCAGAGCATTTCACATTCATTAACTGATTTAGTTTTGCAAAATAATGCAAAATGTATTGCAGATCAATACATCTAAAATTATATATGTGAGGGAAACAGAGGTTCAGTTATGTGCGGGAGTCAGCCTTTGAAATAGGACATTTTGTGTTCACTGCTTAGGGTTATTTTTTAGCAATTCTGTTACAGGTTCGAGCTGATAGAATTAGCTGAATTTTATTTTGTTTGAACATCAGTCACTGTCAATCCAGGAAGATATGCAAATAAATAAATTCCAAACATAAGAATTAAACAAAGATGCAATTTCTTTCTAAAACAGATAATGTAAAAAGCAACAATTCACTAACAGATATGTTAAAGTCAGTAAAGGATTTATGCTTCATTTCATTGCTACTTCATGCAATGTATTTTAATGCCAAAGCAGCCATTTGTAAACTCTGTGATATCACATCTCCATACAACAGGATGTGTTAATCACTAACAACCATTTTCCTTTATGCTAGCATTTCAAGAAGTGATTTCTGCCAGACATTGTGAATCTTCTCAGTATTTGGTAGTAAGACTCAGAACTTGAAAAAAAGTTTAATTTTTTATCTCCCTTAGGCACAGAGGTCAGATGGCTAACTATGAGCCAGTCACTTACTCTCAGCCTAACCTACCTTATAAGGTTGTTGTTGAGGGGAAAATGGAAGGAGGGAGCTTTCTGGACCCTGTCTTCAGTTGTACAGAAAATAGGTGAGATTTTTGTCTGGTACATAACAAATAACTAAATCTCCTCCATGTTTTATGGAAGTGATTTCCTTAGCATTACTGACACTTCACTTATATGAAATTGTTTGTCTTAAATATTCAGAACAAAAGTATCTACAGAAGAATCAAGATACTATAAAAGTATAAAGGAATCTATAAAAGTATCTAGAATCTATGCCAGAAAAATAAATTTTCCCAACCTGTCAGATTACTAAAGGCTAATTTAATTTACATGTAGACTTTAACATTAGCATCATTTGGGCAAACATGCATGAAAAGTGAAGGACTGTTGTATGTATAGTTAAATAACAATCTCTTGACTGCTGTTCAGCCTCTGATTATTTAAACATTAATTGGCTGAATAATCAAGTTAAAATCTATTGAAATATACATAGGAGTTCCTGAGCAATTGCTGCAATAAGAAGATGGATCTTGAATCTCTTTCATCCTAGCAGAGCTGTTGTTAGGAGATGGCTGAGAGGCTTGTTTCTGGGTATCCTGTGTTCTCTGTCTCTCTCTCTCTTTTCCTTTCTCTTATGTGCATACCTACTGATTGACCCTATGTGACTATATCTCAAATATTACACCTTGAATGATTCTTACAGACAATTAAATTGGAATTCATCTTACCCATGCACACCACTGGCACTCATCTTTTTTCCAATTTGAAAAAGATTAAATTATACAAAAATATTTTATTAAAAGCACTTACTTTTGATTTTTGACTGTTTTACTCTGCTTCATGCAGAACTTGCCCAGTCTTAAACTCTGCCTTTAATTTTTGCTGGGGGAAAAAAATGAGCCCATTACCTCTGGATGGGAGATCTAAAATATGTGCAATGGGATATATTTAAGAGCAAAAAAATTGCAGCCAATCTCAGCTCAAAAAGGATATGTTCAGACATAAACTGTTATTTTTCATAGTAAACTATTGGTGAACTGTTATTTGCCATTTCAACTGTTTCCACTTAGTTTTTCCTTCCTATAGGGGCAGCAAAACATATCCAAACAGCTCTATACATATCTTCCTTAATGTTATGTCCAAACTTTTCCAACAAGCTAAAACCATAAACTGTTCATTTAATGATTCACAATGGCTCTAACATCTTAGGAAAGGAACAATTCAAAGTTCCTATTTGAATATAATGCTAAGGAGCCCCAGAAAATGATCCAGTCTTCTTATTTACCTATAGGCAGTTATGAGGAGGATGTGAATTTATTCTTCTAGTTCCCAAATGTAAGAAGAAGTAATCCAATAGATGGCAAGTTTACTAAGGAAGATCTGAATGTGAAATAAGGAGGAATTTCCTGACCACTGGGTTCTCAAATACAAAGGCCTGTGCCAACTGCAGGCCAACTTAATGTAGCAGCTCAAGCGCCAGCGCCTCCTGCTGGCCAGGGCAGAATTGCGGCTCAAATGCAGCCACAGCCAGCACCGGTACCAGTGGCAGTCCCAATGCATCTGCCCCAATTCTTGGCACAGGTGCCACCGGTGCCTCTTGCAGGTCAAGTCCGGATTGCACAACCTGCACAGCCAGTACCTCAAATACATGTTCCTCAACAGGCATCTCCTATTGTACCACTGGTTAGCGACTTGAAAATGAAGCGGTCAGGACAAAATTACAGGGCATGGGTCAGTGAAGTTGGACTTTTGCTTCTCAGAGAAGGTACCCATTGCATGGTATTTAATCCTCCTAACCAGCCATGGACTCCTGATATATGGGACTTGAATAATAAAGCATGCACAACATTATTGATGTCAATGGACACTGAATTGCAGCTTACATTTTCACAAGATGCAACTGCTCAACAAATTTGGACTCAATTAGAAGCATGTTATCGGCCTACATCAATTGAGTGGCGACGCGACGCTGAAGACAGCCATCTCTGGGCTGTCCGCTCTGTGGCTTCGTAGAACCACCAAAAACAGCGCCGATCAGCTGTTTCGGTGGTTCGGAAGCCCCCTCCTCAGCAGAAGAGGAGGGGGTGAGGCCCCAGGTAGGGGTTGAGCTCTCCGGGGCCACCTGAGCTTCTAGTTCGGGCGGCTGAAGGATCGAGCCCCCCCGAAGCCTGGGTTTGCTCCGGGCTGCACAGCGCTTCTGCTCCATGTTTTTGGGAGCAGAACCAAGCAGAACCAAGCCAGAAGGAAGGACTCTGGAGTGTGAAGAGGCAGGCAGAGCGATACAGGAGATCAAGGTGAAAGGGGATTTTTGTTCTCTAGTTCAACGGATTTTATGGACTTTGAAAGTGAAAGTGCGTAGCAAGTGAAAGTGGGGGAAGATGGGAGTTATTAAACAATGAAAGAGCCCATCTCTAAGGAATATTACGTGCTTTCAAACAAAAATTCAACAACCTTTAGTCTGTGATGATATGAGGATTTGTGCCCTGGGCAGTGAGGTAGGACTGTAAGACTTTGAAGGGTCCTTCCAGCCTATGACTGGTAGGCAAGGGCAGATTAAGTGAAGTTTGGGTCAGTGCAAGCCCAAAACAAGAGATCACAAGAGAGAGAGAAAAAGGGCAAAGCTCAGGGTTGGAATACAAATTACACCCTGTCAAGTAATTCTGGAAGGTAATAAATTAAGAGAATAGTATTAAGCATAGTATGCAAATGGAGCCAATAAAACTTAGCACACAGGTGCTGGAGTGAGCTTATTACCTGTATTCCATACACGTACACTTCCTATTAGCAAAACTGGCATGCTACCATTAAAAAATATCTGGATTCAATATATTATAGGACTTGTCTCTCTTTTTTCAATAGTGCAAATCAATGTTTCTTTTCAGATGCTGGACAGCTCCCAAGAAAAACTGCTGTTTGACGTCTAAGCTTAGTTAAACTCCTAGACATCTTATTATTCCTGTATTTCTGTTTCCACAGAAATAAAAGCAGTACATGGATAGAAACAGACTTGGAGAAATTCCATCTACATGCTTTGCAAAAACATTGTGATTGGAAATAAAAGGGACAGCTCTGGTGAAGTCCTTCCTACATTGAAAATTATGACTACCAGTTGCAAAATTATATTTTCTCTTCCCCTGCTCCCTTTCGTCCCATATCAGGAGCAGAGGCCCTTTCACTGACCTGATGATGTTGAATGAAATCTTTCAGTGTCTCCCACCACTGATCTTTCCAGCCAAGGCTTTGGAGAGTTAAACCAGACATACAGAAGAAATTAGACTGCCAAAGCAGGATTGTAGCAGTTATTATTTACTAATTATTTACTAACGTGAAATAACTTCAAAATGTTTCAACTGTGGTCCTCTTCATTGAGGAATCAGAAAGTTACAATATAAACAAGTGGCAATAATGAATAAAAGCATTAGTTTTAGATGCTGTATGCAAAACAGTTGTTCTTCTTGCTGCAGAGAGTGACATCTATATTTTAAATATACGACATTCATTCTAATTCATAATATGAATTTTTCCCCAAATTAAGTATTTCATGAATACATGAAATTAAATTACAGCCTGTTGGAATAAAAAGATCTTAGCAACCCTCTAAACAGTGAACATCAACAAACTTACTTAACTAGTATGAAAAACACCTTTTGTTTTTAAAATAGCTTTGAATGTCAGTTCAGTACAAGTCAAAATATAAATACCGTATATACTTGAGTATAAGCCGAATTTTTCAGCCCACTTTTTGGGCTGAAAAAATCCACTTCGGCTTATACTCCAGTCAACAAAAAAAAAAGAACTTACCGAGGACTTGCGCGCGGCCGAGCTACTTTGCCTGACGCTGCTGGGGTCGCCCGGGTGCCTCTGCTCACCCTCAGCAGCACCTGGCCCGGAATCACATGCGAAACAAGCCCAGCAGAGGAGCCGGAGCGGCGAGCAGAGGCGCCCGGCCCAGATCCTGCAAGGCCCGGCCGAGACACGCCCCCAGCAGCGGAGCTGCTCCGGCTCCTCTGCCGGGCTTGTTTTGCATGTGAGCTACTTTGCCTGACGCTGCTGGGGTCGCGTCTCGGCCGGGGCCTTGCAGGATCCGGCCCGGGCGCCTCTGCTCGCCCTCAGCAGCACCTGGCCCGGAATCACATGCGAAACAAGCCCGGCAGAGGAGCCGGAGCGGCGAGCAGAGGCGCCCGGCCCAGATCCTGCAAGGCCCGGCCGAGACACGCCCCCAGCAGCGGAGCTGCTCCGGCTCCTCTGCCGGGCTTGTTTTGCATGTGAGCTACTTTGCCTGACGCTGCTGGGGTCGCGTCTCGGCCGGGGCCTTGCAGGATCCGGCCCGGGCGCCTCTGCTCGCCCTCAGCAGCACCTGGCCCGGAATCACATGCGAAACAAGCCCGGCAGAGGAGCCGGAGCGGCGAGCAGAGGTGCCCGGCCCAGATCCTGCAAGGCCCGGCCGAGACACGCCCCCAGCAGCGGAGCTGCTCCGGCTCCTCTGCCGGGCTTGTTTTGCATGTGAGCTACTTTGCCTGACGCTGCTGGGGTCGCGTCTCGGCCGGGGCCTTGCAGGATCCGGCCCGGGCGCCTCTGCTCGCCCTCAGCAGCACCTGGCCCGGAATCACATGCGAAACAAGCCCGGCAGAGGAGCCGGAGCGGCGAGCAGAGGCGCCCGGCCCAGATCCTGCAAGGCCCGGCCGAGACACGCCCCCAGCAGCGGAGCTGCTCCGGCTCCTCTGCCGGGCTTGTTTTGCATGTGAGCTACTTTGCCTGACGCTGAGAAGACCCGCTTGGGCACTCGGGTTGGTGTCAGTCTCCGCAGGCCCTTCTCGTTTCCAGGAACGTCAAGCGCGCTTGGCTCCCCACCCCCACGGCAGGGCAGGGCAGAGACTTGCTCGCCCTTCTGACGGCCCTGAAGAGAAACGAAGGGCTTGCAAACTCCCCGCGAGAAGCTGGGCGAAGCGCGCGGCTGGGCGAGTGTGTGCCTGCGCGCGTATTTACGAAAGAAACGCTCCGAGAGTTCTTCTTTCTCCGCCCCCTTGGGGGGAACTCTAGCGACTGCTGTAGCCGCGCTTCTCTTCTCGGCTCCGAAAATAGGGATTTCTACTCTCTCTCTCTCTCTCTCTCCCCTCCCCACCCCGCATTTTCCTGCCTCTTCGATTGCGACAATAAAAGGGCGAAGGGTGCGCTGGTTTCTTCCTCCTTCCTCCCCCCTTCCCCTCCCCGATTGTCAGGTGAGGCAGCTGGAGGTCTGGCCGGGAGATTGTAGCCGTTTTGAAACGCCGCGTCTTGAAACGCCCGATCAGCTGATTTTCGGGTGGAAGAGCCGCGGCTTGAATCTGTTTGCATCTGCCTGAATTAGACCGAAACGGCCTGAATTTGACCAGAGTTGCTTTGTAATGGCTGGAGGAACTGCAGAGGAGGTCTTGCCGGGAGATTGTGGCCGTTTTGAAACGCCGCGGCTTGAAACGCCCAATCAGCTGATTTTCGGGGCGGAAAGAGCCACGGCTTGAATCTGCTTGTATTTGTTTGAACTTAACCAGAAACGGCTCGTAATGGCTGGAGGAACTGCGGAGGGAGTGAATGCTCCAGCCTGGAATATTTGGAAAGGCTGGGGGAACCGGATGAACTGCAGCTTAAGCGACTGTTGCCGGAGGAGCCATGGCTTGAAACGCCCCAGTTTTGGGGCAGCGTTTGCTTGTTCCGGGTAGAAAAAACGCTGTCGACCCCGGCATCTTTTGCGGGGATTTCCCATTTCCCGTTGCGAAACCAGCCGAGCCCAAGTCCACCCTTTCTTTTTTTTCCACGGCACGCTCGGTGCCTTTCCCACGATCGTGTCTCCTTCAGATCTTACGCAAGCTTCCTCGATTTCCTGGTGTGTGTGTGTGTGTGTGTTTCTTTCTTATTCCTCCCTTCTCTGGTGGTTGGAAAGGCGTGTGACGCGCTTCGACAACAACTCTGCTGGCTCTCTCGGTGGGAACCTCCCATCCTCTATATACCCCCATTTCGGCTGCTTCGCAAACTGCTTCCTCCACCCCACCCCACCCCACCTCACCCCTCCCCGCAAAAGATGCCGGGGTCGACAGCGTTTTTTCTACCCGGAACAAGCAAACACGCAGGCAACCCTGCACTATTCAGCTCAGTGAAGTCACGCTTGGTTAAAAAACAGATTTAATAATAATAATAATAAGAAGAAGTTGGGCTGATCAAATGTTTCAATAATGACTGAAGGAGAGCTGCTTGTACCTTGGTCTTTGTGCTGGTGTCTTGACATGCCAGTGTTTTTATTTATTCCATTTATTCCATTTGATCAGCCCAAAGTACAAAAAAAAAACCCCAAAGACAAGGTCTAGTTTCACGGCGATGAGCGACCGGAGTGCCAATCAATTAGTTAATTCATCAGTTCCAAAATCAAGATCACACCGGCAAGCTTTGTCAGTTGTCACTCGCGGCAGTACAAATACACTAGTACGGAAAGCTGCCGTTCACTTTCGGGGGGAGGAAAAAAAACAACAACACCGCATGCTTTCCGCCCCGAAAATCAGCTGATCGGGCATTTCAAGCCGTTTCAAGCGTGACTTCACTGAGCTGAATAGTGCAGGGTTGCCTGCGTGTTTGCTTGTTCCGGGTAGAAAAAACGCTGTCGACCCCGGCATCTTTTGCAAGGAGGGGTGAGGTGGGGTGGGGTGGGGTGGAGGAAGCAGTTTGCGAAGCAGCCGAAATGGGGGTGTCAAGCCCTACGGGGACCAGGGGAGCACTTCCAACAATGCCCGCGCAGCACCGAAGGCCCATTGGCACCCGCACCCCCCAACTGTTCGGCGGGCGAACGCCAGACCCGCTGCCGCACTTACAGCTGATCGGCGGCCGGAGGAGATTGTGGACGGGCGCAGAGGGTCCGCGTCAGCACAGACAGCTGATCGGCGGCTGAAGGAGACTGCGAGCGGCTGCGGAGGTTCCGCGCCGGCACAAACAGCTAAGGGACAGCCGGGGACGTCTACCAGTGGTCACGCAGCGCGATCAACTGAGCGGCAGCTAGAAACAGCCGCCGACGGTCGCACGGGCCTCACGGGACTTTTCGGGTCCGATGGCGGCTTGGAGAGTGTGGGTGGCTGCTTCGCAGACCTTGCATGCCGCTACAACCGCCAGGTCTGCGAAGCAGCCACCCACACTCTCCAAGCCGCCATCGGACCCGAAAAGTCCCGAAAAGTCCCGTGAGGCCCGTGCGACCGTCGGCGGCTGTTTCTAGCTGCCGCTCAGTTGATCGCGCTGCGTGACCACCGGTAGACGTCCCCGGCTGCCCCTTAGCTGTTTGTGCCGGCGCGGAACCTCCGCAGCCGCTCGCAGTCTCCTTCAGCCGCCGATCAGCTGTCTGTGCTGACGCGGACCCTCTGCGCCCGTCCACAATCTCCTCCGGCCGCCGATCAGCTGTTGATCCGGCCGCGGAACCTCTGCAGCCGCTCGCAGTCTCCTTCAGGCGCCGTTCAGCTGTCTGTGCTGACGCGGACCCTCTGCGCCCGTCCACAATCTCCTCCGGCCGCCGATCAGCTGTTGATGTGGCCGCGGAACCTCTGCAGCCACTCGCAGTCTCCTTCAGCCGCCGATTAGCTGTTTGTGCCGGCGCGGAACCTCCGCAGCCGCTCGCAATCTCCTCCGGCCGCCGATCAGCTGTAAGTGCGGCAGCGGGTCTGGCGTTCGCCCGCCGAACAGTTGGGGGGTGCGGGCGCCAATGGGCCTTCGGTGCTGCGCGGGCATTGTTGGAAGTGCTCTCCTGGTCCCCGTAGGGCTTGACACCCCCATTTCGGCTGCTTCGCAAACTGCTTCTTCCACCCCACCCCACCCCACCTCACCCCTCCCCGCAAAAGATGCCGGGGTCGACAGCGTTTTTTCTACCCGGAACAAGCAAACGCTGCCCCAAAACTGGGGCGTTTCAAGCCATGGCTCCTCCGGCAACAGTCGCTTAAGCTGCAGTTCATCCGGTTCCCCCAGCCTTTCCAAATATTCCAGGCTGGAGCATTCACTCCCTCCGCAGTTCCTCCAGCCATTACGAGCCGTTTCTGGTTAAGTTCAAACAAATACAAGCAGATTCAAGCCGTGGCTCTTTCCGCCCCGAAAATCAGCTGATCGGGCGTTTCAAGCCGCGGCGTTTCAAAACGGCCACAATCTTCCGGCAAGACCTCCTCTGCAGTTCCTCCAGCCATTACAAAGCAACTCTGGTCAAATTCAGGCCGTTTCGGTCTAATTCAGGCAGATGCAAACAGATTCAAGCCGCGGCTCTTCCACCCGAAAATCAGCTGATCGGGCGTTTCAAGATGCGGCGTTTCAAAACGGCTACAATCTCCCGGCCAGACCTCCAGCTGCCTCACCTGACAATCGGGGAGGGGAGGGGGGGAGGAAGGAGGAAGAAACCAGCGCACCCTTCGCCCTTTTATTGTCGCAATCGAAGAGGCAGGAAAATGCGGGGTGGGGAGGGGAGAGAGAGAGAGAGAGAGAGTAGAAATCCCTATTTTCGGAGCCGAGAAGAGAAGCGCGGCTACAGCAGTCGCTAGAGTTCCCCCCAAGGGGGCGGAGAAAGAAGAACTCTCGGAGCGTTTCTTTCGTAAATACGCGCGCAGGCACACACTCGCCCAGCCGCGCGCTTCGCCCAGCTTCTCGCGGGGAGTTTGCAAGCCCTTCGTTTCTCTTCAGGGCCGTCAGAAGGGCGAGCAAGTCTCTGCCCTGCCCTGCCGTGGGGGTGGGGAGCCAAGCGCGCTTGACGTTCCTGGAAACGAGAAGGGCCTGCGGAGACTGACACCAACCCGAGTGCCCAAGCGGGTCTTCTCAGCATCAGGCAAAGTAGCTCACATGCAAAACAAGCTCGGCAGAGGAGCCGGAGCAGCTCCGCTGCTGGGGGCGTGTCTCGGCCGGGCCTTGCAGGATCTGGGCCGGGCGCCTCTGCTCGCCGCTCCGGCTCCTCTGCCGGGCTTGTTTCGCATGCGAGCTACTTTGCCGGCCGCTGCTGAGGGAAGATCTCTGGAGAGGAGCATAAGGTGAGCTGCTGCATTTCCCAGCCTCGGCTTATACTCGAGTCACCAACTTTTCCCACTTTTGGGGGGTAAAATTAGGGGTCTCGGCTTATATTCGAGTCGGCTTATACTCAAGTATATACGGTATGTGTTTTAAAAATGATTTAGTTATACACTAAAGTCTACCTATTTTACATTAGTATAAATATCTTAAGATCGAAGGAAAAAGTCTTTCCTCAGATACTTTCCTCAGATACTTTCCCCATCTTTCCTCAGATAGATGGTGAACTCATCAAATTTGCAGAGAACACCAAGCTGGCAGGAATAGCCAATACTCCAGAAGATAGGCTTAAGATACAGGAGGATCTGGACAGACTTGAACACTGGGCACTATCTAACAAAATGAAATTCAATTGTGAAAAAAGTAAGGTTCTACATTTAGGCAGGAAAAATCAAATGCACAGGTATAGTATAGGTGGTACCTTGCTCAATAGTAGTAACTGTGAGAGAGATCTTAGAGTCCAAGTGGACAATCACTTAAATATGAGCCAGCAGTGTGCTGCAGCTGCCAAAAAAGCCAACACAGTGCTAGGCTGCATTAACAGAGGGATAGAATCAAGATCACGTGAAGTACTAATACCACTTTACAATGCCTTGGTAAGGCCACACCTGGAATACTGCATCCAGTTTTGGTTACCACGACGTAAAAAAGATGTCGAGACTCTAGAAAGAGTACAGAGAAGAGCAACAAAGATGATTGGGGGACTGGAGGCTAAAACATACAGGGAACGGTTGCTGGAATTGGGTATGTGTAGTTTAATGAAGAGAAGGGTGAGGGGTGACATGATAGCAGTGTTCCACTATCTCAGGGGCTGCCACAAAGAAGAGGGAGTCAAGCTATTCTCCAGAGCACCTGAAAGCAGGACAAGAAGCAACGGATGGAAACTAGTCAAGGAGAGAAGCAACCTAGAACTAAGGGGAAACTTCCTGACAGTTAGAACAACTAACCAGTGGAACAACCTGCCTCCAGAAGTGGTGAATGCTCCAACACTGGCAGTTTTTAAGAAGAGACTGGCCAGCCATTTGTCTGAAATGGTATAGGGTTTCCTGCCTGAGCAGGGGGTTGGACTAGATGACCTCCAAGGTCCCTTCCGTCTTATTATTATTATTATTATTATTATTATTATTATTATTATTATTATTATTATTATTATTATTATTATTATTATTATTATTATTATTATTATTGTTGTTGTTGTTGTTGTTGATAGTAGATAGGGCGAGCAACTTGAGGGTCCTTCTAGACTCACAGCTCTCTTTAGAAGAGCATATTGGAGCTGTGACTAGGGGGGCCTTTGCCCAGGTTCGCCTGGTGTGCCAGTTGCGACCCTATCTGGACCGGGATGCCTTGCGTACAGTCACTCATGCGCTCGTGACCTCTCGTCTAGACTACTGTAATGCTCTCTACATGGGGCTGCCCTTGAAGTCCACTCGGAGGCTCCAACTGGTGCAGAATGCAGCCGCGCGAGTTGTGCTGGGAGTCTCCCGATACTCCCATGTTACACCTTTGCTCCGCGAGCTGCATTGGCTGCCGGTTGTCCTCCGGGTGAGATTCAAGGTGTTGGTAATGACTTACAAAGCCCTACATGGCATGGGTCCAGATTACCTATGGCAACACCTGCGGCCGGCGTCAACTTCCCTCCGTCCAGTGCGCTCCCACAGAGAGGGCCTCCTCAGGGTGCCTCCGATCAAAGAATGTCGATTGGTGGCCCCCAGGGGGAGGGCGTTCTCTGTGGGCGCGCCAGACCTGTGGAACCGCTTGCCGGTTGAGCTCTGGATGGCCCCCGACCTTCGCTCCTTCCGGCGCAATCTAAAAACGTATTTATTTGAGCAATCTGACCTGGTTTGATGGGTTAGGGTTGGGGTTTTAATATGTTTTTTAATTACTGTTTTAAACTTGGGCATTATATTTAATCGTTTTTTTAACTTTTGTATTCTGTTTTTATATTTATTGCCCTGTACACTGCCCTGAGTCCTTCGGGAGAAGGGCGGTATAAAAATATAATATAATAAATAATTTTCCCAAGCTGAGAAATACTTAATAAGTTTTATTTATTTACTTAAAGTATTCATATAGCAGCTCATCGTCTAATCAACTGAACAGCTCCCAATCAAAAGTTCAAACAATTTATAAATCATATTGAATTCATAAACCTAAATAAATGGGAAAACTTTAAGAACAACAAAAACCTAATCCCAAGTCAAAGTAAGGACCCTGAATTGGACCAAAATGAACTGGCGACCTGTGAAGAACATAAACAATTGGCATGATTTGTTCATGTCACTCAGTTCTATTCAATACAACTTGCCTTGAAATTTTGTACTACTTAAATTTTATGAACCATTTGGAAGGGCAGTAATCTAAGTGAGAAGCTACCAGGGCATGGATTACCTTAGCAAGGTGACTTGCATGCAAGTAAGACCTTTGCTGGCACTAAGCCGATGAAAGGTGCTTCATGCCGCAGTGCCACTAATGCTAAAGATATGTCCAAAAGAACCTTGATCTATGATTTTTTTCTTAGGGAAAGTAAAACCATATTCAGAACAGATTTAAGCCCATTCCTCCAAATAGATAAAACAGATACAACAGATTGTTGGCCCATCTCCTCAGCAATGTCTTTGTCTCATATGACTCCAGTGAAAAAAATGGCTATATTCAGCAAATTTAGACATTTTATTTTAAATCAATAAGTTTTCATATTTAGTGGTGTACAGCATGGGTTATAAAAGGGAACCAGGAAACTTTGTGGCATAAATGTCTTGGAGTTCAGTAAATAGTACCCACAGCACTATCCTCTGAAGAAAACCATCCAGTTCCATATGGAACTACTTTAAAGCTCTTTCGTCAAAGACAAACTTTCCAGAATTATGCCATGGTCGCTAGTATCAAATACTGCTGACAGAACTACGGAATCAGCAAAAATGCCAAATGTAAATTTCATCCAACGTAGTAACCGAAAAGATTTTGATCCTTGGATTAGGTCTAAACCCCAACTGAAAGAGATGCAGAAATTCACTGAATGTAGTTATTTATTAAACTTATATACCACCCATCTTGCTGAGCAAAGATTCAAGAGTATCAGAATCTGCATACACCTCTTGCTGGCCATTGGCTTATAATTATTTTGACCTTCTGGATCCAGTGAGTATCCTTATTTACAAGCTGTGATAAGCCATGAGGAACATGGTTCAAACAAATGTAAAGTTGGCTGAACTCACCCAAGCATCTTGTCTGCATCAGTCAAGCCTGAAAAATTAAATCTTATCCAAAACCCTAAGCATAACCCTGGGCACTTCTACAATCTAACTGCTAAAATTACAGAGTTTAAGTTATGAATTTTATCAACGTTGCCTTCAAAATGTCTATGCAACATGTCATAATGATATGCTGTGGGATCTCCAAAAGCCCCAAACCACTCAGAAAAGTTTCCACTGGGTAGCATTGACAGAATGCAATAATGAAGAATAAAATCTCCCTGTTTTCTATCAGGTAGATGGAAGTTGGCTTGAAAATGAGTTCTAGTATTTGATCAGATACAAAATTAGTATCTCTTCACTTGTATTTTAGTCATCTGATTTGCTTCATTGTGTACCAAGGGACTGTGCAATGTGGGAAAAGTTGTAAGGAACAATCAGTTCAGTGGTATTGTCATCTGTATATTTCATAAGGAAGGTAAATCATTGACACAAACACCAGCCATACCCCCAAAAAAATATCTTACAACTTTCTGAAATCCTATGGAATCTATTAGTCTCTGGGTATCCATTCTCATGGGTACCTGTCCTTTGTATAAAGGAATAGTTAATGCAAGTCTCAGCAGGAAGTGCTTTGCCTATGCAAGGGAACAGATGTAAATTCTCCCACTTTCAGATAGCCATCCTTCTACCCAATAGATAAATCCAAATCCAGTGTGTGACCTGCCATGTGTGTTGAGTCAATAACAAGTTGAGACATGTATGATTGTTATGATGGCCATGTGGTATCAACCAATCCAGCTAAGACTTCACCATGTATGCTGAAGTCTCTCAGAACTAATGTTCTAGTCCTCATTATCAGATCTGAGATAATCTTCATCAATTTAGATAGAGAGCACCAAAATCCTGGATACCCAGTACAAGTTGCACACAATAGTGGCACTTGAACAGACATCAAAACTGGATAATTCCTATAGATATTTCCCCTCTGTTCTATTCTGTGCCTTATCAAGTATCCAAAGGAGCACACCTGAGAGAGACTACAGTAATTCCCCTCAGTTCTCCAATCCAAGTCTCAGTTATGTACATCAAGTAGGTCCACCCATCTACAATAACAAAATGGCTACTCATTGCAAAGCCTGTGTTTTTGCAAAGAAATGCGTACTTTTCCTGGACTTAGGACTAGTGTGAAAGCTGGACAGAAGGACAAAATCTTAACATTTTCACAAACCCCAATGCTATATTAGAAGTCAGTGCAAAAGCCTTGTGGCCTGAATTAATGCAATTGAATGAGCTTAGACATTCCAGTCAAAAGACCATTTTAGGTAATTGGCCTTGCTGGGCACATGGATGAGAAAGAAAGTTCCTCCTGAGGAATTTAAAAAAAATGAGTGAGTTTTTGTACAAATCTCCACTTTTTCAACCCAACTTATTTCAAAGTTGTAACAAGGATAACATGAGCCTACATTTTTTAATTTGTTCTAGAAATTTCCAGTCCGATCTTTCTTTAAAAAGTGCAATGTATTTTTAGTTTGAAGGAAACAGACTTGAGACATAGTCATCCTTTTCATGCTTTATTGAAAAGGCTTAATTAGGATTTCCTCATCTGAAGTATTAAGCTTTTAAACAAAAGGTAAAAGTTTAAAGCAGCTATCGGTAAATATTATTAAAGTATATAGTAAGCACCATGTCTTATTCAAACCCAGGAAGGGCTGCAATGTCTTTTTTAATCTGCTGCTGACACCAGATATGAATTTGAATGTTTCAGCAAGTTACTGTGCACTGGGGCAGGGACAAAAGGAATTGAATGGTTTGGGTCCAATTTTAATCAGTACTTGAGTAGGAGGGAAGCGAAGCTTCCATTTCACATTGTGACCCCAAAGAAAAAAGGATAAAAATTATAAAAATGAAGCCTGTCTCAGAACCGACAGTGCAGTTATTAACATTATTATCACACACTTAGTTAGGTGCAATGAACTCTTCATAGTAACTCTTAAATTTGTTCATGATTTTTTCCCCTGAATTTTCTCTAAACACTTTTCATTTGAGAATAAAGGAAATTGTGCAGTTTCTTTTTTGAGACTATGTCAATAGATGCAAATTCCTCCTTTCAAAACAGAAATGGATAATGCATTAAACAGTTGAAAGTTTCACATTTCTTGCATATGTTCAACCCCGTGGGACTTAACAACTGTATTAAGATGCCCATGAGCTTGTGTGGAACATCCCTGTGAAAAGCTACATTGGACTAAATCCCATTGACCAGAACAAAGCTTACTGCTGAGCATATACACACAAGAGACAGAAATACTATATTTTTACTTCTTTCTCTTCAAGGGTACCCTTGAGATTTGAATAGTCATGTTTTTGAACAGCTACAGTGTTCAAAACAGCTACAGATTCAAAAAAGGGCATTTTTTTTTCTTCCTGAGGGAAGGTTGAGGAGCAAACAGTAAGAACAGCTGCTGCAGATGCAGAAAGTCCAATAAACAGGATAGTTGTCAGTTGTGTCCAGGAATATATAAGTATTTCAAATCATTCTTGAAAAATAGCTACACAAAAAGAACTTTTATAAGATTTAAAAGATTTCACCTTTCCTATTAACTAAATTAAATTTTGGATACGGATCTAAATTAGCTTCTGTTCTGCTACTGCATTTCAGTTCTATTCTGTTATTTAAAGGAAAGGTTGTAAAGGGTGATGGAGGAGAAGAGGGAGGACAACAACTCATTGGTCAATCTGTAGTATTTCCAATCCAAACTGGAAGAACAGCTTCATAAACATGTCCCATCTGCAACAACCTCTGTATCCTCTTCTCTTTCTCTCCTTCTACTTCATCGAAGTTTAAGTTGTAATTTCTTCACTGGATGAAGTTGTGTCAAGTGGACTTGTGGCATCGTTATTGTCATGATAGATACATTTGAACAAAACCAAAACAATTTGGTAGACTGTACCACAAATGATCTTGTATAAAATGAGGAGAAGAGAGTCAAGTTTTATGTTAAGCCTGAGGTCAATGGTTCCAAAGCACAGATAAGGTTTGTAAATTGGAGTTCAAAACAAGTAATTGTTCCATGTTCTCTGTGCTCTTCAAATTGGGCTTGAAGTGGAATGTTGAAGGCTCTCTCAATTTTAATTATTCCTATAGTTATGTACTATTTTGTTTCACTTCTCTGTTTACATTTCTGAAATCTGTCCTTCAGATGCTACTCAAAATTAAGGTTTCAAGTTGATTGATGATTAGCTTTTAAATTGTGGATCAGTAATTAACCTCAACCAATTCTATCTTCCCAAAGAATTGCATAGTTGCCTTCCTCACAATAAACTAAATCAGACTCTTACAACTCATGAACAACTGTAGGTAATAGAAACCTCTTCCTTCCTGTAATGACTTAGAATTAGAGTCATAGGGCTGGAAATGACCTTGATGTCTTCTAATTCAACCCATTGCCAAAGCAAGGGCCTTTATATTATCCTGGACAAATGGCTGTCCAATCTTTTCTTGAAACCTCCAGTGATGGAACACCTACAACTCCAGGAGGCAAGCTGTTCCATTGGTTAATTCTGGTCACTGTCCGGAAATTTCTCCTTAGTTCCAGGTAGGATCTCTCTTAACAAGCTTCCATCCATTGCTTCTTGTCCTAGTCTCAGGTGTTTTGGAGGATAAGACAATTCCCTCGTCTCTGTGACTGCCCATCAAATGTCACCTCTGAACCCTCTCTTTGTTAGGCTAGATATACCTAGTTACCTTAACTGTTGTGCAGTTTAGTCTCCAGACCTTTTATCATCTTTGTTGCTCTTCTGCAAACTCTTTCTAGAGTATCACCTTTTTTTTAATCATGACGATCAGAATTGGATGCAGTATTCCAAGTGTGGCCTCACCAGTGCAATGTAGAGTGATACTGCAATATCTCATAATCTCGATGCTATCCCTCTATTGATGCAAAAGCCAAAAACATTGGCTTGTTTTGGCACATGCAGCACACTCATACTCAAATAGTGGTCCATTTAGACAGCAGTCCTCAACTTTTGCAGCTTAGCAGCCTGGCTGGGGCCAGCCCACCATTCTCAAATAGTCCACGGCCCAGTAGTGAGCCATGGCTTGGGGGTTTGAGACCTCTGTATTAAGACACCTAGATCCTTCTCACAGTTACTACTGTTGAAACTGGTGCTGCCTAATCTATAACTGTGCATTTGATTTTTCCTGCCTAAGTGCAGGACCCTATTTTTCTCTGCAGGACCTTACTTTTCTCATTATTTCCATTGATGAACACATGTATAGGTATTGCATATCTTTGCATGCAGAATGTGTGAACAAGGACATTCAGTATTAACTGCTTATATTTATCTGTATGCAGCTTCTGCTGCTGCTCCTCAGTTAATATCCTCTTAGCTATTACATATGCATTCCAATGATAGATGACCAAAGGCATCAGCCTCTGACGCTCTCTCTTTACCAAAGCTGAAGGAAATTCACCCTGTAAACATTTTTGTTGCTTATGGAGCCAACAGGGAAACCTGACCCCATTTTAGTACCTGAGTGAAAAGCTTGCTTCTCTGCCATCCTGCCCTGGTGATTTCCTCTATTAGGTTGCCAAGATGGTTTCCTCAGAGAGCTCTGTGTTTATCTTGACAGGTGTTACTGAGCTCTACTGTGTCTCCCTGGAATTGTTACTGCCTGCTTTGAGGTACAGTGAAAAACATTAAGACAGCAAACTAATGAACTTACCTTATTGCATTTCAAATCATATCAGCAACACAGTAGGTTGGATTAATCTACTAATGCTCTTCTAATGATGCTTTCATTGGGAATATGGTGCTGACTTTCTATTTTTCTTTAGTATCTCATATTGCTGAAGCTTGAAATAATTAAAAGGCATGAGTATTTTTTCTGCTTTCCACTCTTCATTACATGAATATGTATTTTCAGTATTATTTTCATTCTGTAGTTTACCTTATTGTTTGGTAAGTATGGACTCTGATTACTACAGTCATGGAATTACAGTGAAAGCAACAGTAATTAATAAGAGTCAAACACATGCACCCAAAACATGTTTGTCTCTGGAGAAAAATAATCAAAAACAGGATTTTTTTTTTGTGAGTCTGAATGAGTCACAGTTTTCGACTGGGAGTCTCTACACTCTGTCATTCAAGCACTGGTCATCTCACGCCTGGACTATTACAATGCACTTTATATGGGGCTACCCTTGAAAAGTACTCAGAAACTATAAGTAGTGCAGAATGCAGCAGAACAGGAAATTCTTAGGACTCCTAGGTTGGGTCATGTTACACAGTTGATTCCATGAGCTGAATTGGCTGCCCATTGGTTTACAGATGCAATTCAAGATGTTGGCTCTTCATGGCATAAAACATCTCACCCCATGGGAATGGTCCACCCCATCTGTGATGGCAGAAGGGGCATGCTGTGGACTCTTTCAGTCAAGGAACTTTGGCTGACAGGGTCCAGGAGAAGAGCTTTTTTCTGTCTTGGCTCTAGCCCTATGGAATATCTTAACACACACACACACCCAGGTGAGATTTGCACCCACCATGGGACTGAAGACCTTGCTCTGCCAGTTGGCTTGGGGCACACCATTTTAGAGGTGGCTGTTGGATTAAGAAAAGCCCCCACCTCTTCTCTTCTCATGTATTTCCTGCTCCCCTCTTCCCTATCTTTTAACTGCACTTATTTTATTGTTATTTATTATTTTATCATTTCAATGTCTACTAGTTTTAATGTTTATAAGATGCCAGAGTCACCTTTAGACAAAATGGGCAGCACATCAATCAATCAATCAAACAAACAAACAAACAAACAAACAGTGGCCAGACAATGTAGATGTGCTCCCTATTTATTATTTACCAGTATACAGTATAACCTGAATTTGAAACATTTGAAAAGAAAGGAGAAGACCACTGCTTCCTGCACCATCATTTTGAGATCTTACAGCACCCAGGCTAAGCTGTCTGTTTCTCTTTTTTTAGTTTCTAATTCAAACATTGATCTATCCTTCTTTTACAGACACATACACACTGAGCCCCAAGGCATGAGAAGGGGATGCCTATTTGTGCTTATTCTTTAAGATGAACCTTCCTGAGTCTTGTGAAATTAATATTGGTTTATAATTATTGTTAATGCTACCCCAATATTCCATAGTGTAGTTTTCTTCCAATAGTTTGGACAGCACCTTTTACTATAGCAGCCAGCTGTGAAGGGTGAGAACTGTATGCAACATCTGTCGCAGGCATTATGTTGAGGAAACAACATGGCTTATTGATACATACGAGCCAATATTTTTCAAACCTGGCACATTTAAGATATGTGGACTTCAGCTCCCAGAATTCTCCAGCAAACTTGGGGAATTCTCACCTCCCAGAATTCCCCAGCCAAAATTGAGAAAGAAGAACTATATACGTTTCCTTTTCTAAGCATTTACTATATTAAGTCTATTTATCAGATATATTTCTATGACACTGAAATCAAAACAACTCTCAGCAGCTCATGTTAAAAGTACAATATGAAAACATCAAATGTAAAAATAAAAATACAGTAGCAGTACAACAATTCAAAGAAGATAGATTTTAAAATGGCAAGAACATATCAGGGGAAGACTCTGTGAAACAGCTTGATCTTTGAAACTTTTCAAAAGGCTATCAAAGAAGGAGCTAGCTTGATCTCTGCAAGGAAGCTGTTCCACAGTGTCAGCTCTGCAGCAAAAAAGTAGTGCCTTGTCACCTCATCCCCAGAACCTCTTGAAAGTGTGGGATTAGCCACAATTTCTCCCTGTAAATCTAATTATTTGAGCCAAAACCAGGTGGAGAAGGTGGTTCTCTAAGAGTCAAGCCATGAACAGCAAAATAAATATCTATGAAGACTGCTTCTCCTGCTATTTAGATTTGCATCCATTGCCAACAAAAAATACTTTCTGGATCTTCAAGCTAATTCCTTACTTAATCCAGGAGCTTAGTACAGTGCTAATGCAGAAATCTCAAGCAGGTGTGGGGGTTGTGTGTGTGTGTGTACACTGTTAATGAAGGATAAATGAATGAATGAATGAATGAATATACAAACAGCCTATATCCCATTTTTAGAAGGATTATTCATATACATTTACTGAAATGGAGCAACAGTGGAATAACTATTGCTTTTGCAGATTTGTATCTTTCAGCAGTATAACTGCTAATTTGGAAAAGAACTGTCCTCCAATTTCTATCTAACCTTTAAATGTTTGAAAAACAGCCTTAAAAATTACAGCCATTTTGTAACATTGCTATGGTTTCCTACGGCCCTCCAAAAGATAGTGAGTTGTAGGTCTTGACCACTCAAGCATTCCCTTCCTCCTACTTTAAGGACTGGAGCAGCATGATTACCATATAGTAATCCTGGTTCTTTTCTAGAAATTTGCATATATTTATTATTTGTATTGATTTGGATATGAGATTCTTAGTGCAGGGCTTTTCAACCTGTTCACCCATTGTACCACTTTTAGGATATGGCAACATCCGAGTACCACCAGTCACCTAGCAAGGTGTCGAAAACTTGATGACCAAAAAAAAGAAAAAGAAAAAAGTGATGAAGTACAGGTAGTCCTCGACTTACAACAGTTCGCTTAGTGACTGTTCGAAGTTACAATGGCACTGAAAAAAGTGTCCCCCAAGCCAAAGCCAAGCAAGACACCTGCCTGCTCGCCCGGCGGCGCTCTTCTTCCTGTCCAAGGTTTTCATTGTTGTGAGCATTTCTGTTGAGGATTGGCAGTGAGGATGGGGTGGGGGTGTTTGGTTTTTATCCCCCCCCCCGTCTGCTGGGTGGCTGCAGCAGGTTTTAGTCACTTCACATGACCCCGGGACACTGTGACTATCATAAATATGAATCAGTTGCCAAGCATCTGGAGATGCTGCAACATTACAGCTGATCGGCGCTTCTTCTGGGCTCAGAAGCACCACGATCAGTGCCGAGCTCCAGCTGGAGCCTGGCGCTGATCCTGGCTCTTCTGCTGAGCCCTGACAGCCCTGCAGTTCCAGCCATCTCTTGCTCAGGCTTGTGCGGTGCTGCCACCAGTTCAGCTCATTCCACTCCCCCACTACCACTTTTCTAGGATGGTCGTGTACCATCTGCCAGGTACCAATGTACCACAGGTGGTACCCGTACCACTGGTTGAAAAGCCCTGTCTTAGTGCACCATATGTTTGACCCATATGTGCCTTATTTCTATATCCCTATTACTTTGACTGCATGTGTGTAAATTATTTTCATTCGTTACCTTCCTTCTCTCATCCAAGTGCCCATAAGCAAAGACAAAACATATATATGTGTGTGTGTGTGTGTGTGTGCGTGTGTGTGCGTGTGCGTGCATCTGTGTGTGTGTGTAGCATGTGTGTGTGTATATATATATATATATAAATATATATATATATATATATGCACATGTGTGTGTGTATGTGTGTAGCATGTGTGTATATATGTGTGTGTGCACATGTGTGTGTGTGTGTGGTGTGTGTTATGTATATCTTTGTGTAGATAATATACTTGCTTTTGAGAACAGGCAACAGAATTTTATTTTTAATGTGTGCCAGTGTGCTCAAAGTAAAAAATGATAATAAAGATTGCCTTGCCTTGCCTTGCCTTGCCTTGCCTTGCCTTGCCTTGCCTTGCCTTGCCTTGCCTTGCCTTGCCTTGCCTTGCCTTGCCTTGCCTTGCCTTGCCTTGCCTTGCCTTGCCTTGCCTTGCCTTGCCTTGCCTTGCCTTGCCTTGCCTTGCCTTGCCTTGCCTTGCCTTGCCTTGCCTTGCCTTGCCTTTATTTACATCTCTCTAGCAGATGTATCCAGAGGATCCAACTCTTTCATCAAAATGATGAAAGCATTGTGGTGGAAGCAAAACACAAACTGTATCCGTTTCAAAGTTGCAACATCAGAACACATGTACAAAAGAGATGGAGCTTGTGATGTGATGCTCCTTTGTCATTCTCCCTTCCCTCTGACTGCCCCTGCAGATGCCTGTTTTCAGCACCTACCATTTAGAGAGACACAACTTGTGAGTATTCCCCTCTGCCACTCAGTCTTTTCAATCCCTCAAAACAGTTCAACCTCTTCTCTTTTGTTGGCCTTGAGACTTTGAGCATAAACAGGGAATACCGTGAGCCAGTCATTTCCTTAACAAAGGTGACAAGAATGTAGTTTGCCAGTCCTGTTTCCTGAAACATTGTAGGTCCTGATAATTGGTTGCTAATTTCTCCCCATCTATATTTTAATCCATGTCCAGTAAATTTGTCTGGTTATATGAAAAAGAGCTGAGGAGTTAGGAAGGAAAGTGTGACGTTGCCAAGCTACCTTTTTTCCACTGCATCTAACAGTTCTTATTAGCTATGATAGTGAAAGAGTAACATGTCAGCATTTTAAACTTGACATTTTCCCAATAGTTGTAAACACAGCTGCAATTGTGCAGTCACTAGAGTAGGAGATAGTTTGATCAGATATACTCTAAACAGGCAGGGCACCAAAGCTCAGAGGGCAGGCATAGATATATGATTAGTAAATAAGTACACAAATAACATTAACTGAATGACTTTATATATGTATTTATATACCTCTAACTCTACAGATTTGAAAAAATACCTAAATAAATTGCATTATCCATAAATATATTTGAATTATAGAATTATAGTTCCATTCTCAAATAGGTTTTGTCACTAGGAAGTTTCTTCTAAAATTTAGCTAAATCTATGATTTTTCCTCCATCTTTTAAAACAGCCTTTTCACCCATTGTACCACTTTAAGGATAAGGCACTATCCAAGTACCACCAGTCGCCCAGCAAGATGTCAAAAACCTGACCCCCCCAAAAAAAAAGGGAAAAAAATGATAATTTTTTTTTATCAGGTAATCCTCGACTTACAAAAATTTGCTTAGTGACTGTTCGAAGTTACAAAGGCACTGAAAAAAGTGACATGACCATTTTTCACACTTATGACTGTTGCAGCATCCCCAGCGTCATGTGATTTACATTCGGATGCTTGGCAACTGATTCATAATTATAACGTTCAGTGTCCCAGGGTCATGTGATCACCTTTTGCACCTTTTTTTATTTAAAAAGTTTTACAATACATTTTAACTTTAATCCCCCCTCCCCCACCCCCATCTAACCCTCCCTATCCCTCTCCCCCATTCCCACCTCCCCCCCCCGACTTCCCAGAGCTAAATACAGGGTATAAAAACGAAAAACAAACATAAGCATCCATATGCTATCAACAATAAACTATTAATTCTATCACCCTCTGGCTCATGTAAAATGATTACAAACAGTAATAATATTACAGATAAGAAAAAAAAGGAAGAAAACAGAAAAGGAATTTTACTCAAATGCTAATTAAAATTTCTTAATCCCAATCCTTATTCATATTAATTTCAAAGAAAAAACTTTCATCTACTATTTACATTCTCCCACATTTCTCTAATCTCTAGACAAATTCTCAATTACGCACCAAAAGCGCCTATCTCTATTAACCTTATTAATCTCCAACCAAACTGAACTATAATCAAAAATAGTTCTTGCATATATCACGCCAAATATCTCGCAGTTCCAGATCATCCATCTATACGTCTAGGACACCATTCCAATCTCCAATAAGAATAAAATAAAAAATTTAAAAAAATTATAATCCAATTAGGTAACCTTTGTTTATAGTAAGTTAAGAAAAATCAACTTGTTGTTGATTAGAAGCTTGCGTACAAATACTTTTAGTCCACAACCCTAATATACGTTTCTTGCAAACAGATAACATCAGTCTTAAATTGTTTTAAATATTAAAAAGCTTTCTTTCTCCTCTATGATGAATTCAATCCATTGACATTCTAATTAGAAATTTAGTCACCAATCTTGACACTCCAAAGCTTTTGGAGCATATCTGAAATGACCCCTTCAACTTCTTTAGACCGCGCCCCTCCCACAGCTTCACTGTAAGTACGCTTTGGAGGTTCCATAACTTTCTGCTGGTCTTGCTCTTGCTCTCGTCTCGCTCGTCTTAGGGCGGCACGCGTCATCCTCTGCTCTCCTGCAGCAACCAATAAGACTGTAACCTGATCCCCTCCAGCACCATTCTCCTCTGTCTGTCTATCTGCAACTTCTTGAAGCTTTCCCTCACCATATCCCTTTGCAGCTTCCAGAAGTGGTAGGGGGATTGCTTTTAACACATTGCTATAAAAATCACGTGCCTGAGCCACAGTAACCAAACGATGTCTTTTACCTTCATGCATCACCACCAGTCCAACTGGAATCTCCCATCTGAACTTAATATCACATTTCTTAAGTTCCTGTACAAGAAATGCAAAATCTTTCCTTCTCTTTAAAATCTTTGGAGGAATCTCTTTTAAAACCAAGACTTCTTGCTCAGCAACTACCAATTTAGTATCATAAGCAGCTTGAATGACTTCATCTCTAATTACTCTCTTTGTAAAATAGACCACCACATCTCTGGGTAACTTCCTCTGTCTTGCAATCCATGAATTAACACGAAAAATTTTATCCAAACTTCCCTCAATTTCAGATGCTGGCTGGCCCAATACCGCTTCCAAAGCTTCAGAGATCAGCTGCTTTAAATCTTCTTTAGAATTCTCCTTTAAGCCCCTAATTCTAATAGCATACTGCATCTGATGATACTGAGCGAGGCTCAATTCTCCGTCCACTTTATCCCTTATATTTTCATTCTCTAATACCTTTGCTTCTAATATAGAGTTCTTTTGACTGAGATCCTCCACTTTTGCATCCAGCTGTTGCACACATTCAGCTACACTTTCAATCATAGACAACATGTCTACCCTCATTGCTCTAAACTTCTCTTCCATCTTCTTCTCCAACTTCTCCTCCAGCTTTTTCAACTTTTCATCCATCATATCAGATATTAATTGTGAATGCTTTTCAAGGGCATCTTGTAAATCCTTAGGCGTCAACGCCGGAGGAGGTACAGGAGGAAGCAAAGCTTGCAACGAGGTCTGTTGCACCGGGGAAAACCCCGCATTCCGAAGAGCTTTAGAAGTTTTGGCCGCCATCTTTCGTCACTTTCACTTATTGCGCACTTTCACTTTAAAGCTATAAAATCCGTAGAGCTAGAGAGTAAAAATAAAAGTCCACATCACCTTGACCTCCTGTACCGCTCTGCCTGCATCTTTATACTCAAAAGTATTCCTTCTGGCAGGGGTGGTTGCTAACGCCTGGCTCTGCTCCAAAAATCACGGAGCAGAGACACTGCACAGCTCGGAGCAACCCAGGCTTCGGGGGGGCTCAATCCTTCAGCCGCCCAAACTCTCAGTTCAGGCGGCCCCGGAGAGCTCAACCCCTACCTGGGGCCTCACCCCCTCCTCTTCTCCCGAGGAGGGGGCTTCAAATCCATCTAAACAGCTGATCGGCGCTGTTTACGATGGAAAAACACAGCTGCGGAGAGGACAGCCCGGAGGCGGCTGTCTTCGGCGCCGCGTCACCACCAGAAGTCACCTTTTGCACCTTTTTGACAAGCGAAGTCAATGGCTGGGGGGGGGGTGGCGTGGCCAGCTCATCACTCAGGTTGCAGGGTGCCTGTGGGGGGGAAATCCGTGGGTCTCTGGTAGAGGGGGGTGAGACTGAGGTGGGTGTCTTCCTTCCCTCCCTCTCTCCCATTGTCCTTTCCTTCCTTCCTTCCTTCCTTCCTTCCTTCCTTCCTCTCACCTTTCACCCTTTCCTTTTTCTTTCCTTCTTTCCTCACGTTTCTCCCTCTCTTTTCCCTACTTGCTCTTCTTCCTTGCTTTCTCTCACATTTGTCTCTTCCCTTTCCTTTTTTTTCCTTCCCTTTTTCATCCATTTATTTCTTTTCCTTCCCTTCCCCATCCACATACTTTTCTCTTTCCCTCCCTCCTCAGATCCCTCCAGGGGAGTTTAAAAAAAGGAAAAAAGGAGAGACAAGGCAGCTTTCTCAACCAGAACGACAAGGGGGTTTCTCCAGGGACGTCAGGATGCCAGCTTACTACCTGACAGATAGAGACTCGGGGCTGCTCCTCTTTTTGATGCTGGTTGGGAAAAGGGGCATGTGTGTGTGTGCGTGTGAGGAAAAAAGATGGGACTCGGGCTCAGGATGCCTCTCCCCACTCTGGAGAGCCCCGCTTTCCCTAGCGTGTTGCTCCCGGCTTTATTCACAGGAGAGGAAGGCTGCTTGCTATGCTGCCTTGGGACCCTCTGCGGAAGCCAACAGGGCCAGGAGTGTAAGCATGGCTTTGGCTGGGGAGTTCAAGGAAAGGGCACCTGGGAGCACTCTGTGGGTGAACAGCTGAGGGCATCTGGCCCAGCCCTCCACAGCTCGGCCGTGCTACCGTGAGGCCCATTGGAAGCAGCGCACTCTTGGTTCCCAGGCTCGGCTGGCAGAGGGAGAGTGGTGCCCGCAGGCTGCCCAGAGCTCCCACCTGCACCAACCAGGCAAGCGCAGGGAAGCGGAGCCAGGTGGCCGCCTCCCCTACCTGGCCACGAGGGAGCAGTGCCTGCCCCGCCTCACCAGGCAGCAGATGCTCCCTCCCTCTGAGCCCTATTCGCAGGAGAGGAACGCCACCTGCTGCACTGCCTTGGGACCCTCCACGGAAGCCAAGAGGGCCGGGAACGAAAGCGCAGCTTCAGCCAGGGAGTTCAAGGAAAGGACTTCTGGGAGTGCTCTGGGGGTGAAGAGCCAAGGGCATCTGGCTAGGCCCTCCGCACCTCGGCCACACTACCACGAGGCCCATTGGGGGTGGCGCGCTCTGGCTTCCTGGGCTCAGCTGGCAGAGGGCGAGTGGTGCGCCAACCAAGTGAACGTAGGGAAGCAGAGCTGGGTGGCTGCCTTCCCCCACCAGGCTTGGTGCCTCCCCTACCTGGCTGAAAGGGAGCGGCGCCTGCCCTCCCTTCCTGCCTGCTCGCCTCGCCAGACAGCAGCAGCTCCTCCCTCCCCACCCCTCCGCCGCCCTTTGCTGGCCACCAGGTAGAGAAGTCCGGCCGAGGCCGAGCAAAGGTCATGGGCACTTCTCCGCGGGGCACGCCAGCTGTCAGAACTGCGCTGCCTGTGCACCCCCCTCCGGCTCCGGGGCTGCCTGTGGACTAACCTCCGCTGCTTTGCGCCCCTTCGGCTATGTGCCCTGCTGGCCCAGCCATGTCACTGATGGAGCTCTACAGGGGGTCACTGGTGAGGAGAACCGGGGAAAGGCTCCCGGCATTCCGCTGGCCTCCCGGCGGTGGCTCCAGCTGGCAAAGAGAGCAGTAGGGGGGTGGTAAGCCTGGAAGCAGCCCTGACCACTCCAGGAGGCCAGCAGAATGCTGGGAGCTCCCTGCGGAGGGCCGATCTGGCATCACACTGTGGGGAGCAGAATCCCAGTGGCATCATTGTGGCTGCAGGCATGGACCTCCCTGCAGTGGAGACGTCGCAGAAACCCCGCTCGAGCATTTGGGAGGAAAGACGGGGCTCCCTCCATTCGGCAAGTGCAAAAGACATCTGTACGGAACAAGCCTAGCCAGGTTCTGCCAGCCCCCATCCTTGCCCAGATGCCCTCACCATCCCCAAGCGTTTTTTTTTACTAACCTGCTTTCAGCTGCATTCTGTTTCTCCGCTTCTTCCCTTTGCCACGTGTTTGTGGGACTATGGTAAAAAAGAAAAAAAGTTCCATGAGACTTTTTAACTTCTCACGAGATCTTGCAAGAAGTTAGAAAATCCCATGGAACTTTTTTTGTCCCACAAACACGCGGAAAGAAGCGAATGGAGAAACGGAATGCAGCTTTAAGCAGGTTAGTAAAAAAATGCTTTTTACTTTTTTTTTTAGTGCTGTTCAACTGGTCCTACATGTACCACCAGCCATGTGCTCGCATACCACTAGTGGTACACATACCACCAGTTGAAAAGCCCTGTTTTAAAACAACAAGTCTTGCTTTTTGTCAGTGCCCTTCTCAAATAGTATAGCCAGAACTTACAGACAGGATATTATGAAATTATTGGTTTTTCTGAATTGGAATACAAAATCATTGGAATTGTCAGGGCTTTTTTTTCCTCACAGAATGCCCAGAACGGAGTTCCGGCACCTTTTTTGGATGGAACCTTGTAGGGTAGGCAAGGCGGGTTGTATGACGTTTGTGAGTTCCGGCACCTTTTTTTTTTTTTTTTTACAAAAAAAGCACTAGGAATTATACTAGGGGATTCGAAAAAAATATTAT
Organism: Vipera berus; assembly: GCF_964194415.1. NCBI lineage: Eukaryota > Metazoa > Chordata > Lepidosauria > Squamata > Viperidae > Vipera > Vipera berus. Next base: position 324,759,415 of record NC_138202.1, read on the forward strand.
GCATGTAAAAAGGTTGCATAATATACTATATTTTTATTTATAAAGAATAATTGGATGCTTTGATGCTTGAATGGCATGTCTGTGCTTTTAATGATTTGGATTCTTGTTCTGTATGCTAATCTCAGCTATGAGTCTATGTCAAAACAACACAGGATTTGCTAGGATTTTCCACCTAAGCCCATCTGGTTCATTCATTTGCCTGGTGCTCCAAATTTAAGCATAAATATTAAGCAAAAAGTGAATCCAACCTGATAGCTGCATTTCTGAGCACAACTTTACAAATAGTAGATTTGGAGGAGAAACATATGTGATTAATGCCTGGCAATGCACAGATCAATATAAATCTTCTCTATTGTGCTGCCTATATATTCTGGTCAACAGTGTTATTTATGGAATAAAAATATCTGGGGGAAAATAATCTCTTTTTGTTCACAGCTTTCTTTGATGTACCGAATGTTTTTTGCAACTTTGCCTAATGTACTTAACGGTTAACATAAATTCCCTAGGAAGACCTTTTTAAAAAACACAGAGTCCCCTGATGCAGTCATTTTTAACATAAATTTCTCTGGCGCAAGCCTTTGCTTTTTTAAAGATAATAATGTATCTTTTCCTGTATATACTATCAAAAGCTTTTTGGGTGGGGGTATGGATTTTTCAGCAGAGAAAGACATTAGCATATTTCATTCTATGCTGTTACCTTTATACTGACAAGAGCCCATCCTGATAGATCTTGAAAGTCATGGCAATTTTCTTTTACACCCATTCAAATGCTGAGTGGTCATATGTGGCTATTGTCCTTTGTGTTTCTCACACAATGCTACGCAGGGTGGCTATCAACAAATAAAATAAAACATAAAAAACAAAGGGAACCCCGAATAGAATCTACTAATCCTATCCAAATTTCTCCCAGTTTTAGCCAAATCTGGTTACCTCCAGAGGTAATCATAGAAAATAAGAGAAACAGCTTCCTCTACCTTCCCCACAAAAATGGGGGAACAATTTACTGTAGCCCCTGAGTGAAGATGACATGACTGGACACTAGTTTGCCTTTCATTCCATCATCAGCCAAACATTAAGGCTGGGGGAAACAATAACCAGGGAAAAGGGAAAGAGGTCACATAATTCAAGCACTACATCTATATATTGATTTTCGGTATCTCCAGAATGACCCGTAATGCAAAACCTTAGCCAACTCCTCATGGAACGATACAAAAATTGAGGACTGTTCCACTACAGGTTTCAGCTGATTTCCTGTCCTAAAACAGAAACCATCTTTCAGAAGCTTTCTTGGATACGTAGAATGACCTATGTGTTTCCATCATTTGTTTGTGGTTCATGCCAAGATAATCATAAACTCGGGCTATCAGTTTTTCTAGCCAACGCATGGCATTACTTGCAAAAAGATGAAACACAACTAGCATTGATTTCCAAACAGCTGCGTATAAATTTTACTTTTCATTATATCTTGATCAGATCATCTACCAGATTAAAAACAAAACAAAAGAAAACCTACTTTTCCTCCCATCTTTTCCAAATCATTTTCTGGGCAAATGCTTCTGAATGGTTTCAGAGATTTGAAACATTATAAAACGTTGCTACAAAGGTCGAAAGTATCAGGTGTATAATTTCTTTCCTTTCTATGTAAATGTCTGCCTTGCTTCAGTATTCACAAATGTTCACCATTGACTCAATAATCATTTCACTGGGAAGGTTTTTCTCTCATCTTGTTTGTTTGTTTTTTTTAAAGATTATTTTCAGTTACAATTTAAGAGCCTAGCTTCAAGAACAAAATCAAGTAGAAAAAATGAAGCACAGAAACAGACAAAGGTTGCAAAATGGCAAGAAAATTTCACTCCTCTTCTTCAGCCCCAGTAGTCAGAAACAGAACAAAAGCAATGGATCATGACGAACAGCAATTTCCTACTTCAGGGATTAAACAGTGTTCTCTTTTGTGTTGTTAAATCAAAGTTTTAAATTATACTTCTCACCCCATACAGCTGATTCTTCATCACACTCACATGGAAACATGCACACACACACACACACACACACACACACACACACACACACACAATAACACCTTAAATAAATATTCTCCAGAGAAACAACAGCTGAATCTCAAACATATTACTTTCTGAGTAATTAATAGCACAGATAAAAATCCTCAATTCATATTCCTTTGAAGCAAACCCATTCATAGAGAAGGAAAAATTAAGCTGCTGCAGAAGCTAAAGATAATTACCCTTACAAGGAAGACTTTTAAGTGATACAGAAACTCTTTGTTCTCTTGAGGACAAGTATAAGAGGTTTTACTGCAGGGAGAAACACACACATTCACACATGGTCAGAGACAGTATGGATTTTATAAGCCAGAAGTCCTTGTTACCTGTAAATATTTTCATATTTCAATAAATACCAGAATTCCAAGGCCCTTGTTTAACAATAGCATAAGTCAATTCTCTCTCAAGTGGAGCTCAATTCTGGGTGACTCTTTTAGAGACACCTACAGGCAATTTTGTTCACAAAAGGGTGAAAATCATTTTCCATTGCTGACTTTTGAATGCTTTTGTCCTTCAACCTCTGAGCCCAGGAATCTTTTATGGTCTCCCATGTAACACTAAGCAGGCCAGAACATGCCTAGCTTCCTAGCTAAGATAATGCTGGGTAGATGCTGTCATCTGTGCTGCTGCTGCTGCTGCTGCTGCTGCTGCTGCTGATGATGATGATGATGATGATGATGATGATGATAAGGACTTCATGTAGTTTAGCATTTCCCACCCAAGATCAAATGCATAGTACCTAGATTTGGGATTTCATATTCTAGGAATATAATAACCATTTGCTCTTTTTTATGATTTCTAGAATCATCTTCTTGAGGTGACCTATTTCAGGTTTGCACAACTTGTAGAGAGAAAAGGCCCACATTAATAAATTAAATGTAATTGCAAAATCAGAAAGGGATACCTGGCATGTCATTCAGACAAAATATACCATCCTTCCAGGAACAGCTCTGGCTGTTGAAGTGGTGGATTGACTGCTGTGATGGAAGAGCCTGGGAAACAAGAGGAGGAAACAAAAACTTTGCAAAAGAGACATCTCAGTCCAAGGAAGGCAGGAAGAGTCTCTGAGCAACTCTGCTTTAATTATGCAAAGTATAAGTTGAGTTGGAGAATTGTTCTGATAGGCTTTCAAGATTACATTGCCTACCAGCAATAATGATCTTTCCAGAATTCCAAGGGATTCTTGTTTACTGAGTTTGCCAGGCTCACTGGGAATACTGGCGATGTTGATTACAGTGTAACATTTGTCCCCCGCTTGGCCTGGCCCTAGTGGAAAGGCTGATCTATCTACCCACTGACCCATTCAGTAGCAGTCAAATGTTGACATTTTTTGGTTTACAAGATTTCAAGAGTTTTAGACGGGGGGGAGGGGGCAGATGGGGAGGGGGCTAAAGTGTGTATGAATGCTGTAATCTCATCAACTGTAGCTACCTTTTGCTTTTGTTATGAGTCATGCCACATATTTTGCTTTCCTTTGCAAAGAATTGGCACGTATATTGCAATTAAATAAAATGACAAATTCTGTTTATTTATATAACAACTTGCAAAAGGAGGGAAAGTGCTAGGACATTCAGCCCATGTAAACCTGAAAATAACACAACCAGTAGGCGCACCAAACTGTTTGCCTCACCATTTTCAGATAATATATTCCCCCAAGGGTATGTCTGCATTTGCAAAGCATCTTCCTTTACTGGAACTGGACTTCTTGCTGACATTGATTATAGTCTGTGTATGTTCTTGCTTGTCTCTAACTTTACTTCTAGTTTTCTGCATCCATAATTAGTTTGAGAGATATATTTGCAACTATAAAAAGGTAAAGGTAAAGGTTCCCCCGCACATGCATGCTAGTCGTTTCCAACTTTAGGGGCCAGTGCTCCTCTCCGTTTCAAAGCCGAAGAGCCTCTCCATGGTCATGTGGCCGGCATGACTAGATGCCAAAGGCACACAGAACACTGTTACTTTCCCACTATAGTGGTCCCTATTTTTCTACTTGCATTTTTACATGCTTTCAAACTGCTAGGTTGGCAGAAGCTAGGACGAGTAACAGGCGCTCACTCTGCTACATGGCACTCGGGATTCGACCCACCAAACTGCCGATCTTCTGATCGACAAGCTCAGCATCTTAACCCACTGAGCTACCGCATCCCCATTTGCAACTATAAAGAGCCCCAAAATATTTGTCTATAGCAGTGTGTTTTTCACACGTGACAACTTTTAAGTTGTGTGGAGTTCAGCATGCTGACTAGGGAATTCTGGGAGTTGAAGCCAACATATCTTAAAGGGTCAACTTTGGGGGAAAAAACCATCTGTAGCATAATTCTGCAACATATACAGATGCAAGTCCAAGAACACTTCCACATTTTAAAATGTGGCTTCTTCAGGCCACCCGAACAGATATTTCTGGTTGCACACAAGAATGTTCATTCTAAATTTCTGTAGCATAGAAAATCCTAGTTCCATCTTTTGCAGAGAAAATTTAACCTTTTGGAATGTTCTTAGTTGAGATCTGTCTAGTGACTGTAAAAGTGGAGAACAATGTGAATTCAAGGAACTGTGTGAAAAACATGACTAGCAAAGGTTGAGTTAGACAGTGAATGGGTAGAAAGTAAATCATAATTTGATAATAACCTAAAGGCCACTTGTCAATGAACCACCTCCAGTTACATCTTATGTTAGTTAATTCTAAACATTGAAAACTTTTTTTTCTTTTTTAAATGTTGGAATTTGGAGTTAGCCAAGAAATCTACCTCAAAATCTCAATGGATTGTTTGGATAGTCCCAAATTTCAGGATCAGAAAGGGGAAAAGGTTATCTAACCAACAGCAAAATATCTCCATCATCTCCCATCTATTCCTTCTTTTTATTAATTTTAGGCACTGGATTTTTAATTGTATTCATTTGTTTTCATTTTAGGCATTGGACTTTTGTTTAATTTTCAGGAGGCATTTGAGAGTTATTGAATTGGTTTTCTATTCAACTTTTATGGCTTCAATTTCTTTTATTTTTTATTTGCTTTTAATTGGCATATGTTTAGGATTTCATTGTTCTACTTTTTAATCTGTCCATATCTAGGATTATATTAGTGTTGAACCACAAGAGATGAAGTTGAACTTTTCCCTCTGCCTTTATGAATGGCACAGCAGGCATGAACAAAGATTATTTTGCTAAAAACATTTATACATCTAGGCAGGGTTAATGTTGGACAAGACAAAATCCACAGCATCTACAATTTTGGCATTGTTCCAGCCAAGCTAATGGATGCATGCCAGCATCCCACAAGCAGAAGCCTTTTGGTAATGCTTCTGAATGGTAAAATATTTCAGTTCAATGAATAAAAAACAATAAAAGTGTAGGTCAGCTTATTATATCCTCAACCTGCTTTCTTAATGATTAATTTAACTTTTATGCAAGATGATGTAGAGACTAACATGGTCAAGGAAGACAATGCCTCTCTAAATAACTGAAAAATCCCTCAGAAACTTAAAAAGAGCCTCATCGAGAAGATCGCAAATGATGAAGGAACTTCTACAGTACATATACCTTCATTACATTTCCCTTGTAAAGCACATCTCTAAATGTCTGTAAATTTTGTGATCTTCTGACAAGCAAAATCAAGCCAGAGTCACTTAACAACTGTGTTATTAACTTTACTAACTGCAGTGATTCACTTAACGACTGTGGAAGAATGGTTGTAAAATGGGGCAAAACAACAACTGTCTTGCTTCTCAATTGAAATGTTGAGTTCGGTTCTGATCATAAGTCAAGGACTACCTGTATTTCATGCATTAGAGCTCTGGGACAGGATCTTTCATTTGTAGATCCTCTGAGTCTGGAAGGACCTCTTCAGTAAAGCATGCCTGGTACCCACCAGATTTTCTTCATGGCTCCCAAAAATACATTTTTATTCCTCAGAATTGTTAAAATATTTTTTATATTTAATATGTTAAATTTTTATGCATAGAAGGCTCCTAATAATTCTGGATCGTGCTTTTATTACAGGTTTTTATACTATTTTTTCTGTCTTGTAATTATATTCAATTGTTATAGAATAAATGTGATATATTTTACATTGTAATTATTGATCTAATTCACCTTTTGTGATTTTAATGTCTAAAGTCAATTTTCTCCTTCCCCCCCCCTTTTAAATGGCAATGCCACATCAGAAAGGTATTTTTCCTTTATTGTTTACAAATAATTAAAATGGAACAGTCCATTATTAAGAACAGATGTTCCCATATTGACTTTTTTTATAGGCTCTTTTCTCCACCTACCCCTTTCCACTACAAATATAAACTTTCTGATTAAGCCTTTTTGTGTCCAGCCTTAGACTATCTCTTTTCCCTTGAAAAGGGCTTTTAGTACTAGCACATCAATGAGTAGGAGGATGAAAGAGGCAGCCAAAAACATCTGAAAGTCCAAGACTCAACATTCTTTGGTTAAACTGGCATATAATAGCTTTTCAGGAGGACTTGTCAATCACTTACTACATGGTTCTCGTCACTGGTGATAATAAGATTTGAAATGAAAATAATATTTATGCAAAGCACTGGGTTCTGCCATTAAGCTATAACTTTCCTTTTCCTTCAAAATACATCATCTTTACTATTTGAATGTATGGCTGCAGGCAACATCTGGTTCATCCTTAATTTCTATATACCTAGCAATGCTAAATGCATTAAATTCTCACTGGCAGAAAAAAAATTACACTATTTCAGGAAATGTCTTTTAGAGTTTCATGGCAGAATAGGAGAGCTTTCTTGGAAGCACTTATCTTTTAGAGAACCCCACCCCAAGTTTAAACTAAACTTTACTTCAACAATGTGCAAATTTATTATGCTGCCTTTTTCTTTGGGAACTTTCCAATAACAAGTCATGGTGCCTAGAACCACTCCCTACTTTCTCCTTTCTTTCAAGCACTATTTTTCTTTCTTCCATAGTCAAACAGTATCCTAGCAACATTTTTGTAAAATCAGACGAACCTATTGCCACCCATTTATTCTTAGATTGTTGGAGGCCACATTATGTACTAAAAGAACTATCTCAAAATAAACTTTGTTGATGTGTGAGCATTTACAGAAAGAAGTGGGTGAACATTTCTAAGGCTCCCTTGGATTAATTCAGAAAAGATGCTGACTTTTTTCCCAACCAATTCATGGACTTGGGAAATATGCTTTCTTTAACCTTCTATTTCTCTGCAACATGACATATCCTATGATTTCTTGGACAATTATCTCTTTTTTACTGAGGCTTGTCCATCACTACTACTTGATAAAGAAGGAAAGGGAAAAAGGAAAATGGGACCAGTGTTTAGGAACAGTAATAGAGAAAGAGGATCAGAAACCAAGGCTTCTGCTTCAGCATGGATTTTTACATATCAGTGAATTGTTTAAAAGCTTAAGAAAGATGCCTTTCTCGTCATGAATTCCAAAATTCATCTATCTGAAGATGTTTGACAGTGCAATGAAGAAACTATCAAATAGGATATCTTTCATTATTTCAATTATCCTTTGTGTCTGGTATGAAGGAGGCAGTGGATCTACAACATCTCCCTAGGCTTCCTGCATGTGTGATTCTCTACCATAATAAAAAAAAATGATTCTGTTCAGTCTAATTATCAATGGCTATGATCCAGATGCACCCTAGATAGCATTTTCAACCAACCAAATGAATGAGGTGGTAGCTGAGTAGTGAGAAAGCAAACTTGCCTTGCCTGACTTTTTACTCAATCCCTCCCCGTTTCTGCTTCCAGCATTCTGTCATTTCTGCCATTCTTGCGCTCACCCCAATAAAGATACCACTAAAAAAACACTGCTAGAACCCTCCTCTCCAAAAAGCACACCTCATAATAATGTGATTTTCTCAGATTTTCATATTAATGTGAGGACTTTTCTTTGAGCTGGATAAAATGGAAGTTGGCAGAGCAGAAGCATAAGAGCTTGGATTTTCACCACCAGCAAGACAAATGGTTACAGAAACTCATCCCTCCCTCCCTCATTGATTTCCCTCATATAATGATTTCATCTTTCCCACACTAATTTCATTGTGAAAATAATTTTTAAAAAATGATTTTTGCTGTAAGTTTTAAACAGGTTCTTTTAGAGATAGGTGAAAGTAAGGGATTTTTCTTTTATTTTTCCTAAATATGTTCAGACAGACTTATAATTGAGAAAATCTCAAGTAGTAGCAGTACAAGTTTCTCTCATATGTGACTGACCTCTTTCTCTTCTTTCTTTTATGATGAAATAAAAAAAAATAATTATAAGTTCACACAAGAATACCTGTATACCTCTTCTCTTCTTTGACCCAAAGTGATATCCAATATCAGTTGTGAGTGCCCTCTTAGCAATTCCAGCCTCATGGTCCATTCTGAGAATGAACACAAGTAGGGAGAGAGTAAATAGACTGGAAGAAAATTGATAGTCAAGCCAGAAAGAAAGCCAGAGTGTCTGAATATAGCTTGTGTTGAAGAAAGTTATTCAGACTGAGAAGTCAGGAGGTCAGAGGGACTAGCTTAGTAAGTCAAAGGAGACTTATTCTGGAGGGCAACTTGGTCCCAGATGACCAGGGAATTGTAGTTTCACCCTCTGCAGAGATAAAATGATACTGAAGCAAAGGAGAGTGAGACAAAAAATAACATGCTGCCTTGGCAACTTTTTGTGCAGCACAGCACTTGGGGCATTTAGTTGCCCTTTTGGACAGGCAGTTTAAAAGAGAAGGTAATGCACGGGGACAGTAATTAGGTAAGACACCAGTTAATGGGTCATTTCAACCTGCTCCTGAATTCTTCCACCACTCCATTCACTCCATTGTTCCACTATTTGGCTTTTTTCTTCTCTGTAACAAGGAGGGCCCCAATTTCTTGAGAAAGAAGACCACTCTGCCCTTTGTTTTATGTATAATAGTTATGCAGTAGAATAATCCTCTCTTATACAAGAGATATCAGAGCTGAAGAAGGCAGTGAAAAGCTAAATATTCATGCTGATGATGATTTGGAAGCATTCTTTTTCAGCCTCTCCTGCCCAACATACACACAATGTAGCTACTAAGCTAAAGCAAGATTGATGATGTATGGAAGCTATCTTGAAAACTCTTTTGGGATTCAAGAGTTCCAAAATTAATAGGATAAGCATGTAATGGGAAAACCCCCCACCATCCATAAAGACTTAATTCTTATTGCCTAGGGGAGGAAGGCTAATGCCAAAACTATGACACATGTATCTGGGTACATTAGGGTGTACTATGTACATGTGGGTATCTATACTGTATATAGAGCACAGTCTTTATTTCCCTTCTATTTTGTTCATTTCCATGGTCATAGTATTGTAGAAAAAAATTGGAGACCAGTTTGCTTAGGCCAGTGAATTCAGGTCCTTGCTTGAGGCAAGACACCTAAAGCTTTACCACCTGTCCAGCTTCTGCAAGAACACATTCTATGAGGAGAGAGTATTTATTGAGTGCTTCAAATGTGTGGATTTCAACTTCTGAATTCATCCACCAGTCAGCTGGGGAATTCTGAGAGTTAAAGTCCACAAGTAGCCAAGGTTGAGGAACACTGATTTAGACAGGTATTTTTTTCCCAAAATATTCAACCAAAATCTACCCTGCTGCAGCTTAAAACCACTAAATCAAGTCTTGCCTTCTAGGATAACAGAGAACTGTACTATATTGTACTATAATCTTTCCCACTGTCTAAATTTAGATTAAAAGGTTGACACTGCTGGGAATTTCTTCTTTTATTATTCTGTAAAGTGCTATGTATTCTATGAGCATCAAACAATAAATAATAAACCATTTTAAAAAGTTTTTGCTTGGATAGTTCATTTTTATGCTGCTTTTCTGTTCAATATGAGCAATTTTAAGGTGAGCAAATCTTCTGAAAACCTTGTGCTGATGTATATATTTTAAAATGATTATGATGAACATAGAGAAGCTCAAACATGCTAGCTTTCACACCTATAGAGAGATATTCTATATATTTATTTAATCAGACCACTTAAAATCAGAAGAGTCGTGGCAGCTTACATTTTGTTTTAAATATGGAGTACAAATCAGGATAAAGTTATTAAAATACTGACAAACAATACCAAGCCATGAAAAGGCAGGCCCTTGCTGTTATTGTAATCCCTAAAAACCATCTGGGATGCCATGTTTTCACATTCATTTAGGGTACCAGTGGGGAGGGGCATCCATGCTTTAGAGGACAATACACTTCAGAAGAGTGGAGCTGCTACAGAGAACATTTTTTTGTTGGACTACATCACTCCTTACTCCTTGGTAAATGGGGACTCTTAGCAGGCATTCCCTTACTATCTGGGTAATACAAGTAAAAACTATTGGGGAAAGGCTGTCCCTGAAACATATTAGGTTTTTATAGGCTAGCATCTTGAATTGTACTTGGAAACCTACTGGTAACCAGTGTAGCAGAGATGTAACACAGCAGTACTATGGCTGAAAGCCATTTTACCACTCCATTCTGAGCCAACTAAAGTTTCTGGGTGGTCTTCCTGAGAAGCCACTTTTAGAATAAATTACAGTCATCTAAGAGAGATGATAAGAGCATGAGTGATGATCTTCAGTGCATCCTGAAGAGAGGCTGAAGGGCTATAAAATATGCTTTTGTTTTCCTGGAATTTTCTCCCAATTGCTTTGGCTCACTGCATGAGTTGCAGGAAAAATCTCTATGATGTTGTAAATATTTGATTTTCATTAATAAAGACTTACCGGTACTCTTAATTACAATAATCCTACTGTTTTCTCCTGTGTACATGCTTTTGATATCTAACCTGCTAATTCTAAATTAACAGTGAGTATGACCTCAACATATACTCCAAACCACCCTCTGGGCCCACGTACTCAGAAAGGCAAGGAATCACTTTGCCTTCCACACCCAAATTTCACAGACAATGCAGAAGAATACCATAGTTGACAGTACTGAAAGCCACTGAAAGATCTAAGAAAACAAGAATGTTCTGCCACCTCCATCCAAACTCTGCCAAAGGTGTTCATGAAAGTGATCCATGCAGTTTCCACCTCATACACAGCTATGAATCCAGACTGCAAAGTCCCAGATAATTCATATCATCTGGAGCCCTCTCGCATCCTCAACCCCACCACTTTTTAAATAATGTTTTTCCCAAAAGGAAAGGTTAGAGACAAGATAGTAATTGCCTAGTTTTGTTGCATTCTGGCTTGGTCGTTTATTAAGTGGGTGAAGCAGTAATTCTTTAAGAGCCTCTGACATCCCTCCTGCTCAAGAAGGCATTGATTGCTGCCTGGGTCAACTCCTCTTTCCAAGGAGGCATTGATTGCAGCCTTGGGTCCAACTCCCAGTCCCCTGTAGTTAGACAGGTAGGGCAAAAGACCAATGCTCAGGTTGCAGAGCTAAGATTGCCGAGGACTCTGTCCATTTCTTCAGGAGCTTAAAGGCCTACCAGATAATCCCACAAGGTGTTACTTCTGTTATCTCAGTAGATTTTGGCCATCTGCCTTCCAAGTCAGAGTAAATGTGAGTGATTCTTTTTCCACAAAATGCCCAGCCAAATGACTGAAAATTCTGCTAACTGGCACACTTTAAACAGTACAGCAGGCTGACAATCTATGGACATAACAAAAGTGGAGAAGTAGCTTTGTCCTTTACATTGGTATAAACTTGATTTCCTAGCTTAATATCTATCATGTTTCAGAAAAGCAGGAAGAAGTCAAAGATTGAGCAACTACTAAGAATCATGGTTGTAGTGGTAGATGGACAGGACTGGTAGAAATTATTATTTTCTACCTAGTGGAAGAATAGGATGGAGGAGTTGGGAGTAGGAGGATAAGAGAATGTAGATTGATAGGTGATATTAAATAAGATCTAGAAGTGTTGTGAGCTTTAATTCCATCAAGAAGCCATGGAAACTGCAAATGCTACTAGCATTAAGACCATTATTCACTCTTATTTTTTCTCTATATTTATTTCAGAGTACTGTATATGATCAAATGCAAGGAGGATTCCTTAATATTGTGAGAGAAAAGGGAACTCCCTCTTAATTCCAAACATTCTATAAGTAACAAGAAATTTTTGAATTGATATTTCGATCAGACACAAGAAATATCAGGAAAATCTGGGACAGAATAAAAATCTATTTTAACATTTCTTAAGGTGGCTCATGTTCTAATTTTCTCCATGCTAAATGAAAGAGTTCTACAGTAGCATTGATTTATAACTTCCCAGTAATTAAGTACAAGATTTATGTCTGTTCAATAATGAACAATTTCATTGTAAAAAATTTTTGCTGGATTCCAAGGTCTTTATTTTAATATAAAATCAGTATTCAGGCAGTGACATTTTCATATTTTAAAAGTGCTAAAAATTCCTTGACACACAGAAAACATGAAAGTTAACATTTAGATATCCAGGCTGACAATCCCAAATGATATTTGTCTATGTGTAGATTACACTAAAACCTAATATGGTTTGTTTGATTGTGACTTAGCATGTTGCATAATCTACCATTTGAAATTATCACTATACAATGACATGCCTGCAAAATAAGATCTTTTTAAAAATCTGGCTTACTAATAGAGGTCAGATATTAAGGTAACTGAATGATTCGAGATCTGCAATTTGATGCTTATGCTTCCAAAATGTTCTGAAATATAGTTGGGCTTTCCTTAAATAGTGGCAGGCCATATGTACCCCAAAGTAGTTGAGGAACCATATATGTGTATGCATGAATATACACATCAACAGGCTACATCTTTCCTCTTTAAAATATATGTAAATGGGTGCAGGCACAACATTCAAAAACAGATCACTGAACTGTGCAATTAAAAAAGAGCAGTAAAAATGGGAGCAAGAGGGGAATTAGAATTTTAATATCTTGTTCATGTAGTGTAAAAGAGATCTTAGATGATCATTAACACCTACATAAGTTTTCACTCCAAAGTCTTTCTGGTGAAGGCAATGCATTGTTGAACACTGTAATATTAATGCACAATTTACTAATTGTGGTAAGTAAGGATGGAGAGAAAAGAAAAACAATCATGGGAATACTTCAAGCAGCAATGAAGCACACTGGTTACTCTGGATGAGGTGGAGGAGGAGGAGACTATTTACTGGGATTTCCATTTTTTTAAAAATTCCTGTGTTATTAGAAGCACTGAATCTTGTTGACATCTTAGCCTCAAACATGCTCTTAGGTCTTATTCCCCTTCTCATTGCTTCCCCCTGTTGTTCCCAGAACTTCCCAGAATCATTTAGGTGAGATGGGCAGTATAGAAATGTGACAAAAAAGCAAGCAAGCAAGCAAGCAAACAAATAAATGAATCTTACATAATTTGCAAGTAGCAATGATGTAGAATAACTATCCACTTACCTGGAGTGAAGCCACCCTTCACCTTCCATCTGCAATAACCCTGATATCCACTAAATTAGCCTTTTGGAATCATTTAATTTGTTAAGTGACTGCAGCAGATGAAAGCCAAGGCCTGGCTTGGTGCCACTTCTTTTCAGAGTACCATGATTTACCACTACATTATTCATTTCTGATAGATTCATCAGAGAACACATTCCCATAAAGGCCAGCACTATCTCTTTATAATGGGATCTGAATTCAGAGACTTCCTATCCTTCTACGTAAAGGGCAGTGGGTTAGAAATCTGAGCATTCCCATGACAGATCAGGCTGCTGCTTGACTCAAGAAAAATATTCAACCAATATTCTCTTGAAAGATGCTTTTTAAAATCTGTTACACTTCCTAAACTTATATGTCTGACTTGTCTCCAAAACATTATTTGAACATGCCTTCAGTTCTGACCTTTTTAGCAAGATGGCATGAATTTTGTCAAATGAAATGAAGAGCATGTGAATTATCATCTATTTGATTTCACTCCTTCCCAACAGGACATGGGGGTTTGCTCAGTCCCAAGGAGGACAATTTTCATACTAACAGCATTTATTTAACAGGCAGGCCAAGGGTAACATGTACTTAACACATACAAATATGGCTTAGTCCTTATTTCAGGTTTCATCCCTTGCAGTGATAGTAGCACATGGTATTTATTCTTACCCCTTTCTATCTTTGTTAATGCCAACATTACAAGGATGAGGAAGAAAGGATGGTGACAAGTGAGAAAGCACTCACAGGATAGTGCAAGTTCTTTTTAATTCCTCCATAGAAATTCACATAGGAACTTTAACATTTGGTAATATTACAATATTATCATTGTATTTGTAATATTATTACACATGGAAATGGGGTTTTTTAATGAAAACACGAAGATTGTGAAATCAACTAGATGATAAGTAACATGTTCCTCATTTTTCATTTGGGAAAAAAAAATCATGCCACATTGCTAAAAACATGTTCAAATAACATTGGAAAGACATGAAAATTGATCTAATAGAATATCTATTCTTCATTTATATTTAAAACATACATTTTTGTGCAATTTCTTTGATGTCCTCGGCTCAGTTATTTGCATGGGTACATTACATGTTGGAATACAATACAATCACAGTTGCAGAAACAGCTGCTAGATCTTTCTATGTACAATATTACACAAATGTTTCTCCATGTCATTGTATGTATGTTTGTTTATTTATTTATAACATGTATAGGCTGCCCATCTTACCTCAAGGAAACTCTGGGCACCTTACAATCATAAAAAATAAAAACCATATGGACCAAAAACATAAATAAGTTAATATAAAATCCAGAACACCACAGCCTAATTAAATGATAGAGAAGGTAGGAGCAGGATGGGTGGGGAGGTGGGATCCATTGATAATAGATCAACCACCTCCACTGTGATACTCCCCCATTGTGGCCCCAAGCTAACTGGCAGAGCCAGTCTTTAGGTTCTTCCGGAAGGTCAGGACTGACATCACCTTGCAGGGGAGCCCCCCCCCCGAAATGTTCCACAGGGCAGGTGCAGTAGCAGGGAAGCTCTTCTCCTGGACCCCACCAGGTGGAATAATTGGTCTGACACGGCCTGCAGCATGCCTCCTCTGCTGGCACAACTGGGTGGGTCAATCCCAGTGGAATGAGATTGATTCACACACACACACACACACACAGAGGCTAAGAAAACAGACAAGAATACAAGACAGCAGCTTGAGATATTGTAGTAAAGATTACAGAACAAATCTTGGATAGCAAGATTGGAGAAATTCAGGCAAAGCAAGAATTGATCTAAGAAAATCCCTGATTGTATCTTTTCTCACTCTAGGTACGTGTTACCAGGGAAAGCAGCTCAACAGTTCACTGACACAATACATTGATTAATAATAATGCTCAGATAAACATGTGCTGCTTTCAGTAATTTCTGCAGAAAAAACAGCTAAAAGCTTTCCACAATTGGGTTAAATAAGCTTTAGTAATTGCAAGTGTTGCAATTAGAATTGCCATTATCCAGACAAACTTTCACTGGCCTCTATGATAAATAAAAAACACATTTTGCTTGCATAAAGGATTAAGGATTATAGGCAGCAGGGTCAACTTTATGCTGGGATGAAGCAGAGATGCTGGGACTTTCATATCCTAGCATTCATTAAGAGTTCCAGGTGTATGAAAAGTTTGAGTTTCTAATGACAACACAGTGGAATCCTGAAGGTATTATTCATTACTCCATAGTATGAATTCAAGTTTTGAGAACCTGTATTTATGGAGTCTTATGTTTGCAAAGTGAATTTGGAGGTGCCAGAGAACAGGAGAATAGTTTTTCAGAAGAGATAGCTGGCTGATACTCTAAAGATGTGACTACTATAAGAAAGGAAGATGCCTTGCACTGTTTTCTTGCAGGTCACATTTGTTTCTACTTACAGTTCAATTATGAATGTACTTCCTGAGATCTATTATTTTCCTTTTCCCACATACTACTGTCTCAATAGGTCATGATCTGCAACTCACAATGTACATTGAATCTGCATTTTCTTGACTAGCCTCTACAATGCTGCACATTGTTTCTGCCAGGATCCTTCTGTTGTCCTATACTTTCCAACTTGCTGTTGTTTCTCCACTGTTGGGAACTTCTCTGAAAATAACCTGAAAATAACTGAAACTTTTTCTGCATTTGGCAAGCATTTTCATGTCTGAGATTTGCTTGGGAACATTTGTTCCATTATTTTCTTTGATGATATAATCTTGCTCACTGATTTATGGTATAATTGTAGGTAAGCATGGTGGCTGACCATCTGTTACTGACTCTATAAAAAGATTTTCTTGTGTAATTCTCAGCAATACTGAGTAGTGAATCTAGAGACACAAAAGGTACATTTATGGAGCAAAACATATCCTGCATATCCAAGCATCCTACTGATTCCAAATGAATATATTTCTTCTTGTGTATTATGCCACAGACAAATCTTTTCTTTATATATTCCTACAAATGCACCCCCATTTGAATGCCTAAATAGCTGCTTTAAATCCAGCTGTGAAGGGCCTGTTTCACAGAAAAACTCATCCATCTAATTTAATTCAACTTGAGGAATGGATACTTTTCACCCTAATCTGAAATTTATGAAAAACTGTGATGTTTCATTCTGAAATTTAACACTGTTTATAACAAAAACCTGTTATAGAACATAGAACAAATGGGTTGTATTGTATATTTCATAAGAGAGAAGAGAGGAAAAGCATTATGTGTTTTCTCCTTACTCCTGCCCAAAATGTTAGAATCCAGACAAGTTAATATAACCTGTGGAGATTCATGTTCCAGTCATTTCTCGGGAAAATATTTGCCTCCTTACTGAGAACTATTTGGTGTTTTTTTGGTGGGTTGTTTTTTTTGCAAAGACCCAGAAATATGAAAAGAAAAAAACACAATTTGATCCTTATAAACTCCATCTTTTGAGGAATACCTAGTATTAGGGTCCAACTACTTGGAAGCTGCTTTGGACCCCTATATTCATGGCAAAACAGAATAAATGACAAATTACAATTAAAGAGACCTAAAGGTAAAGTAAAGGTAAAGGTTCCCCCGCACATGTGTGCTAGTCGTTTCCGACTCTAGGGGCCGGTGCTCATCTCCGTTTCATAGCCGAAGAGCCAGCATTTGTCCGAGGACGTCTCCGTGGTCATGTGGCCGGCATGACTAGACGCCAAAGGCGCACGGAACGCTGTTACCTTCCCACCGTAGTGGTCCCTATTTTTCTACTTGCATTTTTACGTGCTTTCGAACTGCTAGGTGGGCAGAAGCTGGGACGAGTAACAGGCGCTCACTCTGTTACGCGGCACTTGGGATTCGACCCGCCAAACTGCCGACCTTCTGATCGACAAGCTCAGCGTCCTAACCCACTGAGCCACCGCGTCCCTTAAAAAAAGAGACCTAAAGCAAGGCTATTAACTGGTGCCTTTTCAGCTCCTCTGTTTGACAAAAGGGGGTATTTTTCCTATCTCTTCTTTTCTTCCTCTGTTGGAGATAGCTTCCCCTTTTCCACCTATTCAAGTCTTTCAGACTCCTCCTTTAAACTCTTCTTCAAACCGGTGAACAATCAGGAATGCATGTTGCCATTATCCTTTCAGGTAAGTTTCCAAGACCAATGTGACTGATCAAGGCTGGAATATTTGATTTGTTGGAACATAACAGTGGTTATGCCCAGAAAATCACCTTCTTCATTATGAATCTAATAATATTCCAATCTCTGCTTTAACTACAAAAGTGGCATGGTTTAAGACTAGGGTCTTTTTCAACTTAACGAGTTCCAGGCACTGATCTTGGGATGATCTGCATGCAATGTACGTGCTCTGTCATTAAATATTGGTCTTTCCATAGTTATTACAAGGTTAGTCATGTATATTTTCTATGATCAGAAATCTTACAACTAAAAAAAACCCAACTTATATAAAGAACAACAGGTTCAAGTTATGACATGATTATAAATCATAAATGCTTTAAATTTTGGAAGAAGCAGCATCTCCCTGATAAAGGTTTCATCTATATTTCTGAGGTTCTTCAACCTTCCTCCAGCTGCACCCATCCACACCTTCTCACATCTTAATTTATGCAATCCACCATTCTGATCAAATGCATATAGACTTAAATCACACACACACACACACACACACGCACGCACACAAGAGAGGAGGGAGGGAGAGAAAGATTGCATCAATTTATGTGCTTGAAATGTACCCAACTATCCTCCCTCTGTGGAACGGATATAAATTTAACATTATTTTTAAGCTATTAAAGTTAGATTGAGAAGTTTCTCTTTCTCTCCCTCTCTCTCCCACACATACAAACATACAACTAGTACACATATTTAAAATCAATTAATAGCTACCATATTAATTAAAATTCTCAGAAGAGTTGGGGGAAGGTGGATTCTAATTTCTTTTACTGGTTTCATCTATCGGAACCATGACATTATGACCACATCTCTAGGGTCAGAAGAGACCCTTTATCCATATCTTATTATTCTATGGTAATGATTGTTCTAGGACATTTTTTTTTCTTGAAAGGTCAGAGTTTACTTATTTATTTAGTGAAAGTCATGAAATAATGAATAATGAAAGTCATAAATAATGAAACAATAAAGCAAACAAAAACCCTCTCCCACTATGCACAAAATTTATATTTGCCACTGTTAAATTTCTTCCATTATATAGCAGGATAAAACTTCTGTTATTTTTCCAGACTATAAGTTCAAGGTTAGCTTTTTAAAAGAAATATGTTGAAATAACCAGGTAGAAAGGTCCAATAGCCCAATAAATCACCTTGTTATTTTTATAAGTGCAAACTGCATAGTTTCACTATTTTCTGTTGTACACAGACAGCAGACCCAGATGGGAAATGAACCAGGTCTGGAGATCCATTTGGGGCTCTAGCTACTCTCTTGTCTCTTTGAATATTAAAAGCAAAAATAGCTTCCTTAAAAGGGACCTACTGTACATAATCTCTACTGATACACTATTAATTTCTTTGATCTGTAACTTGCCCTACTTTTAGTTAATACTACTTTGAACAAAAATGTAATAAAGTGTAAAATACAAATTAGAATTCACAAGATTATAGTCATTACAATCACCAAACAGCCAAAGAGATGACTTTTTAGGAATATTCTAGGTATTGAGAGAATGAGGGGGAAAAATGCAACTTCTGAGGGAGTGTATATAGGTTGGGAGAATGTAAGAGAAGGCAATTTCCAGGTGCAATTCAAAGGGCTGGTGATCACTTTTAAAGCCCTTCATGGCATGGGTCCTGGTTACTTGAAGGACCATCTCACATCACTGGGATTGGCCCATCTCACTTGTGCTGGCAGAGGAGGTATGCAGCAGGTTCCATCAGCCTGAGTATTCCGGCTGGCGGGGTCCAGGAGAAGGGCCTTCTCTGTTGTTGCTCCTGCCCTCTGGAACATTTTGTTCCCTGATTTGAGGCTGGCGCCAACCTTCCTATCCTTTTGTAAGGGTCTATAGACCTGGAACTGCCAGTTGATATCATCTTTCCCTATTCCACCCTAGGCCCTCCTCACATATCCTTGATTTTAATCTCTGGTTTTAATTTATCCAGGTTATAGTGTAGATGTATTTTTTATATCTGTAAGCCGCCCATAGTTACCTTATGGTAAGATGGGTGGCCAATAAATTTTATAAACAAACAAACAAACAAACAAACAAATTTCCTAGGGGATAGAAAGTTAAGTCTCTGACTGAGGTATTTGCAAGAGGGCTTATCTTTTACATAGTGACGGTAAGGAGAGAGAGGATTCTTTAGGTAGTCAGGCCTTAAGCCCTATGCTCCATACAAACAGTTAATGTGTGGCTAGTAGGCAACTGGCAAACATGACAGACCTTTCAGTACAGCCATGATCTGATCCTTGTATATTTTACTACTGTGCAACCTACTCACTACACTTTGCACCAGTGATTTCTAGACCATTTGCAAAAGTTCTCATTATAGAGAATGCTGTGCTAGTCAGGATGGTTTCTAATCAAGACACAGATAATTGTTGTCAAATCCAATCAGTGTGGAAGAATGATCGCTTTACATAGTAATGGAAAGGTTTTTCCTAAAAGTTTATTGCAACGTAGGAATCTGTCTTTCGCCTAACAAAAATCAGTAGTCAGTCTTTGACATTCTCACACTCTCCAGTAATGGCTCTCTAGATTTTAGAGAACTGTTTTTTTTTCTGCCCTCTTTGAAAACACCACCTGTGTGCTATGCAAGTAGGCTATGCAAGCTAGTATTACATTATAGCCATTTATGAATATGGTAATATACTTTTAGGGACGCGGTGGCTCAGTGGGTTAGGACCCTGAGCTTGTTGATCAGAAGGTCGGCAGTTTGGCGGGTCAAATCCTGAGTGCCACGTAACAGAGTGACCGCCTGTTACTCGTCCCAGCTTCTGCCAACCTAGCAGTTCGAAAGCATGTAAAAATGCAAGTAGAAAAATAGGGAAGGTAACAGCATTCTGTGCGCCTTTGGCGTCTAGTCATGCCAGCCACATGACCACGGAGACGTCCTCAGACAAGCGCTGGCTCTTTGGCTTTGAAATGGAGATGAGCACCAGCCCCTAGAGTTGGAAACGACTAGCACACATGTGTGGGAGAACCTTTACCGTCGGAGTTAGCTCGGGAGTTCATGGCTTCCATGACAGCCATGGGCCTGACCCAGGTTATTGAGGGCCCGACTCATGAGGGGGGTCACACTCTTGACCTGGTGTTTCTGTCTGGACAGTGGTTGGATGATCTGGGAGGGGGTTCTCCGTCCATCACCCCTCTGTCATGGTCAGACCATTACCTCCTGAGGCTAGTTTTCCGTCATGCCATCCCCCGCCGCTGGGCGGCGGAGCCGACCAGGTGGTTCCGCCCCAGGCGCCTAATGGACCCAGATCGGTTCCAGAGGGCGCTTGGGCCTATACCTATCACCCTTACCCACAGCCCAGTCGATGCCCTGGTGGAGGCCTGGGAAACGGCAGCCACCAGGGCACTCGACTGCGTTGTACCCATGCGACCTCTGACCCGACGCAGATCCCGTTGGGCCCCATGGTTCTCTGTGGAGCTCCGGGAGATGAAGCGGCGGAGACGAGGTCTAGAGAGCGGTTGGAGATCCAGCCGATCCGAATCCGACCGATTGCAGTTAAGAACCTTTATAAGGTCTTATCTTGCGGCGATAAGGACGGCGAAGTCTAACTACTTTGCCGCCCTTATCGCGTCCGCAGATAATCGCCCGGCCGCCCTGTTTAGGGTGACTCGCTCCCTCCTTAATCAGGAGGTGAGAGAGGATCCCTTGCAGGGACGAGCCGAGGAGTTTAGTCATCATCTGGCGGACAAAATCGCTCGGATCCGGACCGGCTTGGACTCTGACTGGGCAGAGTCTAATGTGGAGGAATCAGGCGGTCTTGAGCACGTTATCTGGAATGAGTTCGACCCTGTTTCCCCTGATGATGTGGACAGGATCATGGGGAGACTGAGCACCACCACCTGTTTGTTGGATCCGTGCCCCTCCTGGCTAGCTTATGCGGCTCGGGAAGGAACACGAGGCTGGTTCCATGCAGTAATAACTGCTTCCTTGAAGGAGGGTGTCTTTCCTGCCGCCTTGAAGGAGGCGGTGGTGAGACCCCTTCTCAAGAAGCCTGCTTTGGACCCGGCTGTTTTAAACAACTACCGTCCAGTCTCCAACCTTCGCTTTCTGGCGAAGGTTGTTGAGAGTGTGGTGGCGCATCAGCTCCCTCTGTTCCTGGAGGAAACTGATTATCTGGACCCGTACCAATCGGGCTTCAGGCCCGGACACAGCACGGAGACGGCATTGGTCGCGCTGGTGAATGATCTCTGGAGGGCTAGGGACAGGGGTTGCTCCTCTGTCCTGGTCCTATTAGATCTCTCAGCGGCTTTCGATACCATCGACCATGGTATCTTACTGCGGCGTCTCAGGGGGCTGGGAGTGGGAGGCACCGTTTTACGGTGGTTCTCCTCCTACCTCCAGGGCCGCTCGCAGTCGGTGTTGACAGGAGGGCAGAGATCCGCCCCGAGGTCTCTCATTTGTGGAGTCCCTCAGGGGTCAGTTCTCTCGCCTCTCCTGTTCAACATCTATATGAAGCCGCTGGGCGAGATCATTCGTGGTTTTGGGGTGGGGTATCATCAGTACGCTGATGATACCCAACTTTTTCTTTCCACCCCGAACCAACCCAGTGATGCCCTCTCCGTGATGTCCCGGTGCCTGGAGGCGGTTCAGGTCTGGATGGGGAAAAACAGGCTTCGTCTCAATCCCGCCAAGACTGAGTGGCTGTGCATATCGGCATCTCGGGTTAACCAAGTTATTCCATCTTTAATGATGGGGGGTGAGGTGTTACCCCCCGTCGATAGGGCTCGCAACTTGGGCGTCCTCCTGGATTCATGGCTCAATTTCGAAGACCATATAGGAGCCGTGACCAGGGGGGCTTTTGCCCAGGTTCGCCTGGTGCGCCAGTTGCGTCCCTATCTGGACCGAGACGCCCTACGCACAGTTACTCATGCGCTTGTTACCTCCCGTCTGGACTACTGTAACGCTCTCTACATGGGGCTGCCCTTGAAGACCACTTGGAGGCTTCAACTGGTGCAGAATGCGGCCTCGCGAGTTGTAATGGGGGTTTCCCAATACTCCCATGTAACACCTCTACTCCGTGAGCTGCATTGGCTTCCGGTTGCCCTCCGGGTGAAATTCAAGGTGCTGGTTATCACCTATAAAGCCCTACATGGCCTGGGTCCAGGATATCTGAGGGAACACCTGCTGCCGGCATCAAATGCCCTTCGCCCAGTGCGCTCCCACAGGGAGGGTCTGCTCAGGGTCCCGCCGGTAAGAGACTGCCGGCGGGTGACACCCAGGGATAGGGCCTTCTCGGTGGGAGTGCCTGCCCTCTGGAACCAGCTGCCGGTGGAGCTGAGAACTGCCCCCGACCTTCGATCATTCCGCCGGGGCCTGAAGACCTGGCTCTTCGAGCTCTCGGGCCCAGACTGAGGAGGAATTTTTAATTTGGGGTTCTTTTTAACTGACTACAGGGTTAATTTAATATTTTTTAATTTGGTTCTTAATTTTTGTATTTTGGATTTTTAATTCCCTGTAAACCGCCCTGAGTCCTCAGGGAATAGGGCGGTATATAAATATAACCAAATAAATAAAATAATATACTTTTCTGGTTTTTTTACGTAGTTGCCTTGTCACAGACCTTCTGCTGATATACAATATAGGACTTCTAATAAAGATTTGGGAAGAGGGCATCGATGACAACTGCAGGATAAACAGCCCAAGAGGAAAAGTACAGAAGCAAGAACTGCTTTAGCCTGTCTACTCCTTTATTTTTACATACCCTTGGCATAGTCTTACTGATCTTTTGAGATCATGCCTAATTTTGACCCAGATTATATCAAACCTTTTCTAAAGTGTTCAAGGGTGAAAAGAGTTAAGAAGGAACAAGTTGTAGCTACAGGCAAATTCGGAATGGAGAAGCTTCTTTTTCTAAAATTATACTTTATCCTCTCCATTTAGCAGTTTAGACAGATAGAAAAAAGCTCTCCTACTGGATAATATGTTTTATTTACTATGTTTATATGCAACTATGTGTGTGTAAGGAATCTATGGAGTAACTGGCTTCTTAAATGTAAATATATCTACAGATTAATTCTTCCTTCAACTTAATGAAGCAGGTTATTAAGCTAGTTTATCAATTTATCAAGCAGTTTCCCATCCTCTAAAGTGTTTCCTTTTGCAAGTTATTTTCTATACATCCCCAATAGCTCAATTACAGAACTTGGCATTTAAAGGATGGCAAAGGAAGTACTGATGATGAAGTGGCTGATGTTGTTTGAAGGGGATTAAACCCTCCAGTAGTTAGTTCCAAACACTCATGTTATATGGATGAATTTGCAAGTCATGAGGACAGCAATCATACTTTTGAAAGGGAATGTCTCTTCTTGTATTCACATATTGCCCTCTGACAGAGAGGATTCATGGAAGCAGACCTTTTTTAAAATAGGGAGGTCAGTAAAATATATAATTTACTTATTTATTTATATATATATCAATCATATTTATATTCTGCCACAGTTCAAAGACTCTCAGAGGCATTCATGATATTAAAAACTAATTAAAATGTACAGATTATATTAAGCATAAAATATTCAATCTAAACCACAAAATCATAAATAAATTGTATCAGCAATAATTATTAAAACAAAGTAAACGTGGAAAATACGACAGCAATGGGGAAGTTTTTTAAAAGATGACCAAGTCATGAACTTTGGTTGAATGCTTTACGAAAGAAGTCAGTTTTTTAACATTTTTTAAAAAGTCACTGAACAGTGGGGACTAATCCAATCACTGCTACGGTCCCTGAAAAACAGTATCTCCTGGCTTTGGCTTCCTTCTACAAGGGCTGTCCAAGAGCTTCTCCCTGATTTTGTAGGTTGGGTTGATTCAGGCTGAAATCTGTGATTCTATGCCAAACCATAAATTGGGCTTTATAGGTCAAAACCAGCATTGAATTGTACATGGAAATCAACAGGGCCTGTAATATCACTATTATACTGTATGTTCCCATTTCGGAGGACCAGCAAACACCAGGACTACTAGACCAGCTCTAGTTTCTGAATAGTCTTAAAAGACATCTCCAGGCAGAATTCCTTGTAGTATTCAAACCAGGTGGTAATGAGATATGAGTTAGTACAGCCTTTATGAGTTGGAAGCTGAGCAGCTTGATCTATCTATCAGTCTGTCAGCCTTGGGAATAGGCAGACCACCATAGCTGATTCAGCAGAAAATCAGCAGGAGCAGATGCAGGGGAGTTAGATGACAAGCTGGAATATCCTAGCAGAGTGCCCATTCCAGGAGACACCAATAACTTCAGTTTTTCAAGAAGCAAAGATGTCAACACCTATAACTGAGCAATACCTGCATCTGTCTTAAGAGCAGCCTTCAGAACTTGGTCTTTTTTCAGGAAAAACTTGTCTGTCAGTATCCTTGCTTCCCGCTCTGTTCCTTGACATTTTCTCTCAGACTGGGTGACTAACTTACTAGTTGTTTATTGGACTGTTCAGACTGTGCTCCATTTGACTCAAGACTCTAGTGCTTTATGTTTCAGATCATTTCTACCCATTTTATCTGATCTGGCAGGGGGGCATGCTTGGGTACCATTGACTAAGAAACTGGTTGGCAGGACACAGAAAAACAGCCTTTTCTACCATGGCACCCTCCCTCTGAATATCATTCATCCAGAAATTGCCCCAAATCTACTGATTTTTCACAAGGCCTTGAATACCTGGTTCTGTGCTTGAGCTTGGGGACCTGGATGAATAAAGAGCCTGCCTCCTGGTTGTGTTAATGGCTGTCTTTTATGAATTTCATGAGTGCTGTGTTTTTTTTATTTTTATAGCTATGTGACTGTGTGTGCATGTGTGTGTATTTTAATCTTGTAACTGCCTGGAATCATGTATTTGACCTGAGTAGACAGACAGACAGACATGAAGTTCTGTCATTTGCCTTTCCGTTCACATTAGTGTCTGCTTATTTTGGAGTATTTGAAATTTTTAAGGAGATTCCGGGCTGGATAAAAATATGGTTTGGTCATCTGACTCAATTATTCTATTTTAGAAGCAATAGTGAAGAAAGATTGTCAACTGCTCAGACTTGTAATTGCTTAAAATTATTCCTTTTCTATTTTGTAGATCACTCTCTTTCTTAACTATCCATAGAAAAATAGCATCAGAAGATGGAAGGATAAAGAAGTATTGTGACCGAAATTATAGACAAACTGTCCTCAGAGAAATATACCACTAAAGATTAATAATATTTCACAATGATGAAGCTCAGGATACAAGGAGAATGACTACTCAAGAGAATGCAGTGGTTAGATCTATATTCAGTACAACAAAATATAGTTGAAAAAGTGTAGATTGAAGTACATAATTGAGAACAATAAGAAAACATACCCTTCATCTTCAATTTATTCTTAGCCTCTTTTCCTAATGTCTTTTAGAGCATCAATCCCATCAAATAAGCAGACAGAACACTTAGCAAACTCACAGATGACAATACAGTTAGCAAAATGTAAAGTATGTCAAAGAACAATATTCCAAGCAATGTTTGTAAACTACAGGGGTAGGATTGTAACAAAGCATTGTGCCTGCTCAATGAGATAACAACAGAAAATATGTGATATGCGGAATTGCAATATTTTTTAGAAGTGCAAAAGATTGTGGTGGCCTACAAATTGGAAGAGAAGCTTTGAGATACTTATCTGAAAAAAATAACTGCTCATGGTCCCATTGCTCAGAACCAGTTTGGAATGAAGCAGCATAGATATCCCAGAAATGTATGAAAAAATAAAAATTAAACTATGCGACCTACTAAACTGATTTCTGCAGTTCCTTAATTCCTCCCTCCACAAGTTTGTACTGTAAATTTTGAGTGGCAACTTGCCAAATCATGAAGGCACAGTCCATAGACAAAAATCATTAAAAAACATTTTAAAAATATAAAAAGGTAGAGAAAAAAAAAGTTAAGTCCTATAAAATACAACCAAACATCCAAGAAAACCTGGCTCTGCCCATTAGGAGTCACAATAATATCACCTTGATCTTTGCAGCATCTCTTTGCCAATAATAATATTTTTAAATACTATTTTATTAATTTTCCAATTTTACATTTAGTATTTAAAAAGGTACGTGGTGATTGGGTTAATCAATAGTTCAATAACAAAATCTTTAGTCCAAATCTCACGTTACAACATCAAATATTTCTTCTCTTTTTCCTTTAACATTTAGTGTCTCGTAGTCAAACTAGTACATTTCTAATTATATCAACTCAATAAAGACATCATTATTACATTTATCAATATTTTTTAGATTGTACATATTTTGATTACATTCAATTTTCATAAGCAATCCATATCCTGTTATTAATTTTTACATAATTTTTAATTTCTCATCAATATTCCAATTTAACCTTTGATATCCATAATTTTCAGACTTTGGGTAACCAAGATTTTCCTTATTTCACTTCATAACAAACTATAATGTCCAAAATATACATTTTATCTATTTAAATATAATCTTGTTTTATTTCCTAAAAGTTATCTATTTCCCACCATATTAAGTCACCTACCTAATAATACAATATCCCCTTTAATAAATCAAAACCATTATATATATATTGCCTGGGTTAATCAATAAATCAAACATGTTGTTAGCTGCGAAGTCGTGTCCGACCCATCGTGACCCTATGGACAACATTCCTCCAGGCCTTCCTGTCCTCTACCATCTGCTGGAGTCCATTTAAGCTCACGCCTACTGCTTCAGTGACTCCATCCAGCCACCTCATTCTCTATCGTCCCCTTCTTCTATTGCTCTCAATCTTTCCCAGCATTAGGCTCTTCTTCAGTGAGTCCTTCCTTCTCATTAGGTGGCCAAAATATTTGAGTTTTAGCTTCAGGATCTGGCCTTCTAAAGAGCAGTCAGGGTTGATCTCCTCTAGGACTGACCGATTTGATCGCCTGGCAGTCCAAGGGACTCGCAGGATAATTAATTTTCTTTTCCCTTTTAGATTAATTTTTCAATATTACACAAATCAAATCCTTATTTTCAACTGATTTCCAGCCATTTTAAATCTAATAACCAAAATTCCCCTTTTCTCAACATCTCCCTTTAACCCTCTAATTGACAATATAAAATCCCCTCTAATGAATCAAACCCCCAATTTTTTCAACCTTATTTTAGCTTTCTTCCTTTGTCAACTAGGCTTCCATATCAATGCTTTTAGATCATCCAATAAATCTCCCTCTATTCTTATATATGTTATTTGAATTAAAGGAGACCATTTGACTGCCAATTTTCTGGAAGGACTAGCCCATTTGTATTCATTAGATTGTCACCCTGTATTCCAGTCCCCCATGTTTGCTCTGATATATTTGTGTTCAATTCAATCTGTTCTTTCTCAAATTTCTTCTGATTTGTATAGAAAATCATTTCCATTTTCAGTGTTTTCACTTCTTTCTCTGGGTTTTCCATCAACTGTACTTGTTGGTCAATTGAGTCCTCTGTCTTAATATTTGATTGTTCCACTTCTTCTGTTATTTTCTGCATTGTTGGTTCTTTAACTGTAATCAAAATTTGGCTTTGTGCATCTAAGCTGGCATCTTGATCTTTTATTTTAGGTCTCATTTTATCACAAGCTGAAAAAATAGTTTCATGTATTGTTTTCAACATAGAAAGAATCTTTTCCTGGTCTTCATCCATCTCTTTCACAAATTTGTAAAGTCTTTCTAGTAAAAGTTGTTTGTTAAGCAAAAGTCAGTAAAGGTTTACATTCACAGTTCAAGTAGGTTAGTTTTACCACCCAGCTGTTTTCTTACAATTGAGTCTCTCACAGATGGTGCCAAGGTCAGGAAAGTCTTATCTATGTTCTGGGCTTTGAGCCAAGTCTCTTTTTAGGAAATAACAAATTCATAATCTTAATAGCAAAGTTGGAAGGAACCTTGGAGGTCGTCTAGTCCAACCCCCTGCTCAGGCAGGAAACCCTATACCATTTCAGACAAATGGCTGTCCAGTCTCTTCTTAAAAACTTCCAGTGTTGGAGCATTCACCGCTTCTGGAGGCAGGTTATTCCACTGGTTAATTGTTTTAATTATCAGGAAGTTTCTCCTTAGTTCTAGGTTGCTTTTCTCCTTGATTAGTTTCCATCCATTGCTTCTTGTCCTGCCTTTGGGTGCTTTGGAGAATAGCTTGACTCCCTCTTTGTGGAAGCCCCTGAGATATTAGAACACTGCTATCATGTCCCCCCTAGTCCTTCTCTTCATTAAACTACACATACCCAATTCCAGCAGCCGTTCCTTATATGTTTTAGTCTCCAGACCTTTAATCATCTTTGTTGCTCTTCTCTGTACTCTTTCCAGAGTCTTAACATCTTTTTTACACTGTGGTGACCAAAACTGGATACAGTATTCCAAGTGTGGCCTTACCAAGGCATTGTAAAGTGGTATTAATACTTCACGTGATCTTGATTCTATCCCTCTTTTAATGCAGCATAGCACTGTGTTGGCTTTTTTGGCAGCTGCAGCACACTGCTGGCTCATATTTAAGTGATTGTCCACTAGGACTCCAAGATCCCTCTCACAGTTACTACTATTGAGCAAGGTACCCCCTTTTACTATACCTGTATATTTGGTTTTTCTTGCCTAAATGTAGAACCTTACTTTTTCACAATTGAATTTCATTTTGTTAGATAGCACCCAGTGTTCAAGTCTGTCCAGATCCTACTGTATCTTCAGCCTGTTGGCTATTCCTGCCAGCGTGGTGTCATCTGCAAATTTGATGAGTTCCCTATCTATCCCTTCATCCAAATCGTTGATTTGCCATACCAAGCTTCACCACAGGATGTCACTGGTGCCATTTAAGGTTTTTTTAAGTCCCAAATTTTTCTTATTCTTTTTCCAGTTTTATTTCTTTTTTTGTAGATAAAAACAAGAGTCTCCAGTAAAAATAGGAAAAATTTTGGTCCCCAAGTTTCAGGAACATATGAATCCAATTAGATCGAAATTGTTCTTTTTAATGCTTTGATTCCCCTGGGTAGTCAGATGCTGCTATTCTTAGAGGGTCGGATAGAAATTCCCTTCCCTCTCTCCTCACAGGGGGAAGATACTTCAAAGAGCTTTTACAGGAAGAAAGTACTTAGGGTAAAGAGAATATAAGATCTCACCCAGTTTCATCCTCATTGCGTTCAAAGTGCCTGGTAGTAATTTTGACTTCAGCTGTCAGTAGCTTAGTGATGAGCCATATTACTATGGCTGGTCTTTTCCCTGTCGGATTGAAGAGCTGCCCCGGATAAAGCAGAAGGGTCCCCCTACAGGGTGATTTTTGACCCTTTCCAGGATCCCACATCGGAATAAACCTGAATACTGGAGATGAAGCTTGCCTTCATACGTCCGCCCGGGCTGCGATGGCAAACCAGAAGTCCCCCAAAATAATAATTTTAAAACTATAGCATTGGCCATCAAAATGAAGTCTGATCTGCTTTAGATATATTTATTTCCCAAGTTGAACTGGCTTGATCCTAAAAATGTCTAGAAGAAGGAATAGTGAGAGCCACATATTGAAGGGCCTATCTGTGAAACTGTTATGTTTTTTCTCTGATACAGTCCCATTTTCCCTTGAGATACCTCTGGTTGTCAGTCTGTCCATATTCAAAAGAGCTTCAAAATCTGGCTTTTTCCCTTGAAGTGGGCGGTGGGTCGAGCGCATTTGATTGCTTTAATTGTTGTGTTTTTTCGAGACTCTGGATGTTTGTTTGATTGCTTTAACTATATTGTATTATTGTTTTTATTACACGCTGCCCAGAATCATTACAAATGATTCTTATAAATTTCTTTTTAAAAAAGGTACTATTACTATACAGGGCCTGCTATATTTACTCAGCTGGGGGCCAAACGACTTTAAATTATGTTTTATTACTGCCAGTCTATATAGTGGAACTTTCTGATCCTCACATACAGTACAGGTAGTCCTTGACTTACAATTATTTATTTAGTGACTATTCAAAATTACAGTGAGTACTGAAAAAGTGACTCCTGACTTTTTCACACTTACAACAGTTCCTGCATCCCCGTGGTCACATGATCAAAATTCAAATCTTGGCAACTGGCAGTGTCCCAGGATCATGTGATTATCTTTTGCAGCCTTCTGACAAGCAAAATCAATGGAAAGCCAGACTCACTTAACAACCATTGGGGTAACTTAACAATTTCAGTGATTCACTTAACTACTGTGGCAAGAATGCTCATAAAATGGGGCCAAATAATCGTCTCACTTAATAACTGTCTCACTGAGCAACAGAAAATTTGGCCCAATTGTCTTTGTAAGTTGAGGAGTACCTGTATTTTTCAGCTTTGACCATTTTAAGATGTGGATTTCAACTCCCTGAATTCCGATGCTCGCAGGGGATGATGAACCTACTTAACAAAATTGCCATCACTCATAAGTGATGCCATGTATGATCTGAATAAAAAAGAAAAAAATCTCAAAAATTGGATTAGAGATAGTCCTTGGCTTTCTACCATAATTGGGACCAAAACTTCCATTGCTAAATGATGAAATCATTAAATGAGCTATCGTGTGACCATGGCCTATTTTATACTTTTCTTTGATGCAGTTGTTAAGAGAATCACATGGTCGTTAAGTGAATTCAGCTTTCTCCATTGCCTTTACTTCTCAGAAGCCAACTGGGAAGATTACAAATAGCAATCATGTAACCCCAGGATGCTGCAATGATCATAACTGCAAGGACTGGGTGTAAGTTAGCTTTTTTAAGCACTGTCTTAACTTTGAAGACTTGCTAAACAAATGGTCATAAGCTGAAGACTACCTGTAATAATAACACTGCATTTTTCTAGAATCATTTCAGATCAGGGGTGTCAAACTGCTGGCCCGTGGGCTGGTTGCATCATACAGATGCCGCGCCCACCCCAGCTCCGGCAGTATGAAAAAAGTTGTGATACATTGCAACACGTAATGTGATGTGGCGAGTTTAACACCCGTGCTTCAGATGGAAAAATGCATAGGTCAGTTTCAAAACACTGGAATGATCTTGCAAACAATCACTTTCTTAGATTACATACAATATTACTATTTTGATTTTCTGTCCTACAGCAGGAACATTAACCGTACATTTTATAAAATGTTTTTCTCAACTATACATCTCAAAATAAATAAATATACTGCACAGAAATGGAAAGACCATTATTTCGTTTTTATTTTCTTTTTCTGCTTGCCCCATGTAATCTTCTCTGTCTGTTTTCAGGACTTCATTATCACACCATGAGTGAAACTGAATTAAAGTCTTTGGTTTGTGAATTCCTAGAGTAAGAGAACTGAATTTGGTTTGGTTGCTGGTTTATATAATTGTTGATTGCAATATTATATAAAGGATATAAATGCATTTTACCACACTTTAATAAAGAGTAAGGATGAAGCTGGGTGCCAATTTGACATGTCTGGGACAGAATAAGCTGCCTTACCAATAAAAATATTGGATGCCTCTAAACCCATGAATCTTAATTCTAATCCCAAATGCTTTGAAATAATATCATTATCCTTGAAGATTCCTAAAATGTTGACATCTTTCTGAAGATAAATGTCATGGATGAAAAGAACAGTCATCGATAAAAACTTAATAATAAGTCTTCTGGGCCACACTGGTGGTCCTTCTAATTGAATAACTTTGCTGAATGTTTAATCATTAAATCCGTTGGGAGAAAAGTAAAACACATATATACACAGCTAACTGCTTTTTATTTAAAGAAGTTACTACAAGTTCTGGAATGAAAGAAAACAAAAAAAAGATCCCTGGTGGACAAGATCAATGGCCTGTATATTCTACTGTATCCCACAGCGTCCAGCCAAATGCATTCAGGAAGCTCACAAGAATTTACACAAGGAGGATAATTCTCTCCACTGCTGGTCTTTAATAGTTGGCATTTAAATTATGCTACTGGTGCTTAGTTAAGAAAGGGATGTCACTATAAAAGATTCTTGCTTCTATCATCAGCACCTGATTTTAATTAATAGGGAAGGTAAAACCCATTTCTCTCCATGAGATTCCTGAAAACAGCTGCTAACCTGAGTAGATGCAGTTATGCTTTGAGGAGCAATGGCCTGATTCAGTATGATGCAATTTCATGGGTTGCTAACAAATCTTCCTTTATAGTTTTAGAAGGATAATCAAGGTTTTTTTTATTTTGCTGGTGTTTAAGACTGATTAGTTTTGCTGATTAGATTGATAACTTTACTTTGATGGTTTTATTGTGATGTCTTCAGGTTTATGTGAAACAAAGGGCAGTTTATAAAAGTTTCAGTAGATCAAGAAAACTGTCCTCGGTTTAGTACCTTTGAACTTTCCAAAAAGTGGATACTTCAGAAAGGGGATCAAAATCTACTTATTAATGTTGCATTTACATATTCAGATGTTTTTGTTAACGTCTGGTGGTTATTCTGTTGCCATGCTGTAGCAATATTCCTACATTAACTGTAATATTCCTCAAAATGAAAGACTGAAAACAATAAAAAAGGGTTCTTTGGTGATCTCTGAGTTTGGTTGTTTTATTGCAGATGTTCCATTTCCCAAATTAGATAGCACTGATGAAGTTACCTAGTTTGAGTAATGAAATGTCTGCAAGACCCCTCAGATAGTGTTGTGTTTGACTCAATATATTTCTTATAACGTTCTTCATTCAATAAGCCAAAGATACAAATAGTCTCAGTCATTTTGTGATACATTTGGCTGAACAAGCAGAGAGATGCAATTTCCATCCCTTATTGTTTGTTATCAATTAAAGTGAATCCAATTCAGAACATATTTGTATGTTCTCCACAATGGTGTTTACACCAGAGTGGGAGAGGATGGAGTACATTTAATTGGAGGTTGCCAGAGACAGCTACCTCACTTTCAAGTATTGAATCAGAAAGTAAAGTTAAAAATTAAGCAGTAAGGAAAACACCATACTTTTGTTTCTACTGAATGGTGCTAAGAATATTTTTTTTATCCCATCATGACTTTACTGAGAGGTGAAGGAAAGAAAGTTGGACATACACTTTGTCCTAAATTACAGACACTGGAAGATATGAAACAGTAATACAAATATAATAAAACAACCCATTTTAATAAAAAATAGATTAAAAACCCACACATAGCCTAGAAACAAAATACTCAATCTTTCAATTAAATAAAATGGCAAGTCAAGTAAGGATCTTTTTACTGATTTTGATAGGTCTACTAGTGTTGCTATTAAGACTCAAAAGGATTTTGATAGATTTGAATGTAAGGCCCTGTCCAAATATTATTCAGTGGCAAGACAGCAATTACAAAACTGGTTTATCTTACTCTCTCTAAAAGTTGTATGTGAAAACAATCCACATCTAAGCCCAATGTTCCCTAATGTGGAATTTGGGGCCATTCGTGTACCTAAGTATCCTTTACACTCTGCTGCATGTTTTGATTGGCTATTCCACTATGGCAGTTATTTCATGAATGAGCAGTCCATCCAATAATACCATGGCAGACCAAAATAACACAAAAAGTTGTAAACTAAAACATTAATCTGAATGGTTTGTTTTATTGGGACGTAGTTATTAGCTTCCTGAAATGTTTACTTATTCATCATGACATTACTATTAATATTAACTTATTGTTTAGGCAGATGTTTCTCAGCCTTGGCAGCTTAAAGATGTGCACTTAAACTCCCATGCTGGCTAGGAAATTCTGGGATTCAAAAGCTACAAAAGCTGCCAAGGTTGAGAAACACTACCTTAATTTATAGCCTGACACAGCCAGACATAAAAAGGACACATTCTTTAAGCATACTTTTTCCAAATGCATCTTTTAAGACTGTTTTTTCTTAAAATATGCTTTTTTTCAATTTTTTCAATTTAGGTTTCTTTTGATATTGTTCCCAACCAAAGTATTGCATCTATTTACCTATTTATTTATATTGTATAAACCTTTGAATATCACCTATTTCACATGATTCAAAGCGGTAGAAAAAATACAAAAGCCTAAAGTTAAATAAAGGTTTTTTTTTCAAGTATACTATTCCAAAACCATAAATAAGGCAGCCCAGTCACTAAGGAGAGATGACATAAATTAATATTGAGCTGTGCAAGAATTCATGAGATGCAGATTCAATCAGTTTATATTAGGGTATATAATTATTTTGTGAGAATTTTTATGTTATAGTCTCAGGAACTATGTGAATGCAGTACAATGAGTATATGCTAAGCTTACCAAACATAGATTCCGCCCAAATAATACTCCATACAGTAATTATGGCTTTTACTTTAGGCTTGTTTAGAATTTTACCATTTTATAGATTGTATTATTTGTGTTGGGAGACTGTATGTCAGGAAAAACCCAGTATTTTAAACTTTACTGTTGCTGCATGACATCCTTCCGAGGTAGGTAAAATGAGGACCCAGATTGTTGGGGGCAATTAAGCTGACTTTGTAATAATGCCGCTTGGGGGGGGAAGCCCTAATAAGCAGGCATATACATAGAATGAAGGCTATTGCTAAGCACATTGGTTTGTGCTTAAATTGTAAGCCGCCCTGAGTCTTCGGAGAAGGGCGGGATATAAATGGGATTAAAATAAAAAAAAAATAGCACTCTGCTTAAGTGATTTTTCATTCTTATACTGAAAATCATGATAGGTGTCCTTAAAAGACAGATGAATAAAATAAAAGAATAGAAAAGATGACATTTAACAAGAAGATCAGAAGTAAATGAACAAGGTGAATGCAAAAGACTGATTAAGGAAGCTTTAGTCTGGAAGTGCAAAGCCTTTCACACTGACAGTTTGATGGCCATGAAGATCTTCAGGAATAATCTAACTAAGGGGAAATAATATGAAACATATTAGGGATTTTATCATATAGATATCCTGCTCAAAACTAGAAGTGGGAGAAAACCAGGGTAGAATGGTTTCATTTCAGATTGGAATGAAAGCTAATACATGACTGGGAAAATGATTAAGAGTTTACCCACTAAATAAGTCATGGCAAAAAAAAAATATCTATCTAAGAGGTGACAAGAGTCAATAATGACTTGATGACACATAATCAATCACTAAATAAAAAAGATTATATTCTAATTTATTTTAGATCTGCATCATCTTCCAAGGAATTTGGAATAAAGTAGGCTTGGAACAGATGAGTTCACTTAGTATCAGCTTTTAGTTTAATTACTGAACGGGGATTGTATACATACGTTTCATAACAAAACCAATATTCTGTTGAATATATCACAGCAAATATAGAAGCCTTTTGGCTGAAAATGTGTAGCTCCCAAGTCATCAGCTAACCAAATACCACTTAGTACTCAGATAGGTTTCAGTGTACTGTGAGATTGTTTGGATGGTAGTTGCTTCTAGACATTAGTAGAAAGGTCATGAGAGATGATATACTGGAACATACAGTAATGTTGAACTGCTCTGTGACTGCTTTTTAAACAATCAATTTAATTTAATTTAATTATGGGACTTATATGCCTCCCTATCTCCCGAAGGACTCAGGGTGGCTAACAACAATAAAAACAACAATAAAAACAATAAATACAAATATTAAAAGAAATTAAATTAAATCAAGTAAGAATATACTAAATATACCAAGCAATCTGTAATATTCAAACTGATTTGGATATTTTGAACAGAATGCAGATGTGAGGAAAGGTGGAAAAGAAAGGTGGATCCATTTCCAGCACTTTGCTTTCCATTTTTTCAGTAATCTTGGTTAAAAATCCCAGAAATACCATTTCCTCCCCTTTAAAGTTACAGCCAGATATAGATTTCAGTTTGTTCATCTGTTTTGTTTCAGAACTGTCCTCTTATCTTATATCTCTCCAATGACTGTATATAATCGTTCACAGATTTGTGTGCAAACTGTACTATAACAGCAGAAAAGAGCCATCAGTTGCAGAAAAGGCCACAATCTGCATCTGCTGAAATATATTTCTACACGGGCGGAATATGACAGCGTTTTTCACTTTCTTGAAGGGGTGCATGTTAAGAAAAGTCAAGATTTGTTCTCAATCATGCCCAAGGGCAAGTCATACAACAATGATCTCAAGATTCTGGTTGAATGTTAGGAAAACAGTAAGATGAGCATGACATTGCAATTAATTATTCAGGGAGTTGAATGACACACT
Source organism: Vipera berus (assembly GCF_964194415.1). Classification (NCBI taxonomy): domain Eukaryota; kingdom Metazoa; phylum Chordata; class Lepidosauria; order Squamata; family Viperidae; genus Vipera; species Vipera berus. The sequence continues at coordinate 324,796,110 of NC_138202.1, forward strand.
TTAGTTGGATGTCTTCAAGCAGAGGTTGGACAGTCATCTGTCAGGAATGATTTAACTGGAAGTTATACTTGATGTTTTACATGTTCCTTTTCAATTCCTTGATTCTATGATTTATCCTAGTGAATTATATGACTCTGGTCTCATTCGTTAACCAGATATTTCATGGACTGGATTGTCTCAGAAGTCAGAAAGTGCACCTTTTTAAAGTGGCTTCCAGAAGAAACAAAGCACCTAAGGAAAACAGCCATTGAACAGAGACTGTATGTATTTTCAGGCTTTTGAAGAGAAGTAAGAAGGTCTAAGAGAAGTAAGAAGTTTATTGACAGGACACAATAACAACTGAAATAACGTGCCTTGAAAAGTTAAGCATCTAGTTCTGCTTCTATCTCTTGTCTAGTCAAGAAGATTTAACATAATTAAATCTAAGCATAAAAGTGGTAAATGGTGCCAGTTACTTGGTGCATGTAACACCACTACTTGTGAGCTGCATTTGTTCCTGATGTGCTTCCAAGTTCAATTCAAGTTGCTGGTTGTCACCTTTAAAGCCTTTTAGGAACCATATCTACCCAGCTGTTTTTACCTGTCAAATCTGGACATGTTTGGGGTCTCATTGGCTAAGGAATGCTGATTGGTGATGCCCTGAAGTGCCTTTTCTGCCATAGTGCCCAGCCTATTGAACATTCTCCCTCCAGAGATCAGAATGGCCCCAACCCTGCTGGCCTTTCATAAGGCCCTAAAGAACTAGATCTCTGTCCAGGCCTGGTGCCCCAAGGGTTATACTGTATCTCCCAGCTGTATTAATGATTGTTAACTGTGTTATTTCTTTGGCTGCTTTGCATTTAAGTTTTATATTTATGCTTAAAATTATTTTTATCAAATATACAGTATGCACTCCCCAGCATTACTTGTTGAGATAGGTAGCTATAGAAATTAATAAAATAAAATAAATAACTCAGTGTAAGCAAATGTCAAATCATATAATCATAGGAGAATATCCACAGCTATAGCAACAACCATAAGATACAATTGAATGGACAAAAATTTAAAATATACAGGATACATTTTAAATAAATGATAGAAGAATTAGTACATGGATAAATGCCTGCTGCTAAAGGTGTGCAAAATCTCTGAGATGATTTGAAGGTATAGCTCCAGCTAACTTCCCATCGAGCATTAGCTACTGTATGCTGAGAATATCTAAAATTCTTCAGCCCAAACAGATGTCATTTGCAGTGCCATGCTTAAATAGAACTCTTGAATTGGATGAGGTAACCTCATTATTTCCAGTTCACATAAAACTGTTTAGTAATCCCACATTATCTGAAAACTCTGCTGAAGCATACCATTTATCCAGTGGTGGGATTCAGCTGGCAGAACTGGTAGCTATTTTTTTGTTGCCCAGGCCCAGAATGGATTTCCGGAAGCAGCATCCACACAGAGAACTGGTTGTTCACATATTTGAATCCCACCACTGCATTTATCATGGAGTTAGACAGCACTGGAAGTTTTAATTCCTTCCTACACTCAAAGCTCACCGGCCATTATACCTGCCATGTTATTTTCTCAGCATCCAACAAGCACCAAAAATCAGATTGTTTTCTACCACAAACAACCAGCTGATAATGACAGGTAACCAAGGAGTCCCTTGAAGGTCTTACTGCACTGTCATTCTACCCAGTTGATGCATGGTAGAAGGGAAGGACATTGTCTATGTGCATTTGTGTGTGTGTGTGTGTGTTACTGTTTTTTCAACATTAAAGAATGTTTTATGAAGGCCAACTAAACTCTTTGCCACATAGATATGTAGCACTAGCCAGAATGCAGAGACAGAAAACAATGAAAGAAAAATAACAGATAGGCTAGAAACATGTATTTTACCTATTACACACTTTAGACAGCTGTCATTATTAACTGAGCTGTTTCAGGAAGAAAAAAAAACACGGTACACAGGCTTTTATTGGTAACTACAAAAGTATGTTTCTGAGTGTCTGGAAAGCTCCCAGCATTGCACATTGGCTAATGTGGCAATCAGGATGTTAAGAAGCAGATGGTATGAGCAGTGAACTTTGCCATTTATGGCAAATGGTGATGATTAGTTTTTTGTCTGGTACAAGCAGAAACAAGTCCATAAGATATAAATGTACTGTACCAACAAACTCTTTAATTTCAGTTACCCAGGTATTCTCTATTCAGATTTGGAATACATAAAATATTTTAATTATTTATTCCCAAGAGAAATCTGGAAAAGCATGATTAGATAGGAAAGAGGCATGACACAATGCTTTTAAAATATGCTTTGCATTTTGAAGATCCATGCCTCCATAATTTACTGTATAATCTAAATGACAATTATAAATGATGCTCTGGAACTGACATCTTGGGAAATTGCCTGAGAATTTACACCAGTGTTTTTCAAACTTGGCAACTTTAAGATCCCCAGAATTCCCCAGCCAGGTTTATACTATGTGTCTCTTGATCTTCCAATTAGCAAAAGTCATGCTTTATCCTATCTCCTTGCTCTTCAAAGTTCCCCCTCCCTCCTGAAGACAAGATGTTTTGTGGCTTCCCTTCACACTTCACAGGGGGGAATTTTATTGCACCCTGTTTTCTTGTTTTTGTTTTTCTTCATCATTAAAAGTCAACACAATGAGGGAAGATGGAGTACATTTTAGATGGTTGCTGTTTGCATGCTCTCCTTTGGTTGGCTAAAGTTGCTTCAATGGAAGAATGGAGGTTAATGAGGAGACTCATGAAGTAACATGAAAATACCATGGATAGTGTCTGTGAGGAAGTGCTCTTTAATTCCTATAATAATTCAATCACTATAGCAGTGGCACAATATGAGAGATTATGGGGGCTGAATTCACGCACAAGTAGCAAGTATTAGACTGAGGAATGATATGGCATAAAGCCATTTTGACAGTCAATATAATCCAAAAGAATTACATTCAAATTTCTTATTTGCATAATTGGATACTTTAAAGCAACTTAGGAGACTCTAATGTTGATAGAAGTGACAATATTACTGCCCTTTTATCCCTTTGTCCCATGTTGTTTTTTCCCAGAACCTGATATTAACTTTGCAGGAAAAAGAAAGGCATGCAACAAACTGATGCTGGAAAGACAATTTACACCAAGAAAATGGGACACCTGAATCCACTTTAATGGTGATTTAACTGCTGCTTAATTAGAAGCTTCCTGGGCTCTTCTTCAAAGATAAATCTGCTTAGTTGAAGGTTCACCATTTCCAATTAGTTTAGATCACGGGTGTCAAGCTCAATCATGTCACGTGACGTATCATGACATTTTTTGCCATCTGGCCTGCAGGCTGCCAGTTTCACCCAATTGGTTTAGATAAATGGGAACCTTCCTTTTTATTGATGTGTCATCATTTCCTGTGCAAGGAAGAGTGGTATGTGGCTATTCTTACAGGAAAGTCAGGACAACGGTAGTAGAAGGTTTTGCCTAAGGTTCCAAGGCTTGGGTAAACCAGCCTGATAAACAGCTGAAGGTTTCAACTAGACCTGGAACTGAAATGATTGAGGGCAATTTTAACTAGAAATAACACCAAGTTTTCCAGTTATAATGCATAACTGGGGTTTAACCAGTTAAGTAAAAGTTTTACCTTACTGTCTCCCTGCTATCATAGTTGGACAATAGCATTTGAAAATGAATTAAGAGGAAGGGGAGAATGAAGAGAAAAGAACCACCCTGCCGATCTATCATTATGTCAACTGCCAAAGCTTTCTGCCTGGTTCTGTAGGCATTTCTTGACAGATGGCTGTGACTGACGGGACCCAGCTGAGAAGAGACAGCATATCCTTTACCCATTATATTGACATCAGAGAGGAAAACTGCAAGAAACAAATGATCAATTCATGGGACTTATACAGGGATTGGCAGGCAAGGTCTGAAAGAAAGAGCAAGAAAGAGAGAGGTGTGTGTAAGGAACGCATCTGTCCACTCTAACAGGTCTCTTTTTCTTAAGGAAAAATGCTATGTGAAGCTGCCATGCAGCAAAAGTGTGCTACCATAGATAGAAAGAGAAGAAGTCATCGTAAGATTTAATCTGGAATGGACCTGGAACCATTGTCTCTGTCCCCACCTAAGTTGTCTTCTTACAAGCAAGCATGCTGTGACTGGGTAGTAGACAATCTGGGAAAATCAGCTGCAATCTTCCCTTACCTTCTCAAGGGAATTCTCCAATAAAGCCTGCTGAAATGATTTGTATTCCATTTAGGAGCATATCTATTAGATTACAAAAAGGATGTGCTAGACATAAAGTTTTATTTTGTTTCAAAATCTACAAGTTAGGAAGCAGCCTTTCTTTTTTGTTTTGTTTTAAATGTGTAGTTAATTATGACAGCAGTTCCTAGGCTACATATATGCAAAAGATTGGTTGAACTGGCATACTATTATACACAAGAACTGCGAAGAGAGCCATTAATTAACAATAACAGTCCAGAGTTTCAGACAGAAATCCATTGTTATGCTAAGATTCAATAACCATTGGTCACTAAGTAAACCATATTTAACTGGGTTTGCACAGTATTATAAACCAAAATTATGATATACAAAGCACAATGGCAAATTCATTCAACAAATTAGTAAAGGTAAAGGTAAAGTTTCCCCCGCACATGCGTGCTAGTCGTTTCCGACTCTAGGGGCCGGTGCTCATCTCCGTTTCAAAGCCGAGGAGCCAGCGCTTGTCCAAGGACGTCTCCGTGGTCATGTGGCCGGCATGACTAGACGCCAAAGGCGCACGGAACGCTGTTACCTTCCCACCGTAGTGGTCCCTATTTTTCTACTTGCATTTTTACGTGCTTTCGAACTGCTAGGTTGGCAGAAGCTGGGACGAGTAACAGGCGCTCACTCTGCTACACGGCACTCCGGATTCGACCCGCCAAACTGCTGACCTTCTGATCGACAAGCTCAGCGTCCTAACCCACTGAGCCACCGCATCCCTTTTAAGCCAAATTAAACAGTGGTTTTAACAGAGAGTGACTCAGGCTTAAAAACCAAAGCTAAACAATACTAGTAGTTTATTGATAGGCTATGAGTACAGTGACCATACATTCTTTATTATAAAAGAAAATCTTTTATTTTTGAAAGTTGCCCTTTGGATTTTTTTAATTTAATTATTTTTCTTGATTTTGTTCTTGGATGTTTCTTTACACACATATTTTAACCCTTGTGAGCCTGTTTCAGATTTGCCCCTTTTTAAGATATGCCCTTTGTTTTTTCCAAGAAAATATATTCACTATACCTATGAGTGATAAGGGAAGTTGGCTAGAGTATTGTTTTTATTTTATTTTTTTACACAATCAGCCAGTTGAGACTGAATTTGGCATTTTTATCTATCTGTTGAGTCCTTCCCAAGGATCTGGGATAGGCAAATGCTGTTTGATCGTGTTAAAGGTATTGTTGCAAAATGTAAGCTTTTCGAAGTAAAGCTGTCTTTTCCAATTGACTAATAGTGATTTTGTTATAATATGTGAATGATCTACAATTAGATTCAAAATCTAAGACTGGTAAAACTTAATAATTCAACTCCTAATCAAGGACCTAAGAATTATTAAGGTAACTTCTAATAATATAGGCACTTTTACCCAGTATGTTTGTTTCTTTTTGGGTTGTTTTTTTTGTAAAATCAGTGCGATCAGGCCTGATAAATTCAATATTTCCAGATATCAAGTAAGACCTTTAGATATCACTGAGAGGGCTCCAATCATGACTGGTATAACAATGGATATTATTAAACTAGAAAAAAACAAGAAAAAAAGTAGAAGAGAAAAAGGAAAAGACAATAAAGACTTTCAACCTACATCACACCGAGCATGAGCTAATATACCAACTTTTCATCCTCTTTAAAGTCACAAATAAAAAAAAACACCCTTCTTTTCCCCATAAGCATAAATTCTATCTATACACAGTCCAGAACTTATCATCATTTGAATCCTAGTTCAGCGAAATCTCCATTAGGAATTACCAGAATTATCAAACAAATAATTTATTCCAGATCAGTTTAAGTTTATATTCTTTGTTTTGTTTCTACTCAGTATTGACATTGCAGGATTTCATCTTTCATAACTCTTTGGCATTTAAAAGAGATCTTTAAAGCCTTCCCAAGCCAATTTTGTAAATCTCATAAGGAGGAATTGCCAGGATATCTTATCAAGCCGTTCCATGTCCAGATCCTTTCCTTTATTTGTCTATTATGCTCCCATTTTTGGTTCATCTCAATTTTGTTGTCTTCCATGCCTTAAAACTCTGTAATGTCTATACCAGAGAAGTTTTTAAAAGTTTTTTTTCATCATCTTTTTATATTTCCCATGAATATATTTTGGCATTTCAAATCTTATGGCAAAATTAACTAATGTTCCAAATCTCTTTGGTCTCCCAATCCATTCTGAAATTAAAATTAAAATTTCTTAAAATTGCAGGCACCAAATTGTTTTGAAGGTCTCTAATATCGATAAAGTGTTAAATTGAAGTTTTTAGAATATAATTGGAAAGTGAGTTTAGCTGGTTTACTATCTTTATGAAAGGTTCTGCTACTGTTAGGACCAAATATGTCAACTCCCTTGGCTCGTAAAGCTGAAACCCATAGGAGACATACTGTACATGTCCTAAAATAAGCTCTTTAAAACCAAACAATCTTCCTACCACTACCAGCAATTACAAGGAATAACCTGTTTTGGCCATGTATGTAGAAGAATTCTCCATTCCCGCCCCCTATTGTTATCAGCAGCCGTTCTGGAAAATGACCTAAGCCTAGACCTACAGTGGTGAAAGCACAAATGGGAGATAACATTGGGCCATCACATGCTTATTATCAGAGGGGTGATCAAATAAGTACCTCTTGCAATAAAATTAGGAGGATTAAATATAACTTTATGGTGTGGCTTGCACTGTCTGGAGAAATATAGAGGGATTCATCAATTGAAGTGGCATAGGAGAATGACAGAAAAATACTGCTTAAATAAATATTTTGCACTACTGATTTCTGTGCCTACAATGAACCTTATTACATTCAAATTAATGAGGCAAATCTGTTAGCAGATTGCCAGTTATAGAATCTGAAAACTTAAAAAAAGTGTTGCTAAGGAAGAGGCTTTAGGCAGTGGCAGGTGCTAAAAGATACTTTGTGAAAGAAACTTATGTCATCAGACTCCCCAGCAACCTATCAACATTTATTGCTGAGGCTGTAACAGTGCTGATATTAGAATTATGTCCCATTTTAGAGAGAGTATTTTTAAAATGTGAGAAATGGGAAAAGGAGACATCAAACTTTGAGCCTTTTTCCTAAACTACTTAAAATTAACTATACTGCCAAAATCTACTGACAATGATATTTGGATCCTAGATCCTGATGCCCCAAATTTGCAATTCTGCATTGAAGACATTATAAAAAAGGTAAAGGTAAAGGTTCCCCCGCACATGCGTGCTAGTCGTTTCCGACTCTAGGGGCCGGTGCTCATCTCCATTTCAAAGCCGAAGAGCCAGCGCTTGTCCGAGGACGTCTCCGTGGTCATGTGGCCGGCATGACTAGACGCCAAAGGCGCACGGAACGCTGTTACCTTCCCACCGGAGTGGTCCCTATTTTTCTACTTGCATTTTTACGTGCTTTCGAACTGCTAGGTTGGCAGAAGGAAGACATTATAGGTCACACCAAATTCTCTCAATTGCCAAAAGTATGCCACATATTTGCTCTAAATCATAAAGCTTCTTTTCTTTTTTATGGTATCACATTTTCAATTTATGTATTTTTAATGCTTACTCTGTATTCCGGCATATAAACCCATCTGTAGATACGCCAACCCTCTTTTTTTTAACTGAAATACTAAGATAAAAGTTCCATCCATGAAAAAAACCCAACTCTCAAAATGTTTTATATGTTTGAACTTCCATTCTTGGCTCATCTGGGAATAATCCATGGAGCACACCTTTTTCAAGGTATTTTGGTAAAAAAAATGTGAGAATCAGCTTATCATATATATATATATATATATATATATATATATATATATATATATATATATATACACATATATACATATATATATACATATATATATACATATACATATATATATATATATATATATATATATATATATATATATATATATATATATATATATATATATATATATAAATAATTTTTTGGGGATTGCTAACAAATACTTAACAAATACTTAACACACACACACACACATATATATACACACATACATACACACATACATACTTATGGATAAGCTGAACCCAATTTTGGGGGTGTTGTTGCTAGTTGCAAAGTTGGACAACATTCCTCCAGGCCTTCCTGTCCTCTACCATCTTCTGGAGTCCATTTAGGCTCATGCTTACTGCTTCAGTGACTCCATCCAGCCACCTCATTCTCTGTCATCCCATTCTTCTCTTGCCCTCAACCTTTCCCAGCATTAGGCTCTTCTGCACTGAGTCCTTCCTTCTCATTAGGTGGCCAAAGTATTTGAGTTTCAACTTCAGGATCTGGCCTTCTAAAGAGCAATCAGGGTTGATCTCCTCTAGGACTGAACGGGTTGATCGCCTTGCAGTCCAAGAGACTCGCAGGAATCTTCTCCAGCACCATAGTTCAAAGGCCTCAATTCTTTGGCACTCAGCCTTTCTTATGGTCCAACTTTCACTGCCATACATTGCAACTGGGAAGACCATAGCCTTGACTATACGTACTTTTGTTGACAGGGTGATGTCTCTGCTTTTTAGTGTGCTGTCTAGATTTGCCATGGCTTTCCTCCACAGGAGCGAGCATATTTTAATTTCTTGGCTGCAGTCCCCATTTCTGATCTTGGAGCCCAGGAAAATAAAATATTTCACTACCTCCATTTCTTCCCCATCTATTTGCCAGGAATTGAGAGGACTGGATGCCATGATCTTGGTTCTCTTAATGTTTAGTTTCAAGCCAACTTTTGCACTCTCCTTCTTCACCCACAACAAGAGGCTCTTTTGTTCCTCTTCACGTTCTGTTATTAAAGTGGTATCATCTGCATATCTTAGGTTGTTGATATTTCTCCCGACAATCTTAATTCCAACTTTTGATTCATCTAGCCCTGTCTTTCTCATGATGTGTTCTGCATGTAAGTTAAACAGGCAGGGCAACAGTATACAACCTTGCCAGACTCCTTTCCCAATTTGAACCAATCAGTGGTTCTGTGTCCAGTTCTCACTGTTGATTCTTGATCAGCATATAGGTTTCTCAAGAGACAAATAAGATGGTCTGGTACTCCCATCACTTTAAGAACTTGCCACAGTTTGTTGTGATCCACACCATCAAAGGCTTTAGCATTGTCAATGAAGCAGAAGTAGATGTTTTTTTGGGGGAGTGTATTTTGACCCTTAAAATTCTTGGCTTATTCATGAGTATATACAGTAGTTCATACCATTTTAATTCTTCCATAACAAATTTTCTAAATATCATCACATTTTACTCCAAAATCTGGTTGCACATTTCAATTTCTTCTCTACAGTTTTCTTTTATATTAGAGTTTTATGTTGGAACATTATTCTCCACTGGCTGAAGGCTTCTTAATAAACACAAAAATGGGGATGATATGGGAGCTCCAGGAATGCTCAGAATTCTTGTACCCCTTATTAGTTCAGTATTATATTTATAGGGTTTATAAGCAAAATCACCCTCATGGATTCTGTGTATTCAAAGAAAGCATAAAGCTGAAATATTGTAGGTGGCAGCAGTCGAAAATTGGTTGATTGGAAAGGAGTTAACCATTTTGTTGCAGTTAAGTTCTTCAGTTTAGGTGGGTTATAGATTATCTATGTTTACATTGTCAGTGTGTGCATGTGCATTAGTGTGGTAAAAAGGTAAAGGTAGAGGTTCCCCGGCACATGTGTGCTAGTCGTTTCCGACTCTAAGGGCCGGTGCTCATCTCTGTTTCAAAGCCAAAGAGCCAGCGCTTGTCCAAGGTATAAATGGCATTTAAATAATGGAGTTTCAGTACAGAAACAGCAAGTAGGAATATGCAGCTTAAATATACCTTTGTCTTTGTAAGGTTGCAACCTGAGATAATAGACATTTAATATAAAGGCATCTTAATTTGCTACCACTATGCACCAAATTAGAAACCACGAGGGCAGACCAAGAAACTCCTTCCCTGTGGAAGTGTGTGTGTGTGGGGGGGAGATTATATGCCACTGGACCTGATTCACAGCTATTCCATTCACAGTGTCTTTTCTCCTCCAAACTACTTCCCCAGCAGCAAGAGTGCAGCTGCTCACTCTAGGACAGGGAATGACTGGATGCTTTATAATTATCTCTCTGCAGAGGCTCTTAGTGTAAAGCATTATTACAGTGCATAGCTCCGAGGAGTTCTTCAGAATAACATAACAGAGGATAATCAATAGGTTAGTAATCTGCTCCTGAAACTACACTTAGGCACAATAAAGTAGTAACCCTGGCAATGGTTTGGAAGGGCGTTGTAGGTTTAGGTAAGTTCTGTCCTATATTCATTACTATTCTGAAAGTGGTCATTTTATCTAAGAACAGCACTGTTAATTCAGATGAAGGAGAATTGTAATAGTTAACTCTTGACTAGTCATGATAAAATCTATGTAACTTCCTATTCATACTGTCCAGGAAAATTCATATCACCTCTGGTAATTCTGCAAGCAAAGATTTTCTCATACAAGCTTATTCCTTAATTCTCTCATGCATTTGTGCACTGCATAAATCCATTGATAAGGTACACTTCTGAAATGTGGGTTCAATCCATTGTCCAACTGCTGAGTTTTGTGTTCAGCCCTGTCATTAAAATATGAGAAGAAAAGAGATGGGCAAAAATTGTTCATTGATGCCAAAAATGCCTATGCAGTCCTAGGCTGCATCAACAGAAGGATATAATCAAGATCATATGACATAGTAGTACAGTTTTATAATGCTTTGGTAAGACCACACTTAGAATATCATGTCCAGCTTTGGTCACCACAGTACAAAACAAAAAAAAAAGATGCTGAGACTCTAGAAAAAGTGCAGAGAAGATCAACTAAGATTATTAGGGAACTGGAGGCTAAAACATATGAAGAATGCTTGTAAGAATTGGGTATGTCTAGTCTAGTAAAGAGAAGGTCTAGGGGTGATATGATAGCAGGACTAGTAATGGATAGAATTTTAGCAAGGAGAGATGCAACATAGAACTAAGGAGATACAGAATACAGAATAACAAAATTGGAAGAGACTTTGGAGATATTCTAGTCCAGGGGTCCCCAACCTGTGGGCCGTGGTCTGCTGGCCACCAGACTCTGGGACAAGCTGGCCAGTGCACACACTGACCCCCACTCACACTAGTGCCGCCACTACACAAACAGGGCACCGCACGGCAAAAACATGGTGCCACACGGCAAAAACAGAGCACTGTGTGGCAAAAATGGGGAGGCGCTAGCACCCGTGTGGCAAAAACAGGGCAGTGCTAGCAAGTGTCACATGGGTGCTAGCACCACTCCATTTGCATCATGCATGCTTGCAGCCCCGTTTGTGTGTGTGCACAAACATAAAATGCTTCCCCCTCCCTTTCCCCTCCAGTCCGTCAACTGAGAAAGGTTGGAGACCTCTGTTGTAGTCCAATCCACTCTCAAGCAGGGGACTCTATTGGATTAGAAGACCTCCAAGATCCCTACAAACTCTGTTATATTGTTATTTAATAAAGAGAGCAGTTGACTATTTAGAAACCTATTGTTATTTTTTGACAGCCATTTAGTTTAGACAATTATCAAGCTAGGAGGAATATCTCTTCAAGCTTCAAGAACTATCAACTAGAATGGTCATTATTGACAATTCTGGGATTTGAAATCCATAAATTTCAAATAGATCCCCAGATTGGAGAGGGTTAAATCAGATCTATAGATCTAATGCTAGCTACAAGTAGAATTTTGCTAATGTTCAATCCCTGCTTTAGAAATCCAATGCCACTTATTTTATTCATTATAGAAGGTTGTAGTAATATTTTCTGTTTCCTTTTCTTTCTTTTTTTAACATTTAACATTTAAAACACCTACACGTAATCATGGCAGTATGAGGGTTTTGGCAGAGATGTAGCCTTTCCCACAGTGATTTCTGAAATTATCAGGTGAAAACGCAACATCATATAGTCACATCATCATTCAAAGAAGTAGTGTGCTAAACATTGGGAATTATACTTAATGAATACTATATAATACTAAATAATAATAATAATAATAATAATAATAATAATAATAATAATAATAATAATAATAATAATAATAATAATAATAATAAGAAGAAGAAGAAGAAGAAGAAGAAGAAGAAGAAGAAGAGAACTTGGAGGTCATCTAGTCCAACCCCCTGCTCAGACAGGAAACCCTATTTCATTTCAGACAAATGGCTGTCCAGTCTCTTCTTAAAAACTTCCAGTGTTGGAGCATTCACCATAATATAGTATAGTATAATAAATACCATACATAGTATTTAAGCTACACAAAATATCTGCATGATAACAAGTTATGAATGCCTGCTCCATTATTAGGTAAGGCTTAATACTGTTAAGGAAGATTTTTTTTTGTTAGCAATCAAAATGTATGTTGCAAACTGAGAAGTACAGGTGGTACTTCAGAAACTATTTTGCTATATCTCAATTGGTGACAGTGACTCATGGATATGCTTCATCAGTAAATCATTTGTTAGATCCTTAAATGCCATGGTTTTCTGATCTGCAAAATATCTTGAATGCATTAGTGAACAAAATGCATAAATGCATATGATAACCTTAGATTTTTAAAATATAGGACTACCATCAAAACAAGCGATCCACTCCTTCTTTAGATGATTGGTCAGATTAGCTCTGAAGAATTCAATCAGCTAAAGATGTACGATTCATACACTCAGGAATGATATCATGGTTAAAACAAACAAGATACGGTACAAATAACACAAACTAATACAAAACAAAAACACACTGAGATCCTCCCATTCTGTTTATGTCCAAGGCACATTGGAAAACATTGACAGGTTTTCCCACTGACAGTATAAGAGGCAGCCTTTTGCTTTAACTGTTTGGGTTTGAATCACTAAAGCCTGGGAGGAATTCAACCTGGATATTTTGAGAAGATAAGCGATAGCGCGCTTCAGAGGGGAAGTGAAACTTTGTGTGTTAAACTAATTGGTGAATGTGATTCATGATATGTAATTAAGGAAGGGAATTCTGTATGATATGATGTGTTAAATGGAGGAGAATTCAGATTCTGGCATCCATCCATGAGTGCCGATGCTTCGTTCTCATTATTATAGACTTTTTTAGAATAAACAATCATGCAGTGTTCTTTGATCTGTCTCATTAATTGGAACCATGACAACACCATTTAAGAATAGATTTACTTTATAATACCCACTTATGACCAGCCAATAGAGGGAAATGTTATATATAAATGAGAACTCTTTTCCATTTATAAATAGTACTGGTGACTCCAGGTTTTATTTGAAAATATCAATGTATCTCGTAGAATGGACAATAAATGTTAATTACTTCAAAATATACGCTTGCTATATTTTGAAAACCATTTGGTTTTCTTATATTACTGAAATCAGAAGCAAACAAGAAAAAATGCTCAGAAATGAAAGTATATTTCATTGGCAACCATTGCAGAATGAGAGAATGACATTAACAAAATAACTGTTCCAACCAACAAGGAATATGAATGAAATTCTACCATTGGAAAAACAATATGAGTTCCTTTGTGGTTCTTTAGTGCTCTTGAATCCCGTAAAAAAAAACACACCTGTAGCATTCCAGGCTTCTCTAGAAGAGTACAAGAGGAAAGGAGGGAAATTGCAAGGGAAAGGAATCACCGAATAAATGGTGAAAAACAAATCCCATTTTTTCTCAACAGAACCTCCACAGTAGTTTAGTGCTCTCATTGACAGAAAAATTCTCCACCCACCCACTTCTAGATACACTGCAACACTGGAACTGAGAAGTAAATTTTGAAGTCTGGGGAGTTTGGAAGAAAGCAATATAATAGGTATTATTCTGGTGACATACCTGCCAATCAAAAGCTTAGTTGTATTTCATATGGGTTTTCTATTTGTGGCTGCTTGGCTAACTATGATTAAGGCTGTGCATTAAAATGCAAACCTCTCCAAAGGCAAAGAAGTGTGGACAGACTGTATTCATAACTGACAAGAGTGAACCTCCTGGCTGTTCTGCAAGAGAACAGGCTACAGAATTATAGAACAACAGAATATGAAAACTGTCTGGAAAGAACACTGAAGATCATCTAATCGGCTTATTTAGTGCAGATACCCACTATTCCCCACAAATCTCTATCCAGCCTCTGTATAAATACTTTCAGTGCTGGCAGTATTTTCCAATATTGAACAATGTTAAGAAATTCTTCCTCGTGTCCACTCAAAAATCTGCATTTTTATATTTCAGCCCAGCAATTCTAGCATCCTAGTTACAACACTGAACATTGATAGCCTTTTGGATAATTAAAGACAGTTATCAAGACTGCCCACAATTCTCTCATCTTCACGCTAAACATATTCAGCCCCTCCAATAATTTCTTACAGGTTTTTCTTTCCAGGCCCCTTATTATCTTGGTTAATCTCAGCTGGTCATTATCTATCTATCTATCTATCTATCTATCTATCTATCTATCTATCTATCTATCTATCTATCTATCTATCTATCTAGTACTTTTTTTGTAAAAGAAAAAGGTGCTGGAACTCACACATGTCATACAGCCCGCCTTGCCTACCCTACAAGGTTCCATCCAAAAAAGGTGCCAGAACTACTCCATTCTGAGCATTCTATGACAAAAAAAGCCATCTATCTATCTATCTATCTATCTATCTATCTATCTATCTATCTATCTATCTATCTATCTGTCTGTCTGTCTGTCTGTCTGTCTGTCTGTCTGTCTGTCTGTCTGTCTATCTATCTATCTATCTATCTATCTATCTATTTTTTAACAGCAATAGTAAAACTAAATTAGAGCAAATAAAAGGAAAAATAAAATGAGAAATAAAAGAAAAAACTAAAAGTACATAAGGAAAAACATAGAAGAAAGTAGAAAAAAAGTCAAAGCTATAAAGAAGTGGCTCCTGTCTACTTCAACGCAATTGTAAGTACAATTATATATTAATCTCTCTAAAGTTACATCATTTGTTTATTCTTTCTATAGTATATTCTGTCTAATCTTCAAAACAATAAATCACGTTTGTTTTTTCATTTTTACACAAAAGTCCATCTGGTCATGTTTCTGTCTGTTAATAATGTCCATCAGTGGGAAAAATTTAGATGTAGGCAGACCAGTGTAGAAAACAGTGATAATTTCACTTGATCTTAACACTGTTGTTTGTGGAGATTCTCAGTCATCCAGGTCATGTTTGTCCCAAAGGTGCTTTTTCAAGAGGCAACTGGACTTTCTTATTTTTCTTGAAGATGTTTCATTTTTGATCCAATGAGCTTCTTCAGTTTTGACTGGATGGTGGGGAGTAGAAGGATTTATGTTCCTTGCAGACATCTGGTCATTTCCATTCTTGCATTCTCTAAAAGAATGCAAATGACCAGCTGTCTGCAAGGAGTATACATCCTTCCATTCCCCACCGTCCAATCAAAGCTGCAATGAAGTTGCATTGTCACCTGATAATTTCAGAAAAGCACCTTTGGGCCCTAACCCTGTAGTTCTATTGAAATAGCTTAGAACTGGACTTCATTTTTATTTATTTTTTTGCACTACATCATACTGCTGACTCATATTCTGCTTGTGATCCATCAAGAGAGATAATTTTGCACATACTGCTGTCCAGTAATGTCTCTCCATCCTATATTTATGCTTTTGAATGTTTTTCCTACCCAATGGAGTACTTTGGGTTGAAGGAGCACTCAGAAGTATTGGAGAAGGTCTTCACCTAAAATGATTAATGACTTGAGGTTATGAATCTCTTCCAGCTATGTTCAATATTTTGAAAAGGCACATAGATTGGGGTAGGAAAGATACACACATCTATTTTAACTGTGTGTTCAATAGATTTGTCTGTTCAGAAATCAGTGTATAAATGAAGGTACTTATAAGTGTCTATCCGCAGTGGGTTCTTTAAGCATTTACTGAACTAAAAGCTTTATTGCTGAAACATTTTAAGAAAGAATGTGGGTGCAGGTTACTTTTTTGTACTTCAGTTTTCTAAGATGAAATGGGAGATCTGATTAGAAACTTCTTGTTGCTGATTTGTATTCTTTTAAAAACACAACAACCTCATTTTTTCTATTGAAAATGAATGACTGTAATAAATATACAGTTTGAAAACCTTTAATTGGCAGACAATCCTAACGATAACACTCTTTAAGGCAAACTTTTTTCTAAATAAACTGTTTTACTGATAAATATTCCTTACCTGTTCTTAGATTTCCAGAGGAACACGGGAATAATTACAGATAATTTTAAACTAGTTACCTAACTAATTATCATATATTATAGTTGGTTATACAGCACAGAAGCCTGAAAAAGAAAACGAAGTTTTATTCACTCCATCCTCACCATAGCAAAGAATCTATATAAATTAACATCTTTCATTTAATTAATTTTGACTACTATTACTTCCAAATCAAGTTATACTATATACCTATTGTATTTATTATTTGGTCTACAACTACTGAGTTCAGTCATTTTCTCCAGTTTGTTTACAATTAGTGAATACAAGGCTGCTTAATATATAGCAATATTGCTACGTAAAATACTAATAGATTACTCAAATAAATAAATCTAGTAAATCTAGTAATTTCAGAGATAGGATTTTCTGAAGGAGAAAATAAAAGAATTCTGACTGCTAAGGAAAATCTTGATTATGCTTGTTAAAAAAACAACACAAAAAACCCCACCAGCCATTGAATGATGATAAAAGCCTTGAGCTTCAAAACTTCCTCCCAGCACCTTCTCTACTGAGATAAGTTTAGGAAAGAGAAACCACTGAACAGGGACAACAAACAGTAATGAATCAGGTCTGAAATCTGGGAAGGTTTAAATGCTGGTCTGTAATTTCATGAACCGGTAGTTTCACTGAGAGAGTCCCTAAGCTTTTATAATTTCCTGCTAAATCTTTTATTTACTTTGGTACTCAGTGCAAAGTTTCTTTTCTGAAAAGCCTGACCATTCAAAAATGGTAGGAAAATAACAGATGCTTATTGCAGGTTTTTATTTATTTATTAAATAAAAAATGGAAGAATACCAGATGGAGGAGATAGTGAAAGTGGGTAGTACATACTACCACTTGTTGAGAATTTTCCAAGAGCAAATATAAGGAGCTCTTCCAAGTGAAAACAACATTTGTGTTTGAGTTTTAGCCACAAGCCCAGATCTCGCACAGAGTAAAAGCAGATCCATGCAATGTGTTCTTGTACATGTTCAACCTATTCCATTTATAGAATGCTGAGATGATCATTGAATCACAAAGAACAAAACAGAAAAGCTGTTTGCAGTCAATATAGCTTTTTTAAAAGAATATAAACCAGAAATCCATGTAAAAATGTGTTCATGGAAATCAAAATGTTTGCCAATACCAAAGAATGTTAACTCCAAAAGTCTATGCTTTGCACATATATACATTTAGAGGCTATAATATATATGAATGATGTTTACGTAATGTTAGAAGACTGCTATAACATACATTTGTAATTTAAAAAGCCACATAGCCTCTTTATGGTTGCTGGGGAATTTTTTTTTAATCTTTCATTTTAAGCAAAATGTCCTCATTCACACATCTTAGGATAATTAAAAAAGTTTAATACACTTTTTTTTTAATTTTACAACTCCTCAAATTTGCAATGAATTTTAAAGTACACATATTACATACAAAAATGTTAATATTTAGAAAGTTACATATCCTAGGAAATTTTGTGTACAAAGTTGTATCCCCAACGTACATATAAAGAAGAGATGCACCGAATGACAAATTGAGAAAGATGCACTGGCAAAATTAGATGGTATGGACTTCTGACTGAACATGTAGAACAGAATGATATAAATTGATCTCTATATATTTATTATTATGCGGACTGATGCGACTGATGAGCTGAACCTGCGGCTACCCAGGACCATTGTAGGATAGAGCTAGACAACATCCCCATTGGTTCAGCCTTTACAATTTACAGTTGACAGCATTCCCATCTAAAATTGAGAGAGAGAGAGAGAGAGAGAGAGAGAGAGAGAGAGAGAGAGAGAGAGAGAGAGAGAGAGAGAGAGAGAGAGAGAGAGAGAGAGAGAGAGAGAGAGAGAGAGAGAGAGAGATGTGAGTGGGAGCAGTTGTGGCTTCAGTGTTAGAGAGGGAGAAGAAAGTAAATAGGTGACTTCCCTGGAGGAAGAATAGTGAGGTCCCAGAAAAACAGAATGTTCAGTCAAGATGGAAAGGAAACATACGGTTGGCTGTGGACAGAAGTTGGAGTCTTTAGGAAAGCTTTTATCTTTGGGGTGGAAGACTACAAAGAGCAGTTTATCTTCCAATGGAGGGAAAACAGATGATGATTGGGTGAGTAGATCCAACACTGAGAACCCTCTTTTCTCCCTTCTTCTTTGAAACAGAGGAGGGAGTTAAGCATTTGGAGGAGACTAAGAGAGGAATGGCTTTGGGGAGAGAGAGGGAGACTTAAGAAATGAAACTGGGTAGCAGCCAGGATTTTCTTGTAAATACCAAGGGTAAATAGATTTGGTGTATATAGTAAAGATGCATAAAAGCCTCCAGTGTCCTGGTTTCTCTGTCAATTGCCATCCTTGTAACCCTAAATATTCTCCTTGTCTTTATACTCAGATTTTTTTTTATTCTTGCACAAGGATTGCAAGATAGTATGTGCAGAATGTTTCTTAGTGGAGTGCAGCTGGTACAAAAAGGATTAAATCCTCTCCTCATTTTTTAGTACCATCCATCCCCTAACCAAATCCTGTTTAATAGGTTTGTAATTTGGCCTGTAAAAGATGCTTTATTTTCTAAAGTAGTCAGCTCTTGGAATTTTCTGTGTTTCTATATTTCAATATGTTGTTAGAGCTGATTAAAAATACCTTTTCTAAATTGTCTAGCCAATTTCTAAACAATTGGTGAGAGAGAGGGCATTTTTTTCAAATATTTGTCATGCCAAGGATGCTAGTAGTGGAGAAGTCAAGCATTTCAGCAATAACAATACTCAAATCTTTTCCTTGAGAATGTCAACTTGGCTATCTGAAACTGAATTACTGATTCCAACTGCTACTGCTAATTTACAGTTTAGTTTGTATCTCATACACTCTCATATTACCCTGAATCCAGATGAAAGCAAGCACATATCCTGCTCAATTTAATGAACAAAAATATGGTTTGACGTTTATTTATTAAACATCCTCAAAAATCATAAAAGGTTAACTAGCAGAAAGAGATGAACAACACCCAATAATTTACACTATCTGTATCTCTGGCTCTATATCCTGAAGTACTAAATTTTATAGTGCAATTGTGGCACACTTCCAGTCAATTCATATTTCCATATTAGAGCAAGCACAGGGACCCCCTTCAGATAGGTAAAATATAGCTTGAAGTTTATTTATTAAACATTAGGAAACAAACTGACTAATTAATTGTTAGGGGAGAGAGAGAGAGAGAGAGAGAGAGAGAGAGAGAGAGAGAGAGAGAGAGAGAGAGAGAGAGAGAGAGAGAGAGAGAGAGAGAGAGAGAGAGAGAGAGAGAGAGAGAGAGGTTAACAACAGGCAACAATTTGCATTATCTAGCTATATATCCAAAGGTACATAACTTTCTAGAGCCACTGGAAATAATATTGTGAATGATTAGTATGGACATCCCAAAGGGAGTGATGTTGAGTTATTCCATACTATTATGTACTGTACATAACAGCCACAGAATATAGATGCAAAGCAGCCCACCCAGGTAATCCCTGTTCTGTTGTGCACAATGAAAGCAACAATTTGGTGGAAGAGGATAATGTACATAACACCATGAAAAGAGTAAGAAATGAGCCCATTGGGGTATTTTAAGTTCTATTCTGCCATTGTTTGTATGTTCTTCTGTATTATGAAGAATGGGGAGGGGAAACTCTGGCAAGTCCTGAATGGACAAAACGTGGGCTGCTGGGGCTGGATCTGGCATGATTTGAGGCAGTGGAAGCCTGCTCAGACCATCTGCATGGCCCATATCCTTGCCGTGTTTGTGAATTAGCTTAAAGCTGTATGCCGATAAAAAAAATGGACCATCTTAACATTCTAGGGGATAAGATGTCGGGTGTCTGTCTGTCTGTAGTGAACAACTCCAATAGTGGTTTATGGTCTGTGAAGACCATGAAGTCTCTGCCATACAAGTAGATGTGGAATTTCTTTAATCCAGCTACTATGGCCAATGCCTCCTTATCAATTTGTGTGCAATTATGCTCTGCAGAGGATAGTGTACTGGAATAAAAAGCATTTGGGACTTGAGTTCCATCACTCTCGAAGTGACTTAGGACAGCCCCTACCCCGTATGGGGGCGCATCACACACTAGGCATACCAGCATCGATTCCTTAAAGTGAGTGATCGTAGAACTGATGGACAGTAGAGCCTTCAATTCCTGAAAGCTGCTTTCGTGAACACTAGTCCACTTCCACGCAGTATTTTTATCCAAGAGCTGGTGTAATGGCTCTGCCACTGCGGCCTTGTTAGGAAGGAACGCATGGTTAAAAATTTAGGAGGCCTAGGAATGCCTGAAGCTCTCCCTTCATTTTGGGGCTGGGTGCCATCTGAATGGCTTTCACTTTTGACTCAGCAGGGTGGATGCCGTCGGCATCGATACGGAAACCCAAGAACTCAGTTGAAGGGACTCCAATACTACACTTATTCTTCTTAAGCTTAAGGCCTGCTTCGCGCAGCCTTTGAAGGACAGCTCTGAGCCTCCTTGCTAGCACCTCAGTGGACTCACCAGCATTGAGCACATCATCAAAATAAGGGCAAACCCCCGGAATGCCCTTGAGTGTTCGATCCATAATGCCTTTAAAAATACCAGGGGCTACGCTGACCCCAAATTGCATGCGTTTTACTTTAAATGCCCCCCTGTGGGTTACAATTGTCTGTGCCACAGCTGTGGCCTCGTCCACAGAAAGCTGTTGGTAGGCCTGAGCCAAATCTAATTTTGCAAAAATTGTACCACCTTGCAAGGACGCCAGGATGTGGCTTACTACTGGTACAGGGTATGCATGATGTTTGAGTGCACGATTAATTGTGCATTTGTAATAAGCACAGATTCTGACCTCCCTGTTGGCTTTTAGTGGTGTGACAATTGGGGTCTCCCATTCACCCCCATCTACGGGCTGTAGTATCCCCTGTTCTACGAGTTTATCTAACTCAGCGTCTATCTTGTGTTTAAGAACAAATGGCACTCTGCGAGGTTTAATCCTGACCGGTACTACAGTAGGATCTAGTATAAATGTTATTGGCAGGCCCGTGTACGTCCCCAGACCTGACTCAAACATGTCTGTGAATTCCTCACATACTGTTGCTAGACTCACAACTTGCATCCGGTTGATTCCGGTTACTTGGATGCCTAGTGCATCAAACCAGTCGAGCCCGATCAGGCTCGTTCACTACTACGACAACGTCCAGGTGCCCAGAAAACCCCTTAAATTTGATGGCCAGTGTGGCCTCACCTTTGACTGCAACTCTGGCATTCTGGAAGTCAGTCAGTATAATGTCAGATGGCCTAAGCTTGGCCCACCTCTTGCTGTGATTGCAGATGAAATTAAATGTCTCAAGTGATATAATGGAGACGGCTGAGCCCGTGTCCAGCTCCATCTTGCAAGGGACCCCTTGGAGCTCCACCTGAAGTCTAAACTTTGGCTTAATAGGGCGGTGAGCTCCTGTGCGGCAAATGCTTCTGCGGCTGGAGCAAAACCCTATCCTATACTGCCCTGGGGCCCCGGTACCTCTCCTAATCAGAATTTCTGACTGGCGATTCGATTGCTGGTCCCTCTGGCTACCTCTGCAGATGGACGTGATGTGGCCGGTCTTCCTGCAGGCCCAGCACGTGGCTGTCTGTAACCTACAGTCCATGCGTTGGTGGCAGCTGCCACACCCTGGGCACCTAAGGAAGGGATCTGCCTTGTAAGTCACCCCTTGTTGCTTATCACTTGGATGCTGTTGGTTGTTGTGCCTTTAAAGCTTGTCAACTTCCATGTTGTCTTTGGAGTCTTCCGTGTGTTTGATGTCCTCGTGGTGGACGGCTTCCTTGTGGTGTGCTGTTTTGGTGGCCCTGCCAGTGGCTTCATCTGCTATGATCTCTTTCAACGCATCTTGGAATGACAGGGTCTCCTTGGCGAAGAGTTTTTGCTGTAACTCAATTCCGGAGGCCGCAGATGAGCCGGTCCCAGAGCTTCTCCTCTACATTAGAGAACTTGCACAGGTGTGCAGCCTGCCTCAATGCCGCAATGAATTCAGATGCGGTTTCACCTTGTTGCTGAACCCTCTGTTCAAATGCGTGGCGCCAAGCGATTACCGACAGCCTGGGCTGGAAATGGTCGCTGAGCCGTTTCTTCAAGTCCGCGAATGTTACGGACTCCAATGGCGTTGGTGCAAACAAGTTCTCCACGATGTTGAACGTGGCTGGGCTGCAAACACACAGGAGCGTAGCGGCCTTCAGCCCGTCCTTGGTCACTTGATTGGCGCGGAGATAGTTCTCAACCCTGGATAGATACGAAGACCATCTTTCTGGGTGAACTATATCAAATTCTTCCAGCTCTACGACCTTCACCATTTCTGTTGGTCTTTGCAGCTGTGGCTCATCCTCTTCTTATCCTGCTCCTCCGTATGCCCAGGGACTGGTCCTCTGGGCGCATGGTCACTAGCATGGCTGTGCTAGGCCGACCATAGGGGGGGAATTGCTTTTCCCACCAGGCACGTTCCGGCCTCTCCCCTAGTGACTCTCAGCTCTGTTGGAGGAGCAGGATCCCACCCTCGTCACCAGTGTTATATCCTGGGTTCTGTGCTTGATTGAAGAGACGAGGTGAGTGAGTTCAGCAAGAATCATTCTTTATTTGCTTATAGGAACTAAACTGAGAAACAGGGCCGTGAATGCAGCTATTTATACTCTGGCCTCTAGGTGGCAGCCAATAGGTTTAAAGCAACCTATTGCTGCCCTAGGAGCAGCCAATGGCGGCGCTGGAGACGGGTTGTCTGACGAGCTGGGAGCCGTTAGCCAGCTTCCCTGCTTAAGCAACCTTCCAGAAATTAACCCCACGTGATACTCTTTAGTAAGACAAAGCCCAATACATTACAATAGCAGTGTTCCAATATCTCAGGGGCTGCCACAAAGAAGAGGAAGTCAAGCTATTCTCCAAAGCACCTGAAAGCAGGACAAGAAGCAACGGATGGAAACTAGTCACAGAGAGAAGCAACCTAGAACTAAGGAGAAACTTCCTGACAGTTAGAACAATTAACCAGTGGAACAACCTGCCTCCAGAAGCGGTGAATGCTCCAACACTGGAAGTTTTTAAGAAGAGACTGGCCAGCCATTTGTCTGAAATGGTATAGGGTTTCCTGCCTGAGCAGGGGGTTGGACTAGATGACCTCCAAGGTCCCTTCCATCATCATCATCATCATCATCATCATCATCATCATCATCATCATCATTATTATTATTATTATTATTATTATTATTATTATTATTATTATTATTTTATCTTTCAATAATTCCTACATCATTGTATATGTATTTCTATTTTAAACATAAAAATGATATGGTGGAAAAGCAAGCTTCACCAGAGTAATGGAAATGAAATAGCTTCTTTTATTCCTTATCTCATTGTTACATGCCAGTCAGAAAACAATATGTTCAGAACAACATCCAGAAGTGCTATTAAAGGAACCCTGCTGTCAGATTGCTCTATTGGTACTTGAGTTCATGAAATCTCAAAAGCGCCTAGGAGTAAAGTAATGAAAACACACCTAGATGAGCTTTGGAAATGTTTATTTAATGGGACATAATAAAAGCTAAATGCCCCTAAGGGCTTCACTGAATAACAACATCTTAAACATTGAACTCTTAAGAACCGTCTCCTAAGAATACTCTTGTTATAAGATGTTGACTTCTAATTTTTCGTCTATCATCTCGAAGAATGACCCATGATTATTTCAGACAACTTACTCTTTTGTCTATTCTTGTTTGGGACAATTGATGACAATGGATGGGGGGGGGAGAAGAAGGAGAATATTTATTTATTCATTCATTCATTCATTCATTCATTCATTCATTCATTCATTCATTCATTCAACCCACCTCAAGCCAATATCGGTGGGTGGGTAACAGAGAGAATTGGTGCCTCTTTAAAGTTATTGGTGAAAATAACTATATTGTAATTCACAACGTATCACAATGTTTTTTGCCTTTGGGGAGCCAGAATGAGTGTAGCCTGTGTGTGATGCATCCGGCTCATGGGCCACCACTTTGACACCCCTGATGTAATTTATTCAGCTTTGTCTTGGATCAGTATTTTACGACCTTGGTGGCTTTAAGATGTTTGGACCTCCGGGAGGCATACATCAATGACCTCCTCAATTTTATCATGTAACAGTTCTGTGGGTTCTATAGAGATGAAGTAATTTAAAATCACTTAAGAAGTTTCTAAGAGTGGACTTAAATTTGAAACACACAAAAATACTTATTTATATAATGCATTTCTATGCTGCTTCCTGAGTCTAAATGCAACCATATAGTATATGCATACATGAAATGTATGTAAAATTCTATTGGAAAACGTAAAAGTATGCTGATACTCAACCACGATTACAACACATACACACACACACACACACACACACACACACACAGACAGACAGACATGCTGTGGTTGAGTATCAGCACTTCTGAAATCCTGCCAAGAAAACTGCTGGAACTGGTCCAGGAAGTCTCTGAGAATCGAACATAATTGAATGACCTAGATCTAGGCATACCAAAAACATGAAAAAATGATCAAAATAATACATAAAACCTTTCCAATTTAATGTTTCTTATGTGTTATGAAGGAAACCATAAGCCTCTCTGTGTGTGTGTGTGTGTGTGTGTGTGTGTGTGCGTGCGCGCGTGTGCGTGCACGTGTTTGTGTGTGTGTGTATCTTTGAGTTACAATTGACTTCTGGTGACTGTCTGGACAAGTCTCTGCAGTTGTTTCAGAAGTGGTTTGCCACTGCCTCCTTCTTTAGGACTGAGAGAAAGTGACTAGCTGGAGATCACCCATAAAGTGGGTATAGAAGTCATAGTCTTCCAGTTCCTAGCCTGATGCCTTATGCAGTACACTAAACTGATTCTATTACTGTAAATCCTTAGCCAGATGAAGGATGCAAGCAAATCACACACCTCATCACCATACAATGTGCTCAAATTGAGAACTTTAATTCATGCCCATTGGACATCTCCATGAAAAACCACTTTTGCTTTTGCCATCTCATTGTCCTATAACTGCTAAGGTGGAGACAGTGATAACCAAGGACCGTATGCAGCACTCAAGGGTCTAGACTCTGGCCTTCAGAGATTACCCAACCCCTTTTTCAAATTGTAATATTGTGAATAAAGTGAAAAAGGGAAAAAATAATTAAATACAGAAAATGAATAATTTTAAACCTAGTTATGTGTAAATGAAATTAAATCAAATGTTGTTTCTGGTGTGGAGCTCATGACATGCAAGGGCCAGTTGCAGGACCCACTGAAGAAAATTCTGTCCAGCCTTGTCTATTTATATAATTATTGTGTTCAACATAAAGGATCAGTATTGATGTAGGCCCACAGGAGAACTTGATGTATACATGAAGTCTGTTTGAATCTATTCTACATACTGATAGATAAGTCCCTTCAGTTTAATTTCAACATTGGTTATCAAATGTGAGCATCTTTAGAAAATATGTTTTCAATATCAAACATATGAGCTATACAAGAGATTCAAAAGGGAAAAATGTATTCTTATTGCCCCTCAACACTTTAAATTCAGAAATTCAAGAGGTAATTCATGAATTTCAGGAGAAATTCATGAATCCCACGGGAAGTAATTAGATATCTAATTACTTTACATACATACTCTATGATTATGACAATCAACAAAACATTACCTTTGTAGTTCTCATAGCAAACAGGGCCAGAATGATGCTCAATCTCAATCAGAAGTTAGTCTCACTAAGTTCACAGTGGCTTACTTCCAGGTAAGTATATTTAATCAAAGTATTAATCCCAGAAGAAAAAGAATTACAAAACAAGGGAATATAAAGGAAATGCCTTATAGCAACATTCAAAGTTATTATCTTAAGGTCAGACCCTCAGGTAAGCTCAAGAATGTGAATATAATGAAAGCCAGAGAAATGAAGAAATAGCCTTGAGTGGAAAGCTAGTAGTTAAAAGAAGGATCATGGCAAGTCAATGGGTATCCTCAAGATATGATCTATAAGGAATAATAAATCTGCTACTAGCTCTGAGAGTCAATCGCTTTAGGTATATTGAAGCTAATCCTCACCCTTAAAGATATTGCATTATTGACTGATTTATGATGAATAGTCCCTCACCTCTTCCTGACATTGTGCAGGTTGGCAAACACTTTTAAATGTGACCTTTCAAGTATACTGTTTTTCAAATCTTCTCAGTCAAGTTCTGATGCAAGGAAGAACAATGATCAGACTTGTATGTGAAAATGTCAATATTCAGATTGTATTGTCTCTTCTGCCTCTTGAGTTTCCAAGTTAACTCACCATTGTAATCTAATTCAATTGATGAAGGGGAGGGAAATTGAGTACTCTCCATTGACTATTCAGGCACTAAATGTGCTTGAGGAACATCATAAATCGTGGTTGTCAGAAGTTTCATGGAAATCAGCCTATAGCTATCTTGTCTATTATTTAGAAAAGCTAGGCCTCCAACAATATTTTTTCTGCTATCTGCTTTTATCCAATTTGCATTTAGTGGCTTCCCCCTGCCTTGATCTCTACCTCCCTCTCAGTTTCTTTAATATAAGCTTCTTTTTTTTAAAGGGAAGATAATTACAGATTTTCATTTTAACTTTGAAACCAGTGACTTTTATTTTGATTGCCTCATAATTACAGGCTCATGTCGATTTAGCATCCATTTGGATTCCTCTGCAGTGATGTCTCTGTATGTTGGATTGGCAAGTAATGAACCGTGTGAATTTAGAGGTGATGAACTATTGCTTTCCAGACACATAACTCACTGTGAAATTGCATAGCCTTTAGTTAAGGTCTTTTTGCTTACTCTTAAATACTTCTTGGCAAATCTACCCAAGATTCTCTAATGAAAAGGCACAATTACATTGAAGTTTCCTATGCTAGTTAATGAAAAAGCTTTTGAGAAAAAGAAGAATTCAGGCTTGTCAGTTTCCTTGCCAGAATTGTTCCTTGGCATTTTATAGTTCTGATGTACTGTGGTGATGATACAGCCATGCATAATCTTGCATAACCAGCAGAGGAGCTTCCATCTCAGTAAATTACTCACAACCTATATTCACCACAAGGGAGTGTTGCAGACAAGGTGTTTGACTGGGGCTGACTGATAATACGAAGTATTGCATTTTACAAGGCAGATATATGGCCAGATTTGAAATGTATGAGCCAATGTATTATTAAGTGAAATCCAACTTGGATAAAACCTATTTATCTATCTGTCTCTCTAGAATTTATGTGTAGTCTATCTGATAGGTTACTGTAACAGGGTGGACAGTCTGTACTTCCAGGAGCACATGAATCTCTGAGTGTCTTCCTGCATCTCTCCCCCATCCCATTCCCTCACACCTCCCCTATCTACAATAGCTAAAACAGATATAATTGGGTTTTTTTTACAATTGTAAGTGCCACATAAGCTTAAAAGACACAAAGAGCTAAGGGGGGAAATACCCAAACCCCAAACTATCAGCCTTTCCTATTTGCATCAACACTGGCATCTTGTGGCTTTTAAAGTCCCTGGGAATGAATGAAATACATATAGAAATCAATATATAATATGGAATAGAACAGACCATTTCAAATTATGATGAAGTTTTCTGTAGGAGGTAACCAGGCTGAGGCCTGAGGGAAGGCTCAAGTGCATCATCAGTCTCAAGTCCCTTTGTGCCCACAGAAGAGATCTAAGTCCAACCCACCTTCAATTCTGTTGATTCTTATCTACCACCAATTTGCTTTGACCTTTAGTAGTTCAGATTCTTGTAGAGAGCATGCAATAAACCAGTATTCATATACACTGCCTTCACTCCTGATTTCCTGCATTTGACATTTTCAATGTGATCAGTTTCAAATATTGGCCCTTGGGCTTGATCTTTGCTCAGCCATAAATCTAACTCAGTGACCTTAAGCAAGGTCCTTGATGGGACAATTCTGATTATAAAACTGATTAACCTCTAGGCTGCTCTGCTAAGGAACTAGATGCAAAGTGGGATGCATTTGTAACATGGGTACAAAAAACAGAGAAATGTTCCTTGACTAATTTTTTTACCTTTGCTTCTCACATTCATTAAATTGTTGCTTATATAAGTAGAAAGATATTTGTTGTCATTAAAGTATCTGCTTCTTATTAGTAATAGGTAACCCCCTTCCCAGTTTTAATCTGAAATGAACACTGAAAAGGGAATCTACAATCTTGGAGATAATTTAACCTAAGTTCCAAGAGAAGTTTTCACCAAGTTCTGCAAAACATTAAAATCTACATTGAAATGAAGTTCTCTACAAAGAGCATTTAGTATCTGGAACAACAATTAAGTTCAAACCAAAGAAAAGAAAAATACTATCTACAAATAGACAAACTACTGTGTTATATGTATATATTCTTTCCAAACTAAGGAAAAACTCAAGAAGATATAGTTCTTTTGAACAGAACTAAAGATTATGGAATATGGGAAATTGCATCCTCAGTCAACTGAAGTGCTGATTGCACTTAGTAGAAGTGGGGTGCTATGAATTCAGTCTGGCATTGTTTGCATTTTCAAACAGCAATAGCACTTACGCTTACATACCAACCCATAGTGCTTTACAGAACTCTCTGAGCCATTTACAATGTCATTCATACGCCCCCAACAATGTGGGTCCTCATTTTACTGACTTCAGAAGGATGGAAGGCTGAGTCAACCTTGAATCCATCAGGATCAAACTCCAGATTGTGGACAAAGTTAGCCTGCAATACTGCATTCTAATCCACTACCAGGTCTCCAGAGCAAATGTGCTCTGTCACTGAGTCATGTTTTCAACAGGCAACTATAGTTTAATAAAATTGCTAACACTGAACCTTTAATCCACAACAAAGCCAAGTGATGTGAAAAAAATACTGTATGGAAGCGAATGAGAACATGGCACTTTTCTTGATTTTTTTGTGTTGAATTCAATGTGTTAAATCAGAGGTCTCCAACCTTTCCAGTCTCGCGGACCAGAGGGAAGGAGAGCAGGTTCAAAATTGGTGCACGTGCATGTATGCACACACATGGGCCCATGCACACTGGTGCAGTACTACTAGCCCCATTTGCACATGTGGCATGCACTGGCACTGTGCGCATGCATGAACAGCCACATACGCCCCATGGAGGCTAGCAACCCATTCACTCATGCACTTATGGGCCATGCAAACTACTCGGGCTAATGACGCATGCGCAAACCGGCTATGGACACCCACCCTGCTCTAGTGTCCCCGTTCGTGCCTGTGCACATGCACAATTGGGGCCATGGGCACTAGCACGAGTGGGGGAGAATGCGTGCCCACACGTGTGCACACTGGCCAGATATTTCTACAGCCCACTGGCCAAGATCCTGTGGCCTGATATCAGGCCATGGACTATAGGTTGGGGACCCCTGTGTTAAATTATTGGATATTTGGAAAGATGGAAGGAAATAGTTGTAGTAGGCTTAAATCTTTGAGAATATATAATGGTCCCTTATACATTTGTACTGCAGTGGACAATCAATTCTTATGTGCAGGGCTTTTTTTTCTCATAGAACACTCAGAACGGCGTTCCAACACCTTTTTTTGCAAAAAAAAAAAAAAAAAAAGCTCTGTCTGAAAGCCTATTGCAGGGCTAGGCAACCTTGGCCCTTTTTTATGACTCATGCACTTCAACTCCCAGAAATCCTGAGCCAGCCACGCTGAGGGGAAAGAGAGAGGTTTCCAAGCTGAGCCATGCTGGCTCAGGAATTCTGGGAGTTGAAGTCCTTGAGTCATAAAAGAGCCAAGGTTCCCTACCCAGCCCTAGAGGAGGAGATTAAAATTATTTACAGTGTTATTTCTTTAGGAACTAAGCTTTTAGAATCTAAAACAGCTAATTCAAAAAAGTCAACAAGAAAGAACCTCACATTTTTCATCTGCTTCTGTCTTTTGGAAGGTAAAATTAGATAACAAAATAATCTATTTTCTATGTTAACATGTCTGCAATGAAATCAATTAAAGGCAACAGGAAAGAAATGAGAAACATTTTTCTCAATGTAATATGTTAGCTGATGCTAGAAAAAAAATAGTATCTTTTGCACATACTCTATTACAACTAAACCACTTTAAATTAAACATTTCTTAAGAATGAAATATTCTTAATTTGGACTTTACTTTTACTGTTTGGACTGTTGTGTGTTTTGAAAAATAGATTATTTAGAATCTAGTTATGTTGCACTTCAGTTTTTAAATAATTAACCTAGTATATACATAACAATATATGATGTTTTCCCTGGTGAGCTTAACATCAATAACAACATTTATTAAAAAGGCTAAAATAATTTCTGGTGGTATTATCTGTATAGTAAAATTTTGGACAAGCAATGATCATGTTACATATGTGCATAAGCGTAGTCAGTAGCATATGCCTTTTTAAAAATATCAAACATGCAAAGAAACAAAAATAAGTCCAAAATATCTGTATTACATCCAGAAATGCCAACTTTGCAACCAATATTTCTCATCTATAACTATGGCACCCTAAGGATACCTGCATACATGCAAATGTTTCTCTGGGATCAGTAACGCAGCAGGGATTGCTTTTTACTTCCAGTAACATATACCTAAAACCAGTTTATTGCATTTGGCAATTGTACTAAAAAAAAATCTCATTGCCAACCAATATACTTCATTTAATTTGAAATCAAGTGAAAAATGGATTTAAATTATTTTATTAAAACAAATTAATGGCAATTCTTTTATAAAAAGTTGCCTCAAACAAAATGAGTTTGACATGCCTGCTCTAGATAGTTGAATGCTCCAAAATAAATTCTAGACCAGGTCTGTACATGCAGCCCACCAAGCAGCCTTGGACAGAGCACAGACTTTTTTTTAAGTAATAAAATCACCACCACTGCCCTGAAAGTCATGTTGCCTAGTGCCTCCATGGCTTACCATGACCACGAGCTCCAACACTGTAGATGCTCCTCTAGTCACCAAATCATTGATTAGCCCACCAGCATTCCTTTGCAGACCACAAAGATTTTTAATTTATCAGTGTGGGCTTTTCCCTTGTACAAGTTGCACAGATCTCTTCTAGATTTTCCTCTTGCCTTTCTGAGTAAACTCCTTGGTCTGTCATTGAGCAAGAATTGACTTTGTAGGGAAGCATATTATCATTTGATGTATATTTAACATATGTTCTACCTTTATTTACCAATTATATAATATTTGCATGCAATCCACATGGCGAGGTTTGGGGAAACTTACAATAGAAAAAAATATATTTTTAAAATCATAAGATTAAAACATCGCCTGGCCCACACTGCCTCTGCTGCCCGCACTGCGCAGCCCCGCCATATAGAGTTGGCTCTGCTGCTCCCACAGCACCAGCCGTGCCAGCTCCAGCCCCAGGGGGGGCGAGCCCGCCGCCAACACCCTTCGCACCTGTGACTGCAGCAGCGCTGCCCCACCCCCCACCCCGCCTCCTGCACCCGCCAAGATGAGAGTTCTGGCACCTTTTTTTTTTTTTTAGAAAAAAAGCACTGCTTATGTGTATGGCATCATTCTTGTCTGCAATAAAGATTCTAATCTAGCTGAGTCCTATTTGAGAGCCTTCTCCAAGTCAAGCCAGTAAGTTGATCAAAGGTGAAGATTCAATAGATATGTGATTTACTGCTGAGCTCAGATGTGAACCCTAATAATAATAAAGTATTCTATAACTATGCCACATTATTTGTGTTTTATTCAGTGTATTATGTTTTGCCAATTCTCCACTCTGGCAGTCAATAGATCACTAAGAATCTGTTGCTTTAAAGAATCTTTGGAAAGTAAATCCATAATGCAATCTCTTCCCAACTAAAAACTTTGTTACTCAAATATACACTTCTTACACCTATTGAACCCCTTCTCCTGTGTTATTTCAGGTTTACATTTCATGTTCACATGTGATTGGACTGCACTGGTACCAGCTTAGCATATTTAGAACAGAGTGGTTTCAAGTGTACAAACGCTGTCCATCCCTAGCTGAACCATTGTTAGGTACAGGCTCTTTACCAGCAGTGTTCTAATCCAAGCATTTTAACTGTGAATATATTACATTATGTCATTCTCTCAAAAAAAATTTCCAATTCTGCACAGTCGCACTGCAAGCCCAGTGGAGTTAATCTTCCTGTGATATGAGATTCCTTGTTTGCTTAAAAGAGAAAGCTAATTAATAGATTCTCCAGCCACTGAATCCTTCTGTTTGTTAACATGCATATCTCTTCAGGTCATTATAGCTGCTTAATATGTCATCTTTCTCCCAAAGGCCTTGAAATTTTTTTTTAGGAAAGACCCATACTAAAATTGTAGCCAATTTGTTAGAGATGTATATACAAATTATGAGCATATTGTTTCATTAGGCCTTACAAATGTCGTAGAGAATTTGCTTTTCTTCTCTTTCTATACTTTCTCTGTTATTGTTATTATATAGTAAAAAGCACAACATCCCTTGAGTAATTGTTAATCTAACCATGTAAAATGTAATTGTGTGTCTAACACATTCAGTGTGTATATTATATTTATTTTATTCCAGTAAAATCATAAAATCATAGGGTTGGAAGGCACCTTGTAGGTCTTCTAGTTCAACCCATTGCCCAAGACAAGAGTCCTTATAACATCCTGGACAGATGGTTGTCCAATCTTTTCATGAAAACCTTCAACAATGGAGCATCCACAACTCTGATGGGCAAGCTGCTCCATTGTTCTCACTGTCAGGAAATTTCTCCTTAGTTGTAGGTTGGATTTCTCTCTGACAAGTTTCCACCCAGGTGAAAGCTATCAGATGATTTAGAGAATAAATCAACCCCCTCTTCCCTGTGACAGTCCTTCAAGTATTGGAAGACAGCTATCATATCAACTCTAAACCTTATCTTCAGTAAGCTACCCATACCTAGTTCCCTTAACTGTTCATTATACATTTTTGCCCTCAGATCCTTATCATTTTTGTTGCTTTTCTCTGCATTCTTTCTATGGCCTCAACATCTTTTTTGTATTGTGACCAAAACTGGATGCAGTATTCCAGATGTGGGCTCACCAATGCAGTGTAGAGCAGTATCATTACTTCTTATGATCTTGATGCTATAACACTGTTGAGGCAGCTGAGAACTGCATTGGCTTTTTTCGCAGCTTCAGCATACTTCTGGCTTATATTTAAGTGGTAGTTCATCAAGATACCTAGATCCCTCTCACAAATATTATTGTTAAGCCAAGTACCTCCTATTCTCTACCTGTCCCTTTGGTTTTTCCTGCCTAAGTGCAGGACCTTATTTCTCTCACCATTGAACAGCATCTTGTTGGATAAGGTCTAATGCTCAAATCAATCAAAATCCTTCTGACTCTTGAGTCTATCTTCCACAGTGTTAGCAATGTCCCCTAGCATTGTGTCATCTGAAAATTTGATGAATGCCCCTTCTGTCCCTCATCTGAGTAATTTATGAAGATGTTGAAGAGCACTAGGCCCAAGACAGAACTTTGAAGTATCCTGCTGCATGCTTCCCTTCACTTAGATGTAGTTCCATGGAAGACTTCATACTGAGTGCAGTTGGTCAGCTAACTGAAAATCCATCTTGTGGTGATACTGACTATCCCACATTGTTCTATCTTACTAAGAAATAAGCATGGTCGACTTTGTCCAATGCCTTACTGAAGTCTAAGTATACTATATACACATCATTTCCTTTATTCACTAATTTATTCACTTTGTTGAAGAAGACGATAAGATTTGTTTTGTATGACCTGCTTTTAACAAACCCATGCTGGCTTCTGGTAATCACCTTGTTCATTTCTAGATGCTCACAAATCTGGTGCTTGATTATCTTTTCCAGGATTTTCCCAGGTATTGATATCAAGCTGATTGGTCTGCAGTTTTCTGGATCCACTTTTCCCCCCTTTTTGAAGACTGGAACCACTCAACTCTTTTCCACTGCCTTGCAGTTCCTGCTGTAGGAGCTCTGAAAGATTTTATTCAGTGGTTCCTGGATCACATTTGTCAGCTTTTTCTGTCAGCTCCTAGAATAGAATCTGGTCCCAGCAATTTAAACTTCCCTAAGGTGGATAGGTGTTCTCTTATCAATTTCTTGCCTATTTTGGCCTGCATTCCTATTCTGTCTTCCACAGTGCTGCTTTTGATAGGCTTGGCTATTTTTTCCTTTTTCGTAAAAACAGATGCTAAGTTCCCAGGCTTCTGCATCTTATGTTTAATTAATCTGTCTATAAAAGAACAGAGTCTCATCATGACAGAAATAATTATTTCCATTTTTTTTCAATGAATGGCATGTATAAATTCACATAATTTCTGTTATTGTATTTATCACATACAGTATGATGAAGAATGTAATTTTTATGGCTTCACCTTGTACTAATCCTACTCATTTCTGGGTGCCATTAGTAAAATGGAACCAATTGGTTGATTATTATATTACTCTCTTTCTGCATTTATTGAATATATTGGAATGTGCAAAATGGTCACTAAAACATGGCAATTCTTGATATGTCAACTTTAATATCAATACTTTTTTTGCTTACTTTTTTCTAGCAATTAATATTTGCAATCATTTCATTTCTATATTTCTCACTAAAATAATATAAGCTTCCAATATTAAAATGAGGAACTATTATGATTCTTTCCATTCTAATATATTAGATTATCTGTATTATTGTACCAGTTTTTTTTAAAGTGTAATGAGCATATTGTTATTATAAATATTTTTATCAAAAGGCAATTAAGTTTTCTTCTATATATTACAGGCTACTTTGGAATATTCTATTGCAATTAGATAACATTCAGAAACAGGACATGGATATGTATAAGTGAAGATATATTGAAAATTGTTCTAATTGATTGTGTTACAATTAGAAATGCATTAATTTGATTATGTTATCATAACTAAGGGAATCGGAGAAGGAATTCTTGTTGATGTAACTTGAGCTATCTACAAATGATTTTGTTATTTGCCATTGTTTACTTTTAACAACCCAACCACCGTATTGCTTCATAAAACCTGGATGTAAAATTAAAAAAAATAATAAAACTTGTATTTAAAGAGGGCAATATTTTAAGGGAAAAGTAATATGTAGACCATTGGTATTCTTCATCTTCAAAAGAAAGAATTTTCTTTGGAATTTTGTTTAATATTATTAAACTCTGATCTAATAGGTGTTGGGAATTTCAGTGTCTTCCAATCTCCGAGAAATGGTTGACAGTGATAATTAGTTTAAAAATATTCTTCTCATATTGTGAGATGTTACACTAAGGTTGTGAAACAAACAAAAGGGTTGTTCAGAATATATAGAAAATAGTTTCTGGGGAAGTATAGCTTTCTTACAATTGATGGGCATAATAGCTGTCATTTAATTCCACATGTGGTATGCATATTGGTAATAATACAGATAGAATGTTTCCATTTTTGATTAACAAGTTGCTAAAGAATGTAATGAAGTATATAATATTATTGTTCTCTAAAAATTTTAGTTGTCTTTTAAAATGTAATTACTCCTGTTATCTCTAAAAAAGAGACAAAATATAGTCAAATAAAAGCAGATTTGGTGCTTTGTGATGAGTAGCTAATGCAATTTTCTGATACAAAAATAAGTGTTGCTATCTTGAGTCCAGAGCAGAGGTGGACAATTTCAGAACGTGCATAATCATGATCACTAATAAGAGCTATCCTATCTGTTTCTGCAGGCAGCTGTGTTCTAAAGAGATGTTAGAGAAAACAAACAGGAAAAAGAAAGGTGTCAGAAATACACAAAATTCCATACAGAAATGGTATGTTCACCCACTTAAAGGTTTCTCTAGATCAGGGGTCGGCAACCTAAAAAAGAAAAAGAGCCACTGGGAACCGGTTCCATCACAAATTAAAAAAAGAGGGAGCCGCGTGCGTGTGTCCATGCACGCGCATGCGCAAAAAGGTTTTTTGCGCAAGCGCGGACGCACGCGGCTGCCATTTTTTTAAAAATGAGATGGAACCGGTTCCCGGTTGCCCGACGGCGACGGCCCGTCTGCAAAGCTGCCGCTTTCGGCAGCTTTGCAGACGGGCCGTGGCAGCTTCCTCAAAGAGCGGCGCCCCTGCCCATTCCGAGAGGTGCGCGCGCACCTCTCCGAACGACCGGAGGTGCGCGCGTACCTCCACGCGAATGGGCAGCGGTGCCGCTTGTTGGGAAAGCTGCCACGGCCCGTTTGCAGAGCTGCCGCTTTCGGCAGCTCTGCAAACGGGCCGCGGCAGCTTTCCCAACGAGCGGCGCCGCTACCCGTTCGCGCGGAGGTCCACGCGCACCTCTCCAAAGGTTTGGGGAGGTGCGCGCGCACCTCCGCTCGTTCGGAGAGGTGCGCGCGCACCTCTCGGAATGGGCAGTGGCGCCGCTTGTTGGGAAAGCTGCCACGGCCCGTTTGCAGAGCTGCCGCTTTCGGCAGCCTGCAAACGGGCCGTGGCAGCTTTCCCAATGAGCGGCGCCGCTGCCCGTTTGCGCGGAGGTCCGCGCGCACCTCTCCAAAGGTTTGGGGAGGTGCGCGCGCACCTCCGCTCGTTCGGAGAGGTGCGCGCGCACCTCTCGGAATGGGCAGCGGCGCCACTTGTTGGGAAAGCTGCCACGGCCCGTTTGCAGAGCTGCCGCTTTCGGCAGCCTGCAAACGGGCCGCGGCAGCTTTCCCAACGAGCGGCGCCGCTACCCGTTCGCGCGGAGGTCCACGCGCACCTCTCCAAAGGTTTGGGGAGGTGCGCGCGCACCTCCGCTCGTTCGGAGAGGTGCGCGCGCACCTCTCGGAATGGGCAGCGGCGCCGCTTGTTGGGAAAGCTGCCACGGCCCGTTTGCAGAGCTGCCGCTTTCGGCAGCCTGCAAACGGGCCGCGGCAGCTTTCCCAATGAGCGGCGCCGCTGCCCGTTTGCGCGGAGGTCCGCGCGCACCTCTCCAAAGGTTTGGGGAGGTGCGCGCGCACCTCCGCTCGTTCGGAGAGGTGCGCGCGCACCTCTCGGAATGGGCAGCGGCGCCGCTTGTTGGGAAAGCTGCCACGGCCCGTTTGCAGAGCTGCCGCTTTCGGCAGCCTGCAAACGGGCCGCGGCAGCTTTCCCAATGAGCGGCGCCGCTGCCCGTTTGCGCGGAGGTCCGCGCGCACCTCTCCAAAGGTTTGGGGAGGTGCGCACGCACCTGCGCCCATTCGGAGAGGTGCGCGCGCACCTCTCCTAACGGGCGGTGCCACTCTCCATTTGGAGAGGTGCGCGCGCACCACTGCCCGTTCGAAGAGGTGCGCGCGCACCGGGCGGCTGGGAGCCGCAGGGGACGGCTCAAAGAGCCGCATGCGGCTCCGGAGCCGCGGGTTGCCGACCCGTGCTCTAGATTGTTCTAATCTAATGGACAAACTCATTCCTCTGTCCTAGTCCTATTAGACCTCTCAGCGGCTTTCGATACCATCGACCATGGTATCTTGCTGCGGCGTCTCAGGGGATTGGGAGTGGGAGGCATGGTTCTTCAGTGGTTCTCCTCCTATCTCCTGGGACGTTCGCAGTCGGTGTTGGCAGGGGGGCAGAGGTCGACCTCGAGGCCTCTCGTTTGTGGAGTTCCTCAGGGGTCAGTCCTCTCGCCTCTCCTGTTCAACATCTACATGAAACCGCTGGGTGAGATCATTCGTGGTTTTGGAGTTGGGTAGGGCTCCTCTAGGGCTCCTGACCCTGTTAAAGATGATTCAGACTAGACCTGGAGATGAGGCACCTCATTCCCTGACATTCTAAGAACAGTTATTGGATAGCAAAAAGACTGCAATACAAAGGAGAAGGTACTTAAAGCTTTGTGGAGTTTGACCACACTAGTATTGATGATGTTACCTAGTTTGGGTAATGAAATGTCTGCAAGAAAACAAGCAAGCTCAGAGAGCACCAAGGACCCCTCATATCAACCCTGAGATACAAATATTCTCCTTTATTCATTTGGTCACAGTAAATCGAGTCTACACTGTACCTGAATTGTAAGTAAAAAAAAATCTGGGATATTTAAAGTTCTCTCAGAGTCTCCATTAGAGCAACTTTTGTGATAGTCCTACTTCAGCTGCATATTACATTAACTCTTTAACCCCAAGTTAGATCTAATAATAAAAACCAACCTCTTCTTGAATTTTAAATAATGTATCTTGTTTGTTGAAACGTTGACCCTCAGAATGACTCAAGCACTGCTCTGCTTGATTGCTTGCAATTGAATAGGAAGGCTAAAGTCAGACATACAGTTTTTAAGCAAATATAATTGTAAGCAGTTTCACTGACTTACAACCAGCCTGTTTTGACTGTACTTTCTGCTGGAGTTAAGTTAGATTTTGAATTTGAAGAATAATGCAACAGCTAACTTTACTAACTGCCCAGCATTGTATTTTGTTCAAGACTAGCAAACTACAAGTCATAATTTTATGACTGTACATGATTTTATAGGATGTTATGAAGGACTGATTCATAGATGACCTGCCAGAAACCAGCGTGGCTGGATTATACATTGCTTTAGTAACTTTTGTTAAAAGAACCAATATAACCCAGATTACTAACCTGCTATAAAAATGCAAAACTTGACTGAATAAGTCAGCCAATCTTATATGAACACTGTTTGTTCTTGCTATTTTCTAAAATTTCACCTGTGCAAGTATTTCCAAATGTACTTCACATTTTAATGACATAATTAAATAGTGATAGAGATACCATCTCTAAACTGGAAACTCAGATTGCAACCAGTGAAGGTGAGAGCAGGAAAGGACCATTTGCCCATTACTTGGGCAAATCCCATTTCATATAGTAGACTTTAATTTATGATGGATATACATTAGATTGAACCACATGCAGAAAAGAGAGAGAAAATCTAAACATGGAGCACTCCGTACTGCATTGTATACTTATTAAGATTCATTTTAATATGTTTAATGTTTTGACGATCAATTGTAACAAATAAGGTAAAACATCAAAGTGACCAAACACTAATAAAATGCAGTAGATTAGAATATGCAAAAATCAGTAAGAACATTAAAACATTGTTCTTAAAACTGATAAAATAATGAAGGAAATGTTAAATGCATACTTCTCCAAGAGGAACTCTCCCATTTATTGAGATCATTGCTTGTACCATTTATAATTTGCTTTAAACCATGAATGGCTGGAGTAAATCAGATGGGAACTGAAATTTGAAAAGGAATCTTAAAGTCTGAATATTAAATGTTCATTGGGGTACTTCCCTTCTCATTAGAGCATCAGGAAACATTGCTGAAAATAATATAGATGGTTCTTGTTTAATGACCATTCTTTTAGCAACTATTTGAATTTATTGCAGTGCTAAATGAATGGTATTTACATTGGTTGCAGTGTCCCTGGGGTCATGTGATCCCAATCTGGTTATTGAGTGCCTGACTTGCAAGATCATTTGATAACCATTTGTGATCATCTTTGCTGGCTTCTTATAAGCAAAATCAATGGGGAAGCTGGTAGAAGGTCACATGTGGTAACCATGTGACATCCTAGCTTAATGACTCACAGTAATTTGCTTAGCAACTGCAACAGAAATGCCCAAATTTCCATTGTTAAGCAGCACAATCATGTGACATTTCACTTCCATTGCATCACTAGCAAGGGAAATGCTGTTCCCTATGACAATTCTTAAGTGAACTGTCAAGATGATATTCAAAGTACACTCATTTAGAGTAGCACCATTTCATTTCAGAGCTGCAAGTTTGTTTTTTGTGTTTTTTTTTTACATTGAACTGATGTTGGGAACAGAAGAGATATCTTTTCAAAGAAAAAATATTGGGTTTGCATGCATAGAGATTACAGGCACATTCTCTTAATGGACAATCGCTCAATGATCAATTGTTTTGAGGTTGCTATTTAATTAACTGCATACATTTTCCAGGATTTTGTGAACTCAAGCTGTCACACCCTTTTAGGCCACAGCTAAGAATATTGGCAGCCATAGTACATAAATGAGCTGGACGGTACCTTAAATCATATTCTTCAACTAGAGCAGATTTTCACTAATTGAAAGAGGATGTTTTCGGCATCATCTGAGCCTTTTAAGTAGAGATGCCAGAGATTCCATACTGCTCTTTGTGCAAGTACAATATTATTCCACATCTGGACTATGGCCTCTGTTTCACAGAACGATTTTTCTACCCACAAATATTAGACATCAGATTCAAATTCAGCAAAGATTTCTTTAGATTCTAACTTTCATATACTGAAAATACATACATAGTATCTGATTTCTAGCTCTTCATTCATATATTATCCCAGAAGAAAAGTGGTTCTGGAACCAATTATGCTATTCTCTGCTGCAGACTAATCAGCAAACTGTATAATATTTATTTACTATGATATTAAGCAAGTTTTGTAAAAATTCAAACTGGGAGGAGGGGAAAAAACAGCTTGTAAGCTGTAAATTACAGATATGAGATAGAATTTACAAACAAAAACTGTGCACACTAATATTTACTCTACTGAAAGAAATAAGCAAACAAATTTCATGCTAACAGCTGCTTAGTCCAATGGGTCTTGCAGGCTACATGAAGCTGTACAGTGATAATAGACCTCTCAGCGGCTTTCGATACCACCGACCATGGTATCTTGCTGCGGCGTCTCAGGGGATTGGGAGTGGGAGGCACGGTTTTACAGTGGTTCTCCTCCTATCTCCAGGGACGCTCGCAGTCGGTGTTGACAGGAGGGCAGAGGTCGACCACGAGGTCTCTCGTTTGTGGAGTTCCTCAGGGGTCGGTCCTCTCGCCTCTCCTGTTCAACATCTATATGAAACCGCTGGGTGAGATCATTCGTGGCTTTGATACCCAGCTTTTTCTTTCGACCCCAAACCACCCCAGTGATGCCCTCGACGTGATGTCCCGTTGCCTGGAGGCGGTCCGGGTCTGGATGGGAGGAACAGACTTCAACTCAACCCCGACAAGACTGAGTGGCTTTGCATACCTTTATCCCGGGTTTATTCGGATATTCCATCTCTTTCTATGGGGGGTGAATTATTACCCCCTGTAGATAGGGCTCGCAACTTGGGAGTCCTCCTAGATTCACGGCTTACTTTGGAAGACCATATAGTGGCTGTGACTAGGGGGGCTTTCGCCCAGGTCCGCCGGGTGCGCCAGTTGCGGCCCTATCTAAGCCGGGATGATTTATGCATGGTCACTCATGCGCTCGTGACCTCTCGTCTGGACTACTGCAACGCTCTCTACATGGGGCTGCCCTTGAAGACCACCCGGAGGCTCCAACTGGTACAGAATGCAGCCGCGAGAGTTGTGTTGGGAGTCTTCCGATACTCCCATGTTACACCTCTGCTCCGTGAGCTGCATTGGTTGCCAGTTGTCTTCCGGGTGAGATTCAAGGTACTAGTAATGGGATTTAAAGCCCTACATGGCAGGGGTCCGGAGTACCTCAGGGAACACCTGCTGCCGGCATCAATCTCCCTGCGCCCTGTGCGTTCCCACAGAGAGGGTCTCCTCAGGGTGCCACCGATCAGAGAATGTCGATTGGTGGCCCCCAGGGGGAGATCCTTCTCTGTGGGCGCTCCGGAACTATGGAATCAGTTACCGGTAGAGCTCCGGATGGCGCCCGATCTTCGCTCCTTTCGTCGCGATCTGAAGACGTTTTTGTTTGTACAAGCCGGCCTAGCCTGATGGGGGATTGGTGGGGGTTTTTATTCTTGTATTCTTAATATTGTATCTTTGGGGTTTTATAATTGTAACATATCAATTGTTTTAAAATCGGGCAATTATTTAATTTCCTTTTAATATTTGTAACTTTGTATTTTATTCTTGCCCTGTGAACCTCAGGGAGAAGGGTCCTCAGGGAGAAGGGCGGTATAGAAATATTATTAAATAAATAAATAAATAAATAAATAAATAATGGATTAAGATTATTTTTCTTTTCCCCATAATTATATTCTTAAAGGTAAAAAGGTAAAGGTTCCCCCGCACATGCGTGCTAGTCGTTTCCGACTCTAGGGGCTGGTACTCATCTCCGTTTCAAAGCCGAAGAGCCAGCGCTTGTCCAAGGACGTCTCCGTGGTCATGTGGCCAGCATGACTAGATGCCAAAGGCGCACGGAACGCTGTTACCTTCCCACCGTAGCACTTGG
This sequence comes from Vipera berus, assembly GCF_964194415.1. Classification (NCBI taxonomy): domain Eukaryota; kingdom Metazoa; phylum Chordata; class Lepidosauria; order Squamata; family Viperidae; genus Vipera; species Vipera berus. The sequence goes on from NC_138202.1 coordinate 324,838,645, forward strand.
GATTCAACCTGCCAAACTGCCGACCTTCTGATCGACAAGCTCAGTGTCCTAACCCACTGAGCCACCGCGTCCCTTAATTATATTCTTAGCAACTTCTAAATGTGAAATGGAAAAAAACCCTGGTTTTGTAATTAAGGAAACCTTAGATGTTCTGTCCTTGATATTAATCAAACTGTGCTTCATTGCACATGGCGGACTGACTATTATTTGCCTTCATTTTCATAAGACTGCTTATCCCCTCTGAAAATACTAGCCCTTCAATATAGGCAAGGTCAAGAAGAAAAAAAAAACATTCATGGATATTCTTCATTAACAGACTAGAGTAGCAGATGCTTGACAGCTTGTCAGAGTTTCTCTCTACTCCATCTTATATCAAGCAAAATCAGTATTATTTTTTTCTCAAACTTCCTCTTTCTCAAGACTGAGTCTTCTTTTTTGAAAGTTTTCCCTTAACAGGGTGCTCATTCTTTTCCCATAACCAAGGCCAGGTCTACATTTTTCCCACAGAAAGGGAAATATTTAGATATTTTGCTATAGAGTATAAAACCTAATGTTGCTTATTTTAATGGCTTACCTGTTCATACAGTTATGTCACTGAATATATTATATTCCCCTGAACTATTTTGGGAGGGAAAAGGTTGTAACCCAAATTTTCCAGTTTGTCATCACTTCCCCTCCAACTCATTATTCCCTAAAGGCACAGAATTTGGTTAATTAACCTAATTTAACCTAAAAAAAAATAGTCAGGGTTTAGGCTCAAAACAGGAAAGCAAGAAGGATAACAGCTCTAAAGGTTAATCTTTGGGAAATCTGAAAGTTTGAAAGTTGTCAAAATGAAGGATAGACAGAGACAGAGCAGATTCCTCAAAAACAGACACAAATTTATTTATTAAACTTAATTTTTTATGCCACCCATCTTACCTATAAGATGAGTCTGATATGCTATATAGGACAGGACAGAAAACAAAATGCAATTTCATTTGAACATTGTTTCTGCATAAATGATTAGTTCTTGAATCATAGGAGACACCGAAGAGCTTTTTTTGGCATGACTTCCTATTTTCTTCAATAAATATACAGATCTTAGATATCTTACTTAAGAAATCCTGCATGTTGGGTGAAGACTTACTGCTGTAATCAAAATAAGCAGATTGTTATGTTGAGGCTGCACTTTTAATCAGATTACTAGAAATATCTGAAATAAGTTGATAACTCTAAATGGATAGGTCCAATTTGGCATATGGTAAATCCTTAATACCAGCTGCTAGAAATCATATAGGGTATTGGAAAAGGGTTAATGTGTTCTTTTCCTTATCTGTGAGCTTCCTACATGTATCTTGTAAGCCACTGAATAATACACAATGTTGGAATTCAAACTAGAAGAAAGTTTGCTCTCTCTCTCTCTCTCTCTCTCTCTCTCTCTCTCTCTCTCTCTCACACACACACACACACACACACACACACACACACACACACACGGTGGTTCTTCTACTTTCACATCCAGCATGCTCCATTATTCAATAGTTTACAAGATATATATATATATAAAAAAAGGTAAAGGTTCCCCCGCACATGCGTGCTAGTCGTTTCCGACTCTAGGGGCCGGTGCTATATAAAGTAAAAGGGTAAAAGAGCAAACAGAGAGACATGAGAGAATTACATATCATGTAATATGCAAAATGTAGACAGAAAGAAGTCCCCCCCTTCAGTGTTTGAATTCAAGATAATTCTTTCAAGATTAAATCCACAAAATTATAAAATGGTTCACATATCACTTAGATAAACTGCAGAACTTGATGGACAAATTAATGGAAGACTGGAATATCAAGAGCTACTAATCTTGCTGGATATTTGCTACTTTGGAATCATGGGTGTCATATTGATATTAGAGAGATGATATCTTTGAATGTCTATGGAGATTTTCAGTTATCCAGGTCATGGTTGTCCCAAAGATGCTTGTTCAAAGACAACTGGACTTTGTTTTTCCTTGAAGACATTTCACTTCTGATCCAAGAAGCTTCTTCAGTTCTGAATGAAGCAAGAAGCTTCTTGGATGAGAAGTGAAATATCTTCAAGGAAAAACAAAGTCCAGTTGCCTTTGAAAAAACACCTTTGGAACTTTGAATGAGTTTTGCTTCAGTGAAGCTTCTATGCTCAGAAGCCCAATTCCGTCTGAGTGAAGCAGCTGGAGGAATAGTGAGAGAGTTAATTTTCACAAAATCAGTAAAAAAACAACTCGTTAGTAAATCTGAAAGTTGCCAAAATGAAGGGAGATGGAGACAGACTAACCTCCTCAAAAACTCTTTATTATATAGAAATAAATCAATTTCCTTCTCATCTCTATGGGTTATGCGTGTCTTCTCTCTCTCTCTCTGTGTTTGTGTGTGTGTGTGTGTGTTGCATTACATATACACACATATGCATGCGTACAGACACATACACACACTATACACACTGTAACACAACTATTCTTGTACTGGTAAGCTAATTAACACTTTTACTGGCATAGAAACTTGTTATCTCAGTTCAAGCCACAGGTGACAGAACTGAACTTCTTAAAGATGTAATTCAGCAGTTTCATTCTGGAGATTCACTTTGAAGTTCCTTTGTGCAAAACTACTTTAAGCACACTCACAGAATGTACATGGGATCTGGAAATGTTTTCTTTTCTGAATATTAGATAGGAAACAATAGGGTTCTAAGGGCAGTTTTCTCTTCCTCCTAATGTAAACATAACTTGTGATAGCTGCAAAATATAAAGTCCTTTAGCCTAAGATGTACTTCTTTCCCCTTTTTAAGTAGCTATGTCAAAGATACATTTGCACTCCTGCTTTTGCAATATTATAAATAAAACTATATAAATATAAATCAATGATCAAATCTCAGATGAAAAAAATCTATAATTTTATGGATTTGCAGAAATAAATAAATTAAAATAAATATGGCCAGTGACAAGATCTATTTTATTTTTTAATACTAGCAGAGATCAGAGAAAATGGGTATCTTGTTCCCCTTACTATGAATTTACAGTATATGGTTGGTGCTTTTTTGTATTTCCTTTTTAAAACTTTAGGTACTTCTGCATACACTGTCCCTGGTGCTGTTGATGAAGGACAATGAGAAGAAATATATGAAAAGAAAAGTGTGCAGGAGGAAAAAGAAAGAAAGAAAGAAAGAAAGAAAGAAAGAAAGAAAGAAAGAAAGAAAGAAAGAAAGAAAGAAAGAAGAAAGAAAGAAAGATCGACAGATTGTACCTGCCAAGAAGAATAGCGGGCAGGGGGCTACTGCAAATCCACCAAACTGTAGAAGAGGAAAAACAAAGTTTGAATGACTATGTGAATCAAAGTACAGAAAAATTGCTGTAGGCTGTGAAAACAGAGAGCATTATCAAAATAACAGAAACAAAGGCAGAATATAAGGAAAAATGGCTGGATGATAGATTAAATAGATGGAAAACCAAAACTTTGCATGGACATTTGAAAAACATTGAAGGAAAATGTGATAACAACTTGACATGGACATGGCTTAAGATGGGAACCATCAAGAAAGAAACAGAAGGCTTAATACTGGCTGCTCAAGAACAAGCACTACAAACTAATGCCATGAAAGCGAAGATACAAAAATCTACTGACAATCCAAATTGCTGATTTTGCAACAACAAAGTTGAAACTGTTTCACATTTAATATGTAAGTGCAGCAAAATCACGCAAACTGATTACAAAACTAGACATGACCGAGTTGCTAAACTAATCCACTGGGCATTGTGTAAAAAATACAACTTGCCTGTGTCTGAAAAGTCATGGGAACATAGAGTGGAAAAAGTTGTCGAGAATGAGAGGGTGAACACCTTGTGAGACTTCCGAATACAGACAGATCGCCATTTGTAACACAACATGCCAGATATCACAGTTGTAGAGAACCAAAGCATACAGCTGATTGATATCGCTGTACCAGGAGATGCCAGAGTCAAAGAAAAAGAACTGGAAAAAATTATGAAATACTGCATCCTGGCCATCGAAACTGTGTGATTATGGATGAAACGCGTAACAGTGATACCCATTGTCATCGGGGCACTGGGAACTATGTCCAAAAACTTTGCAAAATACATCAAGAAATTGTAACTTCCTGCCATAACTCCAGCAAAGCTACAAAAAACTGCGCTACTCGGAACATCTTACATTTTATGGAGATACCTGGTTGATACCTAGGACGCCGGCAGCAACACGTGTCAACCATTAGTGCCAGTCAATTTGAGTGCTCAGTTGACTGATTTTCATGTTTTGTGAATAAAAGTTTAACAACAACAACAACAACAACAACAACAACAACAACAACAACAACAATAATAATAATAATAATAATAATAATAATAATAATAATAATAATAATAATAATAATAATAATAATAAAATTGGAAGGGACCTTGGAGTTCATCTAGCCCAACACCCTGCTCAGGCAGGAAACCCTATACCATTTTGGAAGTTCTTAAAAACTTCCCATGTTGGAGCATTCACTGCTTCTGGAGGCAGGTTGTTCCACTGGTTAATTGTTCTAACTGTCAGGAAGTTTCTTCTTAGTTCTAGGTTGCTTCTCTCCTTGACTAGTTTCCATCCGTTGCTTCTTGTCCTGCCTTCAGGTGCTTTGTGGAAGCCTCTGAGATATTGGAATACTGCTAACATGTCCCCCATCATCCTTCTCTTCATTAAACTAGACATACCCAATTCCAGCAGCCGTTCCTTATATGTTTTAGCCTCCAGTCCTCTAATCATCTTTGTTGCTCTTCTCTGTACTCTTTCCAGAGTCTCAACATCTTTTTTACATTGTGGTGACCAAAACTGGATGCAGTATTCCAAGTGTAGCCTTATCAAGGCATTGTAAAGTGGTATTAATACTTCACATGATCTTGATTCTATCCCTCTGTTAATGCAGTGTAGCACTGTGTTGGCTTTTTTGGCAGCTGAAGTACACTGCTGGCTCATATTTAAGTGATTGTCCACTAGGACTCTAAGATCCCTCTGACAGTTACTACTATTGAGCAAGCAACCACCTATACTATACCTGTGCATTTGGTTTTTCTTGCCTAAATGTAGAACCTTACTTTTTTCACCACTGAATTTCATTTTGTTAGTTAGCACCCAGTGTTCAAGTCTGTCCAGATCCTACTGTATCTTAAGCCTGTCTTCTGGAGTGTTGGCTATTCCTGCCAGCTTGGTGTTGCCTGCAAATTTGATGAGTTCCCCATCTATCCCCTTGTCCAAATCATTGATGAAGATGTTGAAGAGCAATGGGCCCCTGAGTATGGCTGGTCAGCTAGCTACGAATCCATCTGGTGGTGATGCTTTCTAACTCACATTTTTCTGTCTTAATAAGCAGTAGGTTGTGATCAAATGACTTACTGAAGTCCAAGTAAATTATATCCACAGCATTCCTCTGATCCACTAATTTTGTTACTTTGTCAAAGAATGCAATAAGATTTTTCTGGCATGATCTGTTTTTTACAAACCCATGTTGGCTTTTAATAATGAATTTGTTTGCCTCTAGGTGCTCGCTGATTCGTTCTTTGATTATCTTTTCCAGAATCTTCCCAGGTATTGAGGTCAGGTTGATAGGTCTGTAATTTCCTGGATCCTTTTTTTTTCCTTTTTTGAATATGGGAACTACATCAGTCCTGGTGATGGTCCAGGTGCTCACTTACCATTTTCTTGCCTATCTTAACTTGTGTTTCTGTTCTGTTTTTTATGGCACTATTTTTGAAAGGTTGGTCTGTTTTTTCCCTTTGTGTAAAGACATAAGTTAAATAGTTCTGCTTTCTTCCTGTTGCTTGTCACCTTCTTGCCACTTTCACCCACTAATGGACCAACCATTTCCTTCACTGTTTTCTTGTTTTTTATATGTTGAAAGAAGCTTTTTTTTTGTTATTTTTGACTTTGGTCGCAAGCCTTAGTTCATTTTGAGCCTTAGCTTTTCTCACTTCATCTTTGCAGGCTTGAGCTATTCTGACTTAGTTATGTGCCCCTCTTTCCACTTTCTATACTTGTCCTTTTTATCTTTCAATTTATCAGAGAGTTCTTTATGCAGCCATGCTGGTTTCTTTTGAGAGCTGTTATTTTTCTTCTTTGTTGGTATTGTGCTGGACTGGGCTTTTATTTTCTCACTTTTCAAAATTTCCAAAGCTTCTTGAGTTGTTTTCCCCTTGAGGAATCCTTCCCAAGTCCTCTCTAAGTTTATTGAAATTAGCTCTCTTAAAATCCAAGACTCTAGTTTGACTGTGTTCTATTGCTTGTGCTTCCATAATATTGAATTCCAATATTGCATGATCACTTCCTCCCAAGGTTCCTGTGGCTTCAACACCTTCTATCATTTCATCTCTGTTAGTGAGAATTAGATCCAAAATGGCTAATCCCCTAATTCCCTTCTCTACTTTTTGGGAGACAAAGTTGTTTGTCAGGAATGTGTTTGATCTTCTTTCTTTAAATCTACACATATTATTGCTTTTCATTAGTAAAAGCTAATCTGTCACATTCCAACATTCTTTACTTTTGGTGATTATTAAGATTCTAGGAATTATGGTTTAGCAACATCTAGATTGCCGCAGGTTGCTATCTCAGCTTTACAGAGTACATGATGGTTTAATAATTCAGACTAATGCCTTGAAAAATTTCCCAGCATTTAACAAAAGGAAATAATGGATCAATTGGGAAACAATGAGGTTGTATGAAATTGTTTCACTTAAGAAATGAGTTAAGTGTGAAATGGAAAACATTGTAATGGACATTAAAGATGAATCAAACATTACAATTGTGGTTAAAAGTGAAGCCTTTGCAGAATAGCCAGGAAATTATACATTACTTGTTCTACCTCTAGATATTGTAATGATTTGGCTCAAAAGAAGCATATACCAATAATCTCCATAATTATTATTTTCTTATTGAATTGTTTTTCCAGTTTCACACAGCCAATATCTGATGTTGAAACGGACAATTGTTCATGTAGTGAAAGCACATCCAGCTTTTAAAGAAAAAAAAGGATCATATGCTATTGGCCTTTTCCTCAGCATACACAAGGATTCTTAGAGTCTAATGCTTCTCAAATTATCTAAAAGTCTGGTTATTCTACTAAGATTTGTGATAATACTAAGAGAGATGATCTGGAAAGAAACTTATGCTTCGTCAACCTGTTGTAGTTCATTACACAGTTCAATTACCAGCGGAGCTGGACTTTTCTGAGAGATATTCCCATTTATTGATAGGCTATGAACAACAGCTATAAACAATAGAATGAGACACTTGTAAATCTCAGTCCATGCCAGGGACATAATACCCAGGTTTTCATGTCTTCTTAAACTTAAACTTAACATCTTTCAGGTGTGTTGTTATTATAACTGCTAAAATTCTTAGCCAACATGCTGCTTGCTTCTGGCAGTCTCAAAACTTCTTTGGCATGCCAGCTCTGGAAATATCCTAGAACTATATACTGTAATAAAGCAGCAGATAGGTCTGATATATATTTTTTTCAGCATGGTTAGGTTCATAAATTGCTTGTAGTCATAGTACATTGAAGAATTTTAATTTATTAATTTTAATTATTTTATTGGGGCTGTTAGTTTAATTCTTTTTAACTTTTACATTGCTGTATTTTTATTGTTGTTACCCGCCCTGAGTCCTTCGGGAGATAGGGCGGCATATAAGTCCCAAAAATAAATTAAAAAAATAAATAAAGAAGCTATGGCTTCATAGTGTGAACTTCCCATATGATGTATAATATGTGCACTCATCATATGATATTCAAAATAAAATGGCATTCTTCATTTTTAATGCAATTGTTTCTGTATTTTGTTTGCTTGAATGAAGGTAGACCTGAACATAAGAATTTTAGTGTTCAGGTGGCAAAATTCTGAGTTGAATTTATTTTAATTTTTACGATTGCTACATCTCCAGCTATCTCCAGAAAAATGTTCAAAAGCACCATCTATGTTTTATTGTATTGTATGTTTCAGGCCAACTGCGGTATTGGAAAAGATGGGTGACTAATGAGAAATATTTGAAAGATTACTCTGCTCAAATCCTCAGGACAAGATATAGCAGTAGAAACCAGGTAATTTTATCCCTGGGACGTCTATTTTATGACATTAAAGCACACTATATAAAAGTAACAAGTATACTGTAAAAGCAGTTATTTTGCCAAGCACAAAGCTTACAGAATTTTAAAGAGCAAAAGAGTACAAATGGTATGCCATAAAACTCTAATCATGCAGTTAAAAAACCCCTTACATAAAATCTTAAGTAGTCTTTAGTTTAGTGTGCCTGATTTTTCTTCTTACAAAGGGATTGGCTTCTCAGCTGCTTCCATTCCTAAGCCGACCATTAAGTCAATTTCCATGTCACATGTCAATCAATGCACAAATTAATGAGAAAGATAATTGTAAATCTTAGCAAACCCATTCAATGGTCATTTTGCTTTATGGACAGTCAAAGAGAAATGCTTTTCAGAAAAAAGGGTTCACGTTAATAATCATGGACATACTATTTTTTGAATAGTGAATATGCTATACCATGTTTGTATTGTTCTGAGCATGAAAAACGTCTTGGTTTAACCAATAGTAGTTTCATCAGTAAGTAATGTCTGACTGGAACTATGGCTCAGGGCCAGGTTAAAGAGCCACAGCATATGCAGATGCATTGACTATTTACTTACTTACTTACTTGCTTACTTACTTGCTTACTTACTTACTTACTTACTTACTTACTTACTTACTTACTTACTTACTTACTTACACTGGTCAGCTTACAAGGTTAAAAGAGGGGAAGCTTGTAAGTCCAGCAGCAGTCTTTAAGAGAATGATCTGAAGGCATAGAAGCAAAGAGCTTGTGGTTGTCTGTCTCCAACCTTCCTCTCAGAAATTAGCTCATGTTTGTCCTGAGCTACTTCAGCAGATGGAAGGAAAGATCTTATTGGCCTCTTTCTTTCCACTCAGAAATTCAGGAACTCTGGCCAGTGGACTTTTTGTACCTGTTATTCTATCCACTGGATAACACAACTCCATATTAGTCCACAAGCAGATGGAGCTGAAGGGATTTTCAGCCCACAGCTCCATCAGAGAACTTTTCAAGTGAACAGCCAATCAGTAGATTAGGAACACAATCATCTTTAAAAAGAATTTTACTCTCTGACAAGTCATGCAATTCTGTTCCCAGATTGCTTTATTAGTCCAAAGGGGTATTTCCTGAAAGCAGTCTCCCACACTTCTTCTTCCTTCTGTATCAAAATGCCTTGTACATCACTTCCATTCTCAAGCTGTTCTGAGTTTTAAGCAACTTGTTTCAGAAAATTCCTTGCCTTGCTTCTTTGAAATACAAGGGCACTGCATCATTCCAAGGCAGTGTTTCTCAACCTTGGCAACTTGAAGATGTGAGTTCTCTCAGAATTCCCCAGCCAGCATGCTGCTCAAGGGAAGTAGAGGGGTTGAAACAATTCAAGAAGTCATGTTCTGCATGCTTTTCCTGTTTGCCACAGATACTCCTATGCTCAGGATGTAACAAATGATTTATTTATTTAATCATATTACAGGAAGTGCTGGAAAGGGATAGTTGCCATGTAAATACAGTCTAGAAAATATATTTGCATCAGGTCTATAGTATTTTGCTATGTTTAATTTTGGGGATGGAGAAAGATTTAATTTCCACTTTCATCCATTCTTTTGAACTTTGTAGTTACACAATATTCAGGACTTAGCATAAGAATCAGTGAAAATTGATTAATTGTTCATAAATATCCTTTTCTGTTATTTAGGATCCAATAGACCCCAGGTTACTGCACATTGTAATAATAATAATAATAATAATAATAATAATAATAATAATAATAATAATAATAATAATAATAATAATAATAATAATAATAATAATAATAATAATAATAATAATAATAATAGTTGGAAGGGACCTTGGAGGTCATCTAGTCCAACCCCCTGCTCAGGCAGGAAACCCTATACCATTTCAGACAAATGGCTGTCCAGTCTCTTCTTAAAAACTTCCAGTGTTGGAAGTTGTGCTATTTTTATATTTTGTTCTCTCCTCAGTCTTCTGATGTTGCCCATATTAGATTTCCTATCCATAGGCCTTTCCCTGCTTATCTTTCTCAGTTTATAATCTTTTGTCCTTAAGAAGTCCTTTGAGTCCCTTCATCTTCTGAAATATTTGAAACAATGCTGTGTGTGCTCTGCCAGTGCAAAAAATACTACTCCCTGTTAATATTCAAATGTTGTATGTGTGTGTGCACACTCACACACGCAAATTAATAATCGAGGAAGCTTAGAAGTTGTGAATTAAGAGGACATGTCTTTTCATGTATAGGTAACTGCTAAAGAACAGGAAGCAATGACACAAAGGAAGAATAAATGGATATAAACATATTATTTTTAGAAGCATGAGAACTCCCATTGTGATGGATTTATTCATATATTTTTTGCAACAAAAGTTTTGCAGTAATCTGTCAATGTGGCAGTATATTTTGAAGTTAAAACTCCAATTGATATTTCAAAATTTAAAGTCTATATTCAGAATTTTCTTGCCTGATTCAGCAGCTTCAGCAGAGTCAACTTCTCAAAACTGAAATTAATAGAAGCTATTTGAGATTTGCAGTGAGTTAAGACTTATTGACTAGTTTGGCATTGCTGAAATTGAAAGTGATATTGCTCAGATTTCAAACACTAACAAACTGATTGCAATGTTTGTGGGACAGAGAGCAAGAAAAATAGCATTTCAAAACAAAACCATTTCTTTCTCCTTCTGCCAAGTCAAGCATGCCTTACCTTTTTCTATGGATATTTCAGTTTGATACATAGTTTTAGCATCTAATTTTGTAGAAATCTATACAAATATGGTGTTTTATTCAGCCCCCAAATCCTTAAACCAGTCCTTCTGTGTTTTTCTGTTTTTTTTCCTTTTTTTCTGTTTCACTGTGACTGTTTACTTGTGACTTGTTTGGTTTTAACTTAACATATTGAGTGAACCCAGGCCAACAAACCTGTCTGTATCATGGGTAGCAAGAAGCAGTTTTTGCTTCTTCTTTTTTTACTCCAGTGTGTCAGGATAAGGTAGGTTCTTTAGACCTTCCATAGAATGGACTTGTTCATTTGCATGTGTCTAAGTCATTGGATGACAAAGAAAGTAAATAAAGATAAAGAGCTTGTAGTGAAGCTGGATAAAGCTATTGCCACAGTTTTCCCATTAAAAGATGTAGGACAGAAACTCATGCCTGGACTGATATTTTCAGGAAAGAAGGATGAGAGAAGAAGGGAAGTAATAGTGACAAGAGGTTGTGCTAGAAGCAAGGCAAGGTTGTGCTAGATTCCCCATTTGATTGTAAGCCCCCTTGCAATAGATTCTGTCAGTTGGTGTCCTTTTGAAAACCTATTTCTAAATCAAAGAAATACTACTGATTAGTTCTAAATACCCAAGTGCTGTTTTGTTCATTTCAATTAAATGATTGAATAATTATGTTTTAGCTGAATTCAAGACTTCCAAGTTTATAGCAAGTCACTGAAACGTTCTCTTTTAGTAAAGGAGCAGAGATGGTATAAAACACGAACAAAGTGGGGAAAAAGAGGGGGGAAAAACTGATAAGAACTTTACTGCCAAGGCAATGCAATTCAGAGTACAATTGGCTCTAATTGGCAATCTGAAAGCCGCGGAATTCTAATTTACCTGCAGCTGAGTGGCATTCAGACAAGTAAGAAATGATTTCCCACCTTTAAAAATAAATCAGTGGAATTGCTTCCAATCTGCTTCTTATAACCCCAGGCTCATTGTGAAGCATGGAGGGGTAAGGCTATGCACTTAAAAATAGAGATTTCGGAAGTTCTTATTCACTTTCACCATCCCAAACTCTGTACAGTATAAATGTAGCATTACATTCAAATGTTGTAAAACACATCATATTAGCACATTTGTTTATGTGATTAGATTCTTTCTGACCTGGTACCATGGAGCATCAACATTCATAGTTAATGGTTAAAGCAGTTTTTCCTGGGAGAGCACAGCACTTCTCATGACACAGGACTACTAAAGTTAATTAGTCCATATTGGACATGTCAAATACATTCTGAACAAGAGTTATTTGAATATTGCCAATGTCTATGTCATTCAGAATGAATAACTCACAGAAGAACTGTCAAACATAATCAGATGAAATGTTCATCTAGTCAAACATTCTTGTTCCAGGGTGCTTAGAAAGCCCAGCAGATGGTGGTCATGAGCAAGCCAATGTGGGACAGCTTGAATTATAAGAACCACATGTTGATAGTCACAGATTTTGATATGCCATCATCATGCTGCTACCATCAGTTAATTTTCTACTCTGTAATTATGCTCAAATGGTTTTGTCTGAACATAAACTTACTTTGAAAGATTAGACAGAAGTTTTACTCTCCTATGACAAAGCTTCGGCCTTGGAAATGCTGAAGTAGAGATACAAACATTGGGAAAGAGAATAATGAAATGTTCACTTTTATTTTTATTATAAAAATAAATATTTGATTTAAGTGGAGAGAAACATATGCTGCAATTCATCCTTACAAGCTTTTCAATATGTGTATGCGCTGGATGGGGTAAGGGGGCATTCATAAATAGAATGGTTTGAGGAATTAATCCTGACTTTCTATTTGAACCTGGGCATAATATCAAGGCAGCTCTAAGGATCATAAAACTCCAGAAGGGGAAAAAGATTTTAAAGTCCTTAAAGGTCTTCAGTAGCATGATGTAAACATTCACTAGCACATTTCATACTGCAAAATATTAACATTACATTGGAATTATCTTTTAAATTTCAACATTATTATCTTTTGTTCTTCTTAAACAAAGATAGAAAAATATACCCAATACCAAGTAAATGTAATTGGAAATTTCCAAGCAAACTTTTTAAAGGATCAGCAAGGTTTGGGGGACCATTGTTATGCAAATTTCATACAAATTCATCTCTGATGCTGGTACTGAATTCTCTTTTTTTTCCTTACACCTTTAAACAGCATAAAGCAGCTACTATTTATATTAAAATAAGGGATTCTGTAACTTTCCCACAATGTTCCAGAATAATACACTATCCAGAGTAATACAGTATCAGAGACACTATGAGATATTACATTGGTAGCTAGACCATCATTCAACCCTGCTTAAAGAACTGATTCATTTCAGTTTCCTCCAATTAAGTGTAAACAGTGGTATCCATCAGAAATATTTTCCCTATAACCATCTATACTGTAAAGCTCTGCTTAGGCAAAAAGGATACCAGCCTTGGTGGAAAAATTTTTTTTGAGCCTAGTAGACACTTTATGGAGCCCAGTATAAAGTCACATGCTTTGGACCATTTGCAAAACACCAGGAGGTCCAAACCATATAGCACCCAATACAGTTCAGTTCAAACCAGTTTGACCAAATTTTGACTCTCCTCCAGTTGCTACTAATCCATTCTCACATTTTATCTATGGCTCTAGTCATCCATCTCCTCAAAACAAACTGTCCTGGATGCTGCCAACAGATTTAATTGTCTCTCCCTATGTTGCACACACTCTGTTCAGTCTTCTGTAACTGTAAACACTGTCTCTGGCTTTGCCTCAATGTTCAGATTCCAGACAGTCTTCATTCTTGTGCTGTAGAATGTATATACTGTTTAACCATAACTCTCACTGCAGGACCTCAAAATATAATTCCTTCTTCTCTCTCCAAAATCTTGTCTCCAACAGTGAAACACAATAACCTTCTAAATAACCTCCAATAACCCTTTCTAAATAATCTCATTTTTCTGCTACAGTCACTTCCATACCCTCCCTCAAACCTTTTTTTTTATTTTTCTCTTACTTTCAATCATTTTTATTACCCCCCTCCTCTGGCCTCTGTGCCATTTTCAGGAGGAATAGGAACATTTTTTTCCTATTGATTCTCCCTTCAAAATAATTTCAAGTTTGACTGGCATCAGAATGCCAAAGGATTTTTGAGTCTATATAATATATCAAAAATTTTATGCTCCCCTCTTTTATCAAAATAGAAAGTCAACCGGATAATATTTGAATTTAAGTTTAATAATTATAAGCTAAACAATTAACAAACCTAAAAAGGGCTACAGTAAATATGCTATCTTTGTGAGGTCCCTGTTGCGCTCTGCGTACGGTTGTTTTATTGTAAACATTTCATTACTAAACTAGGTAACATCATCACTGCTGGCTGGGAGTGGGGTTTGATCTCATTTGGTGGCTTGCCTGTCATTGTTGGTGGGAGTGCCTCTTGGAGGTTCTTCAGTTGCATGGTTGTTCATTGTTAGCTTGTTTGGCAGTTCCTTGAATGGGGTATTGATTGCTTCTTGATTATTGGTCTAATGTTAATCTTGGTCTTAATCTCTGCTCATCTGGGTATTGGTTGTTGGTGAGGAGGTGTTTTGGTCTTTTTGTTTTCTTTTTGGTTTTTTGACTGTCTCTTGAATGGTATGTAGATGTCCTTTATGTCTATGTTCCTGTTGATGGTCATAAAACCAATATTATGCTTTTTCTAGCATTCAGATAACCACCTGAAGCTGTGTAATTCATAGTTATTAATGGGTTTTTATGGTGCCTTTTTCAGAAACATAAACACACATCTTTAATATTCTTTCAGAATTTGATGACTGCTGCAAAACCTATGACATACATCAGTGATTTTCAGCAAAATGCTGAATTGTGACTTGGCAGCAAGACAATCAAGAGCAGTATTATAAGCAACCTGTCAGCTGCCAGTTCTGTGTGGCTGCATACAACAATTTTGCAGTATTGCATTGCTCCAACAAATGAGTGTTATGTCACAAGAGCCTCCTGGATCCATTTACATAGATTTTCCTCTTGTATCCCAGATGACTGACCACTCAACACAATCTTTTTACCAGCCCAGAAAGTCTCAATGGTTCTTAAGGATTACTTTCAGGGAAATGATAACAATGTTTTAGAGGGGTAAAGGTAAAGGTAAAGGTTCCCCCACACATGTGTGCTAATCGTTTCCAACTCTAGGGGCCGGTGCTCATCTTTGTTTCAAAGCCAAAGAGCCAGCACTTGTCTGAGGATGTCTCCGTGGTCATGTGGCCAGCATGACTAGACGCCAAAGGCGCACGGAACGCTGTTACCTTCCCACCATAGTGGTCCCTATTTTTCTACTTGCATTTTTACGTGCTTTCGAACTGCTAGGTTGGCAAAAGCTGGGACGAGTAACAGGCGCTCACTCTGCTATGTAGCACTCGGGATTCGACCCGCCAAACTGCCGACCTTCTGATCGACAAGCTCAGCATCCTAAACCACTGAGCCACCGTGTCTCTTTTTTAGAGGGGTAGGCAACACTTTTTATAGAAAGGTATAAAGTGTGCTTAGTTAGCACATGTTAAATAGCTAAATCTGGTTTTCAGTTACCTGTATTTCTTTATTTCTTTCTATACAAAGTGTAGCCTACCATTCTAAAACATTTTTATAATTTCCCTGAAAGTAACCCTTAAGAACCATTGAGACTTTCTGGGCTGGTAAAAAAAACCTGTGTTGAGGGGTCAGTCAACTGGGATACAAGAGAAAAATCTATGTAAATGGGTGTATTGATGAAGGTAACAACATAGAATTTTATATAAATTAAGCAAAAACATTGCCCTGCATTTATATTGCCAGCCTTTCCAAAGATATACAATCTGTCCCCCACCACCTTTGCATTTATCTGCCCTATTATATATTCTGCAGGAGGGAAATATTACTTTGTACTGAAAACATCATAGCTGAAGCCTGAGGTCATAAAGAGAACATTATCTTTGAAGTTAGCCATGTCCTTAACAAAGCCACATTCAGTCATTTAAATTAAGTACTGGTAGTACTTAATAGTATTCAATAGTGATTTAGGCCTGGAAAATGATAATGGCTTTGGGGGAAAATCACAGAAATGCACATGCCTCAAGGGGTGAAGATTATAAGACATTGAATTATATCTTTCTAAAAATTCTTTCTCGTAATTGATTGGAATTAATGAGAATCAGAAAATTAAAATAACTTATAAATTTGAGCCCCAGATTATTGGAATTTGATCTAACATATCATTGCTGATTTTTCTAAATCTTTTTTTTTTATTATAGCTGGTACTACATTCAATTACTGAGATACTATCTTTGAATATTTTCCAGCCATAAAGACTTTTTCCCGAAGGGATTTATAGATGAAAGCCCATTAAATATGCCTTTTCTACTTGTCTCTTAAAAAGAAGGAGGGAGGGGGAGAAAGAAGAAGAACATAAAAAGAGACTAAAAGGAAAATGTAAGACTAAACAGAACCAGTTTATTTCCAAGAAATCAATTATTCCCAAAGAAATGCCACATGACAGGGTGGTCCAGATCAAGAAAAAAAAAGGAAAATTGATCTCAAGTGTCAGTGGAATTTATTGTTATGAATGTGGGGTTATGGAACAGAGCTTAAGAAGGAAAGGCTGGTAAGTCTTCCAGAATGGAAAGGAAAAAAAGCCACTCAATGCAAAAATAAGACAGATGGTATTATACAGAAGCTTTATGTTAAAAAATCTGAGGTTCTCTTTAAATATTAGAATATTGAAATAATAGAAATGTGAAATATGCTTCAAATAATTTTCTGAAGCAGCTTAAGGTAAGATAAATTTTCCTAAAACTTTGGAAGCTTTCTAATAGATGAAAAAAGTGCCCCCCTGCAGGGGGAGTTAGAGTTATATGTAGTATGGAATGAAGAGGGGGTTAATTAGAACATGGCACTATTCCAAGAAATGGACTAGCAGTGATTTCAAGGCAAGCAAAGGGGATTCTTCCTTCACACTTTGCAATATTAACAGATGAAATTCACTGCAACAAAATATAGAAATTACAACTGGCTTAGGTGTAACGCTGGAATTAGATACATCTGTAAGTATATGGGACTATCACAATGGATGATTATTGATAATGGCTCATTGAAAACTAGAAGCTGAAAAGCAAGAATACATGATAGTTATTACTTTCATGACCTCCTTCCTAGGAGAAACTGATCTAGATGAATTAGTCTATCCTTCCCCATCTTAGTTGACTCAAATTATATTAGGTTCAGAATTCCAGCCAATATTGCCAAAAGTTTTTAAAAAAACCTGGCTCAGACTGATTCTGCAAGGTATTTTTAAATGTTTCTTAATGTTTATTATTATGTGATTTCATATCTCTTCTGCAAATTAAGGCCACCTAGCAGAATCTAGCTAGTTTCCATAACTGTCATGTTTTCAGCAAAGTCTACTTATCCATCTGTCCATTACAGCCATTGGAAAGTTAACAGAATTTTTAATAGTCATTGCAATTCTGGAAGTTTCAATCCCAATGAATCTGTGGTACCAGTACACAACTGCAAAAGTCTGCTGCTGATTTTTCTAAGACCCCAAATAAGAATGTTCCCTAAGCCAATTTCTCTCCTACTGTTCATTTCTATATAACATCTCAAACTTTACCTCAAATTCTAGTATTTCAAATGCTAAGTTTTTTTTTTAACAAAAGAAAGAAATGAAACACATTTTGGTCACATATTCTAAAACATGCTACAAAATTGCAACAATTTGCAAATAATGACTCCATATATTCATACATTCTAAACTAGGTTAATATAAGAAGTCAGAATGATCTTGATGGCATGAGAATACAGTGCAATAAAATTGATTAAAGACAAATTGTAAGGCTTTATCAAAAGGAGAGGCAGAACAAAATTACAAACAGACTGAAGACAATGAGCCAAAGGAAGATAGTGTAGTCAAGTGATATAGGGAATAGGTAACCAATCCTGTGATACTTCAGAAAAGTTTGTTCATAGGTCTATGCAGTACAATTTATAGGGCTATGAAGATCAATCCTATATTGTTCAACATTCAAAAAACTGTAGACAAGCTGGAATATATTCAGAGAGGTCATAAAAATAATTAGAAGTATGGAAAACAAAGGCTATGGTGGACATTTGAAGGACCTGATATATTTAGCCTGGAAAACAGTAGAATAGTAATGGATGAATTAATACTCTTCAAATATCTGAAGGGCTATCAGAGAAAAGAAAGTAGCCACTTTCTCTACTTCCAGCAAGCAGTACTATTTTCAAAAAAAATGTTTTAGTAGTAGGAACAACTTGACAATGGGATCAATTACTTGAAGGTGGAAAGCTTCTCCTTTGAAGATCTTTAACCAGAAACTATATCCTGTGGATACTTCCGAAAGCTCAGAAGACAAAACCCCTGGTCCCGGTGACCAACCCAGATCGGATCCAAAAAACAGTAAATATGAAAAAAAATGGCATTGGGGGATCCATCTCAGGGCCTGGCTTATGATTTCAATTGTATTTTGAAAAATCCCCACATTTCTTTAACAATCTAGATTTATAAAAACAAGTCTATTCTGTGATATAAAAGATGATGATTAGTTGAACATCATATAATGACCCTTCAGCCAAACAGAATTTAAATTTGATTAAATTAAAAACTGTATAGGATCTTTTATAAATTAAAACTTTGCAATTGAAAGATCAGAGGTAAATGGAAATATCTATGAGTAAAATACAGGAAGTTGGCTTATACAAATTCAGATTATTGCCTTTCTAGTCTAGTTCTACCAGTTCTGTTCAAGAGAAAGAAAAACACATCCCTTTATTTAATAATCTCTTTAATTGGAGCTGGCAGGCCCCTTACAAACTTTTTTCATGAAACAGAAAAAACAAGCATGATTTGTGGTTTTGATGATTAAAAAAAAAGATTAAAAAGTGAGCCCCCCCCCCCCCGGCCATAGAGTAAAGATAACTTTGTAATTATACTTGTATTTTCTGAAAGGAAATCAGAAGCTTCTTTCTATTATTATTTATCTTTTTATTTCTTTTTTTGAACTTATTTTACTTTTCTTTCTCTTTTACTATCTTTGTTTTCATTATTGTATATTAGTGTTAGTTTTTATGCTTTCTTTTAAAAAACTTTAATAACATTAAAACATTTAAATATTTAAAAAAACATTTAAAAGAAGGAGATGGCAGGGACTGAAGTTCAGGCTTTCTATATGCAAAGCATATTTTCTACTTCTGAGTTACCACAGTCTCTTCCCAGGAGAAAGTGAAAGGTTTCAAGACTGTCTACAAACTTGGGACAATGAGATGGTGGCACACACATTGAATAAATAAATATAACTCTACTCTTAGATTCTTAATCTAATCACAGATTTGTACCAAGGTGCCGGAACTCACACATATTATACAACCCGCCTTGCCTACCCTACAAGGTTCCATCCAAAAAAGGTGCCGTAACTCCGTTCTGAGCGTTTTATGACAAAAAAGCCCTAGATATAATAATAAATTTACAACCAGAGAGAAATTCTCATTGTACTGTATATGGACACTGGATACACTACCCAATACAGTTTTTCTAAGTTATATTGTGTAGGAACTGTGATTCATAGAATTCCTAGCTAACAGAGAGAAAGACTGAAGCCTTAACAAATTATAGAACTCTAAGATGGAGAAGGATAACGTAATAGGCTGGAGACTGTAAGAATCTGAATAAGGTACAACAAGCTCAGACCAAATCCTGCAAAACCTGAATTGCTGGTTATCAGTAAATAACTGCACATTCCAATAACAGCAGTCCAGCAATTCTGGACAGGGTTGTACTCCTCATAAAGGGGATGGCTTGTGACTTGAGGGTCTGCTTGGATTCAGGGCTCTTAGGCAGCAGATAAAAGTCATGCCCAGGAGTCCTTTCACCAATTTTTTATTAGTTATGATTGGTAAGTCATCATCCAATTAGAATGTATCTGGTGTTGTATCTGGTGCTGCTCTTGGAGATGCTCCCAAATATACCATTAGCACAAAATGTGGTTACTTTGGGACACCAACAATCTAGAATTACACCCAAATTAAAATCATATTCCTGACTGCCAGTATACTTCCAATATTGGATGAAAGTTCTAAACATTTCCTAAATGGGGCAGCATTAGGATAGATCACGCACTTCACCAGAACTGAACCTGCTTTAGTCATCCAAAAACAACTGGTTGAAAGTTTCCACGCTTCAAGTACATAGAGTAGGAGTGAAAGGCAAGCCTCCTCTGTGGTAACTCCCACTTTGTAAAATATTCAGTCCCATCCCCCAGAAAGTCATACAATTCTCAGTTGATTAATTGTGGATACTTATCTTGAATTTGTTTGTTCTTTTGGATGATAGTTTTATTGTGTTGTGAGTTGTTCTTGTTTTTGTCTGCATTTTGTTACTACCTGCCACCTTCTGAGTCCTCTGGGACACATGATAAGTAGCAATAAGTAAAGGAAATAATAGGCAGAAGTAATCAAATTCTATTCCTTTGGAATATTGATGTGGAGTGGAGTTATTATTGACTTTAGCATCATAATAACGTTGATCGGGAGGATTATAGGTCAATAAATAAAATGACTTACATCAACATGCAAATCCCTCAAAGAGCAGATCTGCAGTAAGAAACAGCCAAGAAGTAGCTATACAAAAGGGAAGAATTGGCTGTACTAGTACCGGTTGTATTAGATTGCAGCTCCCACAATTCTCTATAAATTTGAGTAGCTGTAAGCTAACACAAATGAAAGGGACATCAAGTTGGAGAAGATTGGGCTATATCCCATTTCTATGTACTGTATACAGCTTAATTTTTCTTGTTTCAAGTTTTTCCATGAAGAAATTTCAGTGTCTTCCTTATGAGAAGGCTTAGTTGAAAGAATAAGAAATAGGGAAACTTCACAGCTGAAGCTAAGATCCAAGGGCACGTTCTGTCACCTGCAATATTGATTCTTGTCATTCTTGAAGGATGTATTGTGTGAATAAGGGCAATCTCATCACACAGTGGCTTATTTGGTAATTCAGGAGATCTAGGAATGCTTTTCAAAAAAAAATCTGTTAGTAGCAGCTGCAGGGAGGATAGGAATTGGAACCAGGGCACTAGAGAAAAGAAGGATGAAATGTTATTTTTGACAACCTGGTATTGTAATGAAAAGCAGACAGACCTCCCAGATGTTTTCCTATGAGGTACACCATCTCTAAAGGTTTATTTCATATATGAGAGTTATGTCTTGCATCTCTTTCAGGAGCACATAGCCTTTCCTCTTCTAATTTTCCCCTCACAACAATAGGTAGGTAAAGCATCTGTGATTGATCCAAAGTTACCCAATTGACTTTTTAATTTTTTTTTAATCCCATTTATATCCCGCCCTTCTCCGAAGACTCAGAGCGGCTTACAAGCTTAGCAGTAGCCTTCATTCTATGTATATGCCTGCTTATTAGGGCTTTCACACACACACCCCAAGCGGCATTATTACAAAGTCAGCTTATTGCCCCCAACAATCTGGGTCCTCATTTTACCTACCTCGGAAGGATGGAAGGCTGAGTCAACCTTGAGCCTGGTGGGATGCGAACCTGCACTATTTGCAGGCAGCTGGTGTTACTTAAGGAGGCATTAGCCCACTGTTCAACCAAGGCTCTTCATAGGCTTCATCTAGACTTGACCTTGTGTCTCCTTGGTTCATGCCATCTTCTCAAGTATGATATCACACTGAATCTCACCAGGGACATGGTATTATATAACCTTCTGGGCCTTAGCAATTTTTAAACCTGTTCCATCTGAGCTGCAGATAAGATTCCATTCCTTCCCTATAACTTCTATTATTTTAAAAAAATCTGCTTAAGAAACTTGTTCACTAAATCTCCATGGTGAATATTTTCCCTAAGTACCCTTTTGTTAAAAGGACAATGCTCAGGCTTCAGTATAGCCCAGCATGCTTTACTGACCATGAGGTAACATTTATCAATGTTTTGACAGTTTTCATTCCAGAAAGATGATATTTTATGAAACCAAGCCACTACATATCTTGCTATGAGTGCACCAAAGAAGTATACACTGGAATCAGAAATATGCAGTAACTTCATATTTTCTTCAAAAAGTAAGGGGAACATTTGATACAGATAATCTAATTTTAGGTAAGGAGCATCTTCAATCCTATCCTTATATAAAATCTGGCTAATTTAAGAAAACAGCTCAGACACCAAAACCCTGCTGTTATTAATACTTGGGCTGTTTTTTTTAACAAAACTTTTTTCTCTCCTCAAAGAAGCCATTTGTAAAAGTAATCATTATGTGTCTTTTTCATAGTTTCCTATATAATCCTAGTTTTCTGTAATATTTTTTTCTCCTACTGGTTGTCTTTGTGCTGAACAATATATAACTCTTCTCATTGTATTTTACCTCCTAATATTGCATTAGCCTTGTAACTACAAGTGTCCTATTGTCAAGAGAGAAAAGAAAAATGTGATCTGAGGTCAATCACTATATATTTACAATGTTTCCTTTGCAATGGGGGAAAGTATTTAGACCTTCAGGGTCAATAAGCTGACTTTGCAGGTAAATGGGCCCCTGCATATCAATAGGCAATTATGAAGGATCCGTCATGGACCACTTTTTCTCTTGCTGTAATAGCCTTCACCATTCTAACTGTACCATAGTGTCTCCATAGTTATACATTATAATTCGAACTGTAATTAGGACTTATCTATCATCAGTGGAAAGAGAGTTCCTGGATTATTCACTGGAAGAGTGCTGCTCTTTCTGCCACTTTTTCTGTAGTTCTAATCTGGTCATAATGTCAACTGTCCCATTCATTTAGCTAGCAAATAAAGACTCCTGGGCCATTGTTTAACCAAGAGTACACTTTACTGGAGCTTAAAATGGTTACAGAAGAAAAGCGAAACTAGCTCTGATATTTTCGCCCGCAAAAAGCATAATTAACTTTCCCTTTGTCCCTTGGCCTGTGCATAGTTCTTATTCACTGTCCAATTACTTGCATTTCTTTTTGTTTGGGAAACAGGCTCTTTGTTCTGGCAGACATCCTCAGCAAACGACCTTGGGAGACTGGCATTGTTCCAGGCTTTGAGCTGGCATTCTTGACATTCCTTTAACACCCTTCCCCCCATAATCTCCCCACATCCCTACCACCATTGTTAGTTGTCTGGCTGTAAGCAAGAGTTGTTATGCAAGCTGATTTGTAGTTATGACACATAGTTAGAGTGCTATCACAGGTCTATGAAGATGAAGGTGAGAGACCAGTATTGGACTGCACCATGAGAAGGGAGGATGTTTTTGTCCAGCAAAGATTTCTAACAACACAATGAAAAATGTCATATCCATTAACAGATGCTACAGATCTTAGCAGAACATCAGAATCACTTCAGGTTATTTCGTGGATGGAATTATATTTATATTTATATATATTATATTTATATTTATTAGATTTTTATACCGCCCTTCTCCCGAAGGACTCAGGGCGGTGTACAGGGCAATAAATATCAAAATACGAAATACAAAAGTTAAAAACATTAAATAATTATGCCCGATGTAATACATTAGTTAAAATCCATGTTAAAACCCCAGACCCCAAACCCATCAGACCAAGCCGGCTTGTTCAAATAAATAAGTTTTTAGATCACGTCGGAAGGAGCGAAGGTCGGGGGCCATCCGGAGCTCAACCGGTAAGCGTTTCCACAGGTCTGGCGCACCCACAGAGAACGCCCTCCCCCTGGGGGTCACCAGTCGACATTCTCTGACTGGTGGCACCCTGAGGAGGCCCTCTCTGTGGGAGCGCACTGGACGGAGGGAAGTTGATGCTGGCAGCAGGTGTTGCTGTAGGTAATCCGGACCCATGCCATGTAGGGCTTTATAGGTCATCACCAGCACCTTGAATCTCACCCGGAGGGCAACTGGAAGCCAATGCAGCTCACGGAGCAGAGGTGTAACATGGGAGTATCGGGAGACCCCCAACACAACTCGCGCGGCTGCATTTTGCACCAGCTGAAGCCTCCGAGTGGTCCTCAAGGGCAGCCCCATGTAGAGAGCATTGCAGTAGTCTAAACGAGAGGTCACGAGCGCATGGGTGACTGTATGCAAGGCATCCCGGTCCATATAGGGCCGCAACTGGTGCACCAGGCGGACCTGGGCGAAGGCCCCCCTAGTCACGGCTCCTATATGAACTTCTAAGGAGAGCTGTGAATCTAGGAGGACCCCCAAGTTGCGAGCCCTATCTACGGGGGGTAATAACTCACCCCCAATAGTAAGAGGTGGAATAATCTGAATTTCCCGAGATGCTCTCCCACTACTTGGTAATGTCAGATATTTAAATACTCAAATACTCCTCTTTCTGTGGATTGCTTTGTCCAGTGCCGCATGGCTTTCTGCTCTTTTTTTATCATACACAAATCTTGATACTGGTCTAGCAGTATTAGTGGTGCAAGCCTATGTATGTTTTCTCAGAATATACCACACAGAACCTTAAAATAGTAATTGTAATAATAATACTTAATCTTATTTTGATCCATAGAACCAAACACATCTTCCAATTGCACTATTGTAATATTTTGGAAGGTGAATGGATTTCTGATACTTGGTCCAAGTCTTTAGCACCTTGCAGGAGATCAACAAGGTTTGGGCAATCTAGAATTCTGAGCACATTTTATTGCATAGGGCAGATTCTGTGACAGAGAAAGCATGATTGCTATTTCTCACAAAATAACATTTCGTAATGAAAAGGACCTATAGCATGCCAGATCTGTGGATTATGGTGGGGTGAGCAAAATTTTATTTTTTTATTTTTTTATTTATTTTAATTCCATTTATATCCCGCCTTTCTCCGAAGACTCAGGGCGGCTTACAAGCTTAGCAGTAGCCTTCGTTCTATGTATATGCCTGCTTATTAGGGCTTTCACACACTACCTGACTGAAGACAGGTAGTCCCTGAGGTATCCTGGTCTTATACCATGTAGTTCCTTATAGATGACAACCAGCAACTTAAACTACACTTGAAAACCATCTGGGAGCCTAGGCAGTTTGAAGAGCAGAGGTGTCACATGAATACAGTATATTCTGAAATGCTCAAAACTGCCTGTGCCACTGCAATCTGGATTATTGTAATGCAATTCTGTGGACCATATAAAATGCATTACAATAATCTAGCTGGGAGATTACTAAGGCATATGTTGCAGTGAAAGGGGTTTTCCAATCCAGAAACAGGTACAATTGATGCCCAAGGAAAAAATCTGTGCAAAGGCCCTCCCTCCTAACTCTATCTGCCACCTGCTCTTCAAACAGGAACTATGAATTCAGAAGGACTCTCAAATTAATTCTGTCTGGAGTAGTATTGCAGTAGTATCAAAAGTCACTGAAAAATCAAGGAGAGCCAAGCTAAATGGACTAAATCCCCCCCCCACACACCCCAAAGGTCATCAACAAGTGCATATTTTTTTTAAAAAAATGACACTCATTTACTAGAAAGAGCTCTTCACGGCAAACAAAATAAAGCTCAATATTGCAAAACAACCATTTAAAACAATGAAAAAAATTCAGGCTCTGAAAAAAATCCCATCCATCCATCAACATCCAGGCCATTTCTCTCAACATCCTGGCTCCAGTGTCTGGGGTAAGAGCCAGATCTTCACTGCTTTCTGATGGCCAACAGAATCAGCATTCCCTCTAAAGCATCTCTGAGGAGAGACAGTTCCATAAGACAGATGAGGCCTCATCACATGAAATTCCTTTGAGGGGGCCCAGATCGTGCCCACCCTGCCAGATTAGTTGGGATGGGCAGAAAGCATTAGAAATAGGTGGTCCTGCAAATAACATGCCTTTAAAAGTGATAACCAGCACCTTGAATTATACCTGGAAGCCTACTGAGAGCTGGTGCAGCAGTTTTACATGGGTGTACTCAGGTGTGCCTGCTACCTGTGCTGCTGGACCAGGTGCAGCTTCCAAATTCACTTCAAATCAGTCCTATACTGAATGCATTGCAGAAATCTAATTTTGAGGTGATTAAGGTATCAGTGACTGTAAGTAGTGTAATGTATTGAGCAAAAGGCATCTTGGTCATGGCTACCATTGCCCTTTAAGCACTATACAAAGTCCAGGAGAACCCCCAGATTAAACAGAATCCCTGACTGAGGGTCAACCCAGGCTGAGTTAAATATGGCAAACTACTAGATACAGAGGATCCTAAAACTTCCAGGCATTCAGTCTTGTCCATGCTGATCTGAAGCCATGCAGGCCTGTACAGCTTTCAGGAAAGCACCTTGGCTGTAATTTGAGATATATATTAACAATGTGATCCTGAGTTACACCTTAGTAATATAATTGTTATTTTCATTGTTAGTACATCTGATGTTGGCCTTTCAAACTAGAATATGGCAGACATATATTAATGCATAATCTCAGTACACATTTCTCTTAACCATTACATTTCCATTTATCACTTTTGTAGATTTTGCCCAGGTTCTACGCAATGGATACAAAGGACAAAAATAATACCTCAGAGAAAGAGGCGTGAAGTGAAAGCTAGAGGTGATACAAATGTCAAGTCTCCATGAATTGAGGTCACCTTGGTTGACACTGTGAAAATATGATCCTGAGTACAGTAATAATATCTGTATCATTTCATGAGCTAAGTGAACAGCAATGAACACAGGGTGGTCAAAAGCAAAGTTTTCAATGTCCCCATGATAGTCTGGGTTTCTCTATCAACCCTCATTTTGAATGTAATCTTTTAAAAACAAAAACAGGTTTTATTTTAAGAATGATAAACACGTGTTTCTTCATGGCAATAAAGTAGCACAAACCAGCTCCATCTCATTTATTAAGACAGGTTAGGAAGGGCAGTACAGCATTTCTGCATAGTTGAGAAAGAAGTTGGTAAGTGCTATACCAATATGGCTGTCACTGATGGCATGACTTTGTCTGCTGCTGCATCATTTCACATTGCTGTGCCTCAGAAGAGGACACCATTAACTGTGGCTGATCTTAGTTTATCAACTGCCATATATAAACAGAATATCATGGCACAAAACCTGCTGGATGAAAGCATCTTAAAGTATGGGGAGAAACATTGCAGCATCATTTTGGAAGGAAGAAAAACCTATGCTTAGATTACATGGAACCTACATGGAACCTAATGTACCATGGAAACTGACAGTAAATTGTGAATTATTTTTTTAATTAAAAAAAAAGTAGTGAATACTAAGTATTCTATTTGAAAGAGGAAAAATAATCTGGTAAATAGGAAGTGAATCTCCTGGCAAGTGTCCCCATAAATCAAACAGTTTAAAGGTTAATATGGAGCTGGTTGTCTAGATACATTCTTTTTTTGTCCTTTCTTGAAAAAAAAGGAACTGCGAGTAGGAAAGCTGATCATAACTGATCTCTCTCTTTCTCTCTTTCTCTGTATGGGGGTATATGTTCTGCTCATCCTCTCCTTAAGGATACCTATTTCACTAATTTATAAACTGGCACATCTGTGTCACATTCAAAATTCCTATGACTGTATCTTCTTTTTACTAACAACTCCCAGTATCCATGCTGGTATGCTGCAGGCAGGCTGGGTAATTTTCTAGTTGGGGGAAGTTTGTTAAGTCACACAAAGGTGTTAATTTGTCCTGCCCCTGCTTACCTTTGTCCTTTTGGGGAGCAGTTGAGTATATTTTCAAGCAAAGAACTGGAATGCAGTTCTAGGAATGTTTGTGGGTGCATTTGGTACCCAGAGAATTTTTGGAAAAAAAGTCAATGCTGCAAGCATTTATTTTTAATATAAATGTCAGAAAAAACAGAAACTTGGAAGATACCTAGTGTGGTGTAGATGGACACTTTAGCATCCCTTTGTTTATTTTATTTATTTAATTTATTTATTTATAAAATTTATTGGCCACCCATCCTACCACAGGGTAACTTTGCGCAGCTTACAGTCATAAAATGTATTTATACTGTACGTTAAAGCATAAATTAAAACCAGATATTCAAATCTAATGACATGTGGGGAGGCAGGGGCAGAGTGGAGGGAAGCGGGATCTGTTGAAGCTTGATCAACCACCTCCACTGTGCTTTTCCCCCATTGGGCCCCCAAACCAACTGGCCGTTTTGAAATCCTTATGAAAGGATTGGAGGGTTGAGGCCAACCTCACATCAGGTTCTACATTGGGGGCTACAACTCTAAGCAACAAACCTATCGCCCCCTTCTTGCGCATTTGTTTTCTTAGCATTATTCTTGCTCCTTACCTTTGTCTGCATTAAGAATGCAGTGTACTTAAAGATAAAGTAATACTGGTTACAGGAGTTTACTGAAACATTTAACAAATGGGATAGTGCACCGGGGCATATGACCACAAATGCAAGCATGTCTTTTTTAATTAGATAACTTTTTTAAAAATGACAATAAAATTTACCTAATCTAAAAAAAAAATCATGCTTGCATTTGTGGTTATATGTCCCAGTGCACTATCCCATAGTGACAAGCTGAAAAGAACTGAATCACAAATATGGGGAAATGTAGGATTGCAAATGTTTTAAAAATTGGTTTAATGAAAACTAGTGTTCATGTCTCACATATTACCTGCCCTTGTTTATTTGATGAAATATACAAAGATTTCTTGAAAATGACTTGCTTAATCTTTCTCACAGCACAAATGGAAATTCTCCCACCATATATTTTCTAGCAGATTACAAAATTACTAAACACAAATTCATTATGTACTAAGATAGCAAAGATATGTATTGTGACTTTTGTTCATCATTGTATTGACTCATGTCAGAAGATTCTAACGTCTAAAAACACAATTCATCCATCCCTAAAGGTTATAGAATTAATAAGTGATACCAAAATTTATTCAGATGACATTTAACTGAAATAAAGCCTGAAGTTATTATTTGATGGAATATTTCAGGTCACCTAAAACTATCTGGTATAGGAAGGTAAGAAAGAGCTGTCATCCATTATTTCAACTTTGTGGTATAATGCTACAAAGTTATAATACATCTCAGTACAACAAGAAATGAAAGAAGTCAAAAACCACAGCCTAATGTTAAGAAACTGATACCAAGAATAAAATGCCCATATCTAATATCTTTTATGTCGAGATATTATTCAAATCCATATAGTAAATAAAAAATTCCAAAACCACAATTCCAGGATCCCTGCATATTTGTTTTCTGCTTTCTAAGGCAGTTCTGCACTTAGGTCAAACATTTCCTACAGCCACAATAGGAACACCTAGTATTCATTGCAGAGTTTGGTAGTTCGGTTGGTTATAACTTATTAAACTGATGCAACTTTTTCGACATTCACTTCAAGGCAACCTTTTGGAACTCTTAAAACATTTTAGAGAGAGTGGAAAAAAAGGGAAGGCACTTATGTACTCACGGTCATTGCACAGTGTCCCACTGAAAGAAGTCATGCTACAGTCACAGCTAAACCCATCCCATTGCTGTAAGCAGACACCTTGGTTGGCACAGGAGTCTTCTTGGCATGTGGTGCTGGGGCCTAACAATAAAACACACCATAGAAAAGAACATGAAGGACTGTCATTCAGAGTGACCATACGTGTCATTGGATCACACAGGGTAGTTGCCAACATCTCATGTTTTTAGAGTAAATTATGGGGAAAAAAGCTGATAAGGGGATTAACCCATATTATTAATAATATTCATGTTATGTAGAGACATATGGTTTTTGTTTGTAACACAGAGGAATATGAAGATATGAATTCATGTCATGATAATAACATAAGAGAAGCAAGTAACTCAAGCAAAAGGAAGTGGTGGTTCTCAATATATTTCTAATTTTACTTTAACATCTATAAACTGTCTTCTCCAAAACAATGAGTTCTACTAGAGACTGCGGAAAACAGAATATAAAACTAAAAAAAAAGAAAGAAAGAAAAAAAAACCAATAACAAAAAACCACAAACAACCAAAAACAAAGCCACACATGTCATATCAAAAGCAAGCAAGGAAAAGAAAAATACGGCTATTCAAACAATGATTTGATGAACACCTTTATCAACCGACAGACAGAAGACCTTTGGGTTGGCATTTTTTTAAATTAAAAAAATAATAATATATTTTCTCGTTAGCAGGAATGTTGGCAAGTATCTTTTTGCATGCTTTAAATTGTCCCATGCAGGTTTTTAAGAACAAAGTAGATAGATAGAGGAGAAATCAGCCAACTAATGCACCAACATGCTAAAAAAAAAGAGACATTTACACATGAGAAACAAAACTATTTCTAAAGATCATAATTAGACCACTGGGCGAAACAAACAAACAAATAAAATGTTAAAGAAAGATGCATGTTCAAAGCACTGAAGCAATCACTATACAAATAAGACACAAGACTGAAAGCCTGTATTCAGTATATCCCAGGAGAAGATGGTTCTCTGTGCCATATTTTTAATGGGAAGAAGAGGAAAATGAGCTACAACACACAGATATCAGCACAGAAGTGGCTGAAGTTTCTCAATGTGTTGTATGGGTTTCAGTCTTGTTTAATATACACAAGGGCATCTACCTTGCAAATCAGCTTTCATCAATGCAACTTTGTCAGCAAAATAAAAAAGCAAAATATATTAAATGTTAGTAAGCAAATATTGAAATGGCAGCAAACACAGAGAAATTGTTCAGAGAAAAAAAGTGCATGCTGCTCTTAAAAGAGGAAAATAAATTTCAAGTAATGCAAATAAATTAATGCTAATAGACATAAATATCCAGGCAAGCCAAAATGAGAATGCAATAATTTGCCAGCATTTACTACAAATATAATGGTTAATTGAGCTGATGGCATGTAATGAAGGAAAATTAAAATTGTTTCTTTTCATAGGATAAATGTGAACACATTAGCAAAAGGAAATGGATGGTTTAATCCTGAGTAGCCATTTGTTACGTTCAGATATAAACAATTCAATCATTAACACATTATCCTTTGCCATCCTAAATCTCTAGAGGAATCAAAGGGCCTGTAGATGCCCACGTGCCAGAAAATGGCTTTGATGCTTATTGTTTCCCTTGCCACCTTATTAAAATATATAGATACAGCCAAAAATATTGGTACTCTTCCACTTTTTCCTTAAAAATATCAATATGCCAGGCATGAAGTAACTGACACAAATAGGCATCCACCATTTTTATTCCATAA
Source organism: Vipera berus (assembly GCF_964194415.1). Lineage (NCBI taxonomy): Eukaryota > Metazoa > Chordata > Lepidosauria > Squamata > Viperidae > Vipera > Vipera berus. The sequence continues at coordinate 324,869,651 of NC_138202.1, forward strand.
TCCATAGAGCAGTCACTTTGCTTTTGGTGTATGACTTAACATATTCTTGTAAATACTTAAGCAAAAGGGAAAAAAAATACAAGAGAAGGTTAATAATAATAATAAAGTTGGAAGGGACCTTGGAGGTCATCTAGTCCAACCCCCTGCTCAGGCAGGAAACCTTATACCATTTCAGGCAAATGGCTGTCCAGTCTCTTCTTAAAAACCTCCAGTGTTGGAGCATTCACCACCTCTGGAGGCAGGTTGTTCCACTGGTTAATTGTTCTAACTGTCAGGAAGTTTCTCCTTAGTTCTAGGTTGCTTCTCTCCTTGACTAGTTTCCATCCGTTGCTTCTTGTCCTGCTTTCAGGTGCTTTGGAGAATAGCTTGACTCCCTCTTCTTTGTGGTAGCCCTGAGATATTGGAACACTGCTATCATGTCACCCCTCACCCTTCTCTTCATTAAACTACACATACCCAATTCCAGCAACCGTTCCCTATATGTTTTAGCCTCCAGCCCCCTAATCATCTTTGTTGCTCTTCTCTGTACCCTTTCTAGAGTCTCAACATCTTTTTTACATCGTGGTGACCAAAACTGGATGCAGTATTCCAGGTGTGGCCTTACCAAGGCATTGTAAAGTGGTATTAGTACTTCATGCAATCTTGATTCTATCCCTCTGTTAATGCAGCCTAGCACTGTGTTGGCTTTTTTGGCAGCTGCAGCACACTGCTGGCTCATATTAAAATGATTGTCTACTAAGACTCCGAGATCTCTCTCACAGTTACTACTATTGAGCAAGGAACCACCTATACTATACCTGTGCATTTGGTTTCTCCTGCCTAAATGTAGAACCTTACTTTTTTCACCATTGAATTTCATTTTGTTAGATAGTGCCCAGTGTTCGAGTCTGTCCAGATCCTTCTGTATCTTAAGCCTATCTTCTGGAGTATTGGCTATTCCTGCCAGCTTGGTGTCGTCTGCAAATTTGATGAGTTCCCCATCTATCCCCTCATCCAAATCATTAATGAAGATATTGAAGAGCACTGGGCCCAGAACAGAGCCCTGGGGCACCCCACTACACACTTCCTTCCATGTAGATGCGGTTCCATTGAGGACCACACGCTGAGTACGGCCTGTCAGCCAGCTACGAATCCATCTGGTGGTAATGCTATCTAACCCACATTTTTCTATCTTATCAAGTAGTAGGTTGTGATCTACTTTATCAAATGCCTTACTGAAGTCCAAGTAAATTATATCTACAGCATTCCTCTGGTCCACTAATTTTGTCACTTGGTCAAAGAATGTAATAAGATTTGTCTGGCATGATCTGTTTTTGACAAACCCATGTTGACTTTTAGTGATGACTTTGTTTGCATCAAGGTGTTCGCTGATTTGTTGTTTGATTATCTTTTCCAGAATCTTCCCAGGTATTGAGGTCAGGCTGATAGGTCTGTAGTTTCCTGGATCTATTTTTTTCTCTTTTTTGAAGATGGGAACTACATCAGCTCTCTTCCAGTCCTCTGGTAGTTCCCCAGTGCTCCAGGATCTTTGAAAAATATAGTTCAGTGGTTCTGAGATCACGTCTGCCAGTTCCTTGAGAACCTTGGGGTGTAATCCATCTGGTCCTGGTGATTTGAACTCGTCTAGGCTGGACAGGTGCTCACTTACTATTTTCTTGCCTATCTTAACTTGCGTTTCTATTCTGTTTTTTATGGCACTGGTTTGGGTAGGTTGGACTGTTTTTTTCCCTTTGTGTAAAGACAGATGCAAAAAACGAATTAAATAGTTGAAGATTGGTAGATTAATGGATGCTCTTTAATAGCCATAGATGTTATGATATTCATTTTGGGATTCTCCACAGCTCTTTCCTGGCAACCAATTAATCTCAAAATTTCATATATGTGTACAAAACCAAAAGAGTTAAAATCCCTGGATTCAAATGTACGTTAAGAACTATGCCCTATAATTCAGTACACATCCTATGTGAGTCAGTTAAAGACCTAGTAGCTACATTTGCACAACATGTTAAGCTTTGTTTTTAATCTTGTTTATTTTGTGACTTAGCTTCTTATGTGAATGCAGCCTAGGAAAAGGTTAGATTTAGTAGAAATTGAGCAGCTTCAGTAAGCAGTTAATTGAACATACTCCTCTATGTTATGCAAAATATTTTGTTGGCTTTCCTTTCTCCCAAGGATCAGAAGGAGACAAGTGTGGCATCATGTGGCAACTAACACATGTCATTAAAAGGCACATGGTTTTGTGATCTACAGCTGGGACCACAGTCAAAACTCTAAACCTTTTTCATGTGATACATGTAAAAAGGGGCAGAGCTTTAGTCATACAGCTGCTTTCTTGCCTTTTTGGAACCCAGCAAATATCTCACAATTATCTGTTTTATATATTGTAGTTTGCATTTGACTTTATTTTGGGTGAAAAAGTCTTTTGATTTATAAAACATGATTGATGTCTGTAGTTTGGTGAACATACTATGATGAAGCAAACTGTATATTAGGAGGAGGAAAGTGTGTTGGATATTTCTGCTGCCTTTAGTGAACATTCGAAGTTACAATGGCACTGAAAAAGTGACTTAAGACCATTTTTCATACTTACAACCATGATCATATGATCAAAATTCAGAGGCTGGCAATTGATTCATATTTATGATAGTTGCAGTGTCTCTGTGTCATGTGATCACCTTTTGCAACCTTTCAACAAGCAAAGTCAGTGAGGAAGCCAGATTCATTTAACAACCATGTTACTAACACCCGCAGTGATTCATCTAACAAATGTGGCAAGAAAAGTTGTAAAATGGGGCAAAACTCACTTAACAAATGTTTCACATAGTAACAGAAATTTTGGGCTCAATTATGGTTGTAAGTTGAAGGCTACCTGTAATAAAGGCAGGATACAAATGAATAAAATAAATGAATAAAAATAATAAATATTGGAAAAGTGTGATGAGTTGTAGTTTTATTTTGGATGCATCTTGGATGAAGTCAAAGAAAAAAAGAATATTCTTTACCACTATAAGGACCCACATACAATTGTAATATCTGGCTTTTTTAAAAAAAAATAGAGGAAGGAAATGGAAGTAAAAGGTCAAGTCCATTTCAGAATATTTGAAAGAGGAAATCTTAATAAATTGAGTTATACACAGAACACAATAAATTGTGGAGCAGTTTTGTGAGAGCCCCATCAGATATTTCAAAAGCTACTGAGCCTTGAGTGAAACTGATGTGGCAGTGGACTGCAGAATAAGAGGAGATTGGACAGCGACTGAAAAGCTCAAAGAGGTACAAAATCTGGAGCAGGAGTCCCCAAATCAAGTTGTCTTTTTCAGATGTGGAAAAGGAAATCTGTGTGAAAAATGGCTTATAAGGGTGGTAGGATCTGGGTGGCTTGGGAGCTGCAGTTACAGAGTGTCTTCTATTAGACCAAGGGAAGGCAACCTTGGCTCTTTTATGACTCGTGGACTTCAACTCCCAGAATTCCTGAGCATGGCTCCCAGGAATTCTGGGAGTTGAAGTCCACGAGTCATAAAAGAGCCAAGGTTGCCTACCCCTGTACTAGACGGTCCCTTTTCAGTACTAGAACCTAAATCCAAGTAGAGTAGAACTAGTAATTTAGCTGGACCATCTTCTTTTGACTTAGTGACCAAACCACTAACCACTGTTGCTAATCTAGGTCATATAATGCTGTCCTCAGTTAACATCAATATTAAACCCATTTTCATTGGTTTTGTAATAAAGACCTAAGTATAGGTTGAATGTATTCAGAGCTAATGTCAGACTCTGACTTCATCCATTCAGATTATTTTCAGCCTTTCAGTTTGGTTCTGTAAATAAGCTTGACTATATAAATTACTTGGCAATTAAGGTGATTCTTAAGAATGTGGGTGCTATATAATTAAATGATTATTTTAATACCAAGATCTAATCACTAACAGAATGTATCACAATCTGCCTTCTTTCTCACCTTCACTGGAATCTGTGATTTGCAAGCTTTACACAATAAAGTGAAATTACCTTTAGGTCTATAGAAGCTATGTATTCATATATTGAATCACACTTTAATTTTTTAACATTAATCATCAAAGTAAAATTAGAATTCAAGTCATAAGGATTTAAAAATTCAAACAAAAAAATATACCGTGTGGACAATTAAATAATATGAATGAACATGTAAGTAGTAAAAAAATAAATGGATGAATTTGGGGTTTTGGCTCTTCATATCAAACTGATCAGTAGACCTTTACTGTATGCAGAAAATTTATAAATCTCCTCAACTCAAAACCTCTGCATTATTTATTTATTTATTTATTTATTTATTTATTTATTTATTTATTTATTTATTTATTTATTTATTTATTTATTTGCTGCAGGCAGATGGCTTTCTGGGTTGCAAAGGAATATTGAATCTTGGAATGTCTACAGTAGAAGAATGGTATTTTTTTAAAAAAATTATCATGACATCTGTGAATATTTGTTTGAAGCCTCATCCATGTTTACATCTGTGCTAAAAAGGAATGGGGCTTTCTTTGTGCAGGCCTGAATTCCATCTTGAGTGCCTCCCCCATGGATTCCTTCAATGGAATCTCCCTTTTTAGCTGATATATATGTCTATTGGCTTGGTAGAATGAATGTTGTGAATACCTATGAATTATTTGAAACAATAATTTGCCTGAAATGGTATAAGGTTTCCTGCCTGAGCAGGGGATTGGACTAGATGACCTCCAAGGTCCCTTCCAACTTTATTATTATTATTATTATTATTATTATTATTATTATTATTATTATTATTATTATTATTATTATTATTATTATTAATTGTTTGCTCCTAAACAAACATACATTTGTCACAAAATAACCATCTGAACACATTTTGCAATTGTGCCTATAGGAGGCGCTTTTTTTGATAAAATCTGAAGTGAGGAGAGTAGATATTTTCACTGATCACTGAAAAGAGAGAAAGTGAATTGAGGAAGCTCAATTACAAGGCACAGCTCTGCCTGAGAGAGAGAAGGCAGAAGATTTTGGTTCCTTATTCACACAAATGCATAGAATAAATTTCATCTTTAAAAACTAAGAGGTTAGTTATTGAGGTTATGGATTTTACTAAATTTATTTCTCTGAAATTATTTTAGTTTCTATCCAATGATCCTTTCTTACCATTAAAAAAGCCTTATTTTAGTATCTATCAAATCCTATAGTAGAGTTTTAAAACATTCTTCATACCTCTTCCATGATATTGTCTGCTGGGACCGAGCATATAAAGAGTGAATATAATTCCAGCCTAAGCAGGAATTATAAGTTAACCAGTGGAACAACCTGCCTCCAGAAGCTGTGAATGCTCCAACACTGGAAGTTTTTAAGAAGAGACTGGACAGCCATTTGTCTGAAATGGTATAGGGTTTCCTGCCTGAGCAGAGGGTTGGACTAGATGACCTCCAATGTCCCTTCCAGCTTTATTATTATTAAGGAAATAGTCATGAAGCAGTACCCGAGGAAATCTTTGATATAATGACATTACCACCACTACTACTACTATTTATTATTTTATCATAGAGAATAAAATACAGAACAAAACAAACAAAAATCAACCAAACAAAAATATACACTCAACCCTAACAACAACAAAAAATAAAAGAATAGTGTACAAATAAAAAAGAAAAAGTGATCAATTAAATTGTACATTTAACAGGTAGGATCCACCCTGGCTGGGTGCTAAAAAAAAGAAAAAGCAGTAAATTCTCTGTGACATATTTATTAATTGGATATGTGTCATAATATGTTCTGCAAGGAACTGCTAAATACATCTAGGCGAATAACTGCAGTAACAATATTTAATTAGGCACATTTAAAACTAACTATAAAAGAAAGTTATTTTAAGATTACTTTTTCTCTTGGTGATAAAACTATATCATCTGTATTGTTTTCTTGATAACAGTATTCAATCTCTCTGCCTGGGCTTCAAACTCTGGTATTTCTGAGTGGTGTCCCATCTATTAATCAGATGATTAGCATCTTGAGATCAGCTAGCTTTTGCCACCTAGCTAGAGAATGAAGTACAGCATCTAAATACAATCCATATAATATGGAAGTATAATTCATTGGTTTTTCTCCCTTCATTTTCGGTATCTGAAAATTCTTGTTCTACAAATACAATAGAATGATTAATCACTCCTAATTGAACGATTGAGTCTTATGACTGTTGTCTTACCTCACATTACAAATAAATATGCATAAAGTATCTGGTGGTCCTTCATTGGTAAATATTCAAATTATGTCAAATATATGCCTATGAAAAAACTGTGAAAATTTACCAGCTGGTGGGATGCAGACAAATAACTGCAGGATGGGTATAATTAGCAAGCTGAGCAATTAAAGATGGTTTCCACTTGAAACCATTTTGTTCATTTTTGTCAATTCCAATGAAGAAGTGGTCTGATTTGCAGGAGAGTCATCAGCACTATTCTGCACATACTACTTCAAATGCAATAGGAATCTGTGATGATCTTTGGCCAGGGGCCAAACCTCTAAGTCAAATTGGAATAAGTGGAGGAAGAATGTTTATTTCCTGCCAGATAATGTTTTTCTCTAGAACCTTCAGTCAAGTACTAAATATCTCTCCAGGAGAATGCTCCCTCTTAATTTGAGAAGCAGCCATTTTGATAAGACTCAGACCCTCTTTAGAATCCTAACATCTCTTTTTCTCTTAATGTGTGTTAGAAATGTGCATCTTAATTAAATTAGTTAATTTATACTCTAACTACTATCTATGTACTGCAGTGCTGTAACTAGTATCTATGCACTGTGATTAAATAAAATGCTGCATGGGAGCTAATTAGTACAACAATTAATTAAGATACTGCACAAACAAAACAAAGAAAGGCAAATCAGCTAATTCATGGCAGAATTGACCACTTTTGTTCTGGTAGATAACTTAATGTTCTCAAGCTTGAATTGAGCTTTGTGCCATTGGAGTGCATTTCTCAACCAACAACATCCACTTTCATTAATTATGTAAACTAATTTAGCATCTGTAACAAAGAACAAATTGATAAGATAGGAAACTGCAGCATCCAAATACAAATAACAGCAGAAAAGATGCTATAGCTCCTCAACTGCTAAGCTTGTAAGCCGCCCTGAGTCTTCGGAGAAGGGCGGGATATAAATGGAATTAAAATAAAATAAAATAAATAAAACTATGAAATTAAATTTAGAAACATTTTGGTTACACTATAAGAGTTTGAGACAAGTCTATGAAATGATCACACCATACCTTCACATCCTCTTTCTATCTGCCCATTGCAAAATAGAGCATCTGAAATCAAATCTGGAAGACGCCCATTGAGGTCCACAGAGGCAAGGCAGCCTTGAAATCCTTCTTTGGCATGGACCAATTTTGGCAAGGATTTGTAAGTCTCTTTTGCTACTCCTCCAATATATAGATCACCTGTGAAGTCAAACAAAAGGCTTGGATGAATAATTTTTTATTAAACTTATTCATTGATAAATTGAACATGTTTTAATCCACAGCTGCGTACAAATATTTTCTTAATTTTTATAATAAATCAAAAAGGCAAAATAATAATAATAAAAGAGAATATCTGTAGCTCAGGGTTGAAATGAAGGGTCTTTGGTGCCTTCTGAGCTTGGCTGTTTTCTTGCAAACATTTGATTATTTTATTTATTTATTTATTTATTTAGTTATATTTATATACCGCCCTATTCCCTGAGGACTCAGGGCGGTTTACAGGGAATTAAAAATCCAAAATACAAAAATTAAGAACCAAATTAAAAAATATTAAATTAACCCTGTAGTCAGTTAAAAAGAACCCCAAATTAAAAATTCCTCCTCAGTCTGGGCCCGAGAGCTCGAAGAGCCAGGTCTTCAGGCCCCGGCGGAATGATCGAAGGTCGGGGGCAGTTCTCAGCTCCACCGGCAGCTGGTTCCAGAGGGCAGGCGCTCCCACCGAGAAGGCCCTATCCCTGGGTGTCACCCGCCGGCGGGACCCTGAGCAGACCCTCCCTGTGGGAGCGCACTGGGCGAAGGGCATTTGATGCCGGCAGCAGGTGTTCCCTCAGATATCCCGGACCCAGGCCATGTAGGGCTTTATAGGTGATAACCAGCACCTTGAATTTCACCCGGAGGGCAACCGGAAGCCAATGCAGCTCACGGAGTAGAGGTGTTACATGGGAGTATCGGGAAACCCCCATTACAACTCGCGCGGCCGCATTCTGCACCAGTTGAAGCCTCCGAGTGGTCTTCAAGGGCAGCCCCATGTAGAGAGCGTTACAGTAGTCCAAACGGGAGGTCACAAGCGCATGAGTAACTGTGCGTAGGGCGTCTTGGTCCAGATAGGGACGCAACTGGCGCACCAGGCGAACCTGGGCAAAAGCCCCCCTGGTCACGGCTCCTATATGGTCTTCGAAATTGAGCCGTGAATCCAGGAGGACGCCCAAGTTGCGAGCCCTATCGACGGGGGGTAACACCTCACCCCCCATCATTAAGGATGGAATAACTTGGTTAACCCGAGATGCCGATATGCACAGCCACTCAGTCTTGGCGGGATTGAGACGAAGCCTGTTTCTCCCCATCCAGACCTGAACCGCCTCCAGGCACCGGGACATCACGGAGAGGGCATCACTGGGTTGGTTCGGGGTGGAAAGAAAAAGTTGGGTATCATCAGCGTACTGATGATACCCCACCCCAAAACCACGAATGATCTCGCCCAGCGGCTTCATATAGATGTTGAACAGGAGAGGCGAGAGAACCGACCCCTGAGGGACTCCACAAATGAGAGACCTCGGGGTGGATCTCTGCCCTCCTGTCAACACCGACTGCGAGCGGCCCTGGAGGTAGGAGGAGAACCACCGTAAAATGGTGCCTCCCACTCCCAGCCCCCTGAGACGCCGCAGTAAGATACCATGGTCGATGGTATCGAACGCCGCTGAGAGATCTAATAGGACCAGGACAGAGGAGCAACCCCTGTCCCTAGCCCTCCAGAGATCATTCACCAGCGCGACCAATGCCGTCTCCGTGCTGTGTCCGGGCCTGAAGCCCGATTGGTACGGGTCCAGATAATCAGTTTCCTCCAGGAACAGAGGGAGCTGATGCGCCACCACACTCTCAACAACCTTCGCCAGAAAGCGAAGGTTGGAGACTGGACGGTAGTTGTTTAAAACAGCCGGGTCCAAAGCAGGCTTCTTGAGAAGGGGTCTCACCACCGCCTCCTTCAAGGCGGCAGGAAAGATACCCTCCTTCAAGGAAGCAGTTATTACTGCATGGAACCAGCCTCGTGTTCCTTCCCGAGCCGCATAAGCTAGCCAGGAGGGGCACGGATCCAACAAACAGGTGGTGGTGCTCAGTCTCCCCATGATCCTGTCCACATCATCAGGGGAAACAGGGTCGAACTCATTCCAGATAACGTGCTCAAGACCGTCTGATTCCTCCACATTAGACTCTGCCCAGTCAGAGTCCAAGCCGGTCCGGATCTGAGCGATTTTGTCCGCCAGATGATGACTAAACTCCTCGGCTCGTCCCTGCAAGGGATCCTCTCTCACCTCCTGATTAAGGAGGGAGCGAGTCACCCTAAACAGGGCGGCCGGGCGATTATCTGCAGACGCGATAAGGGCGGCAAAGTAGTTAGACTTCGCCGTCCTTATCGCCGCAAGATAAGACCTTATAAAGGTTCTTAACTGCAATCGGTCGGATTCGGATCGGCTGGATCTCCAACCGCTCTCTAGACCTCATCTCCGCCGCTTCATCTCCCGGAGCTCCACAGAGAACCATGGGGCCCAACGGGATCTGCGTCGGGTCAGAGGTCGCATGGGTACAACGCAGTCGAGTGCCCTGGTGGCTGCCGTTTCCCAGGCCTCCACCAGGGCATCGACTGGGCTGTGGGTAAGGGTGATAGGTATAGGCCCAAGCGCCCTCTGGAACCGATCTGGGTCCATTAGGCGCCTGGGGCGGAACCACCTGGTCGGCTCCGCCGCCCAGCGGCGGGGGATGGCATGACGGAAAACTAGCCTCAGGAGGTAATGGTCTGACCATGACAGAGGGGTGATGGACGGAGAACCCCCTCCCAGATCATCCAACCACTGTCCAGACAGAAACACCAGGTCAAGAGTGTGACCCCCCTCATGAGTCGGGCCCTCAATAACCTGGGTCAGGCCCATGGCTGTCATGGAAGCCATGAACTCCCGAGCTAACTCCGACGACCCTCCCAGTGATGGCAGGTTGAAGTCACCCAGGACTACGAGCCTGGGGAACTCCACCGCCAACCCTGAGAGGGTGTCGAGCAGCTCGGGCAGGGCTGTTGCCACACAGCTGGGCGCCAGGTATGTAAGCAACAAGCCCAACTGAACCCGAGGACCACACCTCAAGAGGAGGGTCTCACTCCCGGCCATCTGGACAATGGTGGCCTCCCGGGGACACAATGTCTCCCGAATAACCACTGCCACCCCACCACCCCTGCCCTGAGCCCGTGGCTGGTGCAGCACCCGGAAACCCGGCGGGCATAACTCGGTGAGAGGCACCCCTCCCTCCGAGCCCAGCCAAGATTATCCAAAATAGGTAACATCATCAGTGCTGATAATGTTATCTAGTTTGGATAATGAAACATCTTCAAGAAATCAACTAAGCTCAGAGAGTCCCAAAGAGCCAGTAAACAAGAATATAAAACAAAGCAAGAAAAGTAAATGTCAATTGCTCATGAAAAATACAGCTCTTTCTGGCACCTAAATACAGGTAGTCCTTGACTTACGACCAAAATTGAGCCCAAAATTTCTGTTGCTAAGCAAGACATTGGTTAAGTGAATTTTGCCCCATTTTACCACTTTTTAAACACATTTCTTAAATGAATCACTGCAGTGGTTGTGTTAGTAATATGGTTGTTAAGTGAATCTGGTTTCCCCATGATTTTGCTTGTCAGTAGGTCACAAAAGGTGATCACATGACCCCGGGACAATGCAACTGTCATAAATATGAACCAGTTGCCAAGTGTGCAAATTTTGATCACGTAACCTTTGGAATAATGCAATATCATAAGTGAGAAAACAGTCACGTCACTTTTTTCAGTGCCATTGTAACTCTGAACAGTCACTAAATGACTATTGTAAGTTATAGACTACTTGTAGTAGGCCAACCATTTTTTTTTCACAGTGTCCGTGAATTATATTACTTCCAAGGCCATCTAGCTAGCTCAAATGTGGTCATATTGAACCCTTTGTCAATAATACAATAACCAATATATAACAAAAAGAAGAAAGGAGTGTTAATGAGGAGATTCCTCCCAAACCAATATAAATCCCTTCCTCCCAAAAATGTATTTAAAGTTTGAATTTCCACCAGTATATAACTACTTTGGCCTAGCTTGTATAGTACAAGTGAATTATACATGATTTTAAAGTCTTACTATAATACACAATTATTATATGGTCAATATTTAGTTATTAGAAAACAGTGTCACAATCAATCCTGAAATGTTTGGTTCCCATTAAACACCACAACTGGAGTAAGTCAGATGAGCAGACAAATGTTATTAAGTTGGCAAGGCAAAAATGACTGGAATTGATATCCTGTGGATTTCTAAGAATGGATACACCTGATGATTGACTTGATCTCTGAAGTCTGCTCTCTTGATTTAAGATAACCTTGCCAATTATTTCTATGAATGTTTTCTACTGTATTCAGAAAACTAGGGCTTCAAATAGGATTTATTTTTAGCTTCTCTAGTTATGTGAACCATGCATAAGGTACTATCTATATTTTTAGTATAAAATATACTACTAATATTAATAGGCATTCATAGTGAACGACAAGTGGGCAAGTAATGACATGTTTCAGATTGCACACTCTACTCTTAACATTTTTGCAATGCAACATCACAGCACAAGTAGGAAAGAACAGAGCTTGCATCATAATGTCACAAGATATGTTTCATTGTTACAGCATTATGGCAAGGACAGACACCTAGGTGCATAATGTTTGTTGCTGAAGAAACACTGGGAATTGTTACTAGAGAATGCCGTGCGGGGGAAGACATAAGTAGAAGATGAATTTGTCCCTGGCTATCATAGACCCTTGGAACTGAAGGGAGTATTTGCATGCTTGTCCTTTTCATCTGCTTAGCAAGCCTGGGTTCTGTCTCTTAGCATGTGGCATCACATTTGGAGGTGCCTGAGAGTATGGAAGTAGCCTTCTTTATATTTCAGAAAGGGATAATTTGTCTTCTCTGGGCTAAGTATACAGTATGTCATTACACATGAAATGTATATTCCAAAATACAGAATGTTTCAGTGATGGCCAACATTAGCTCCTCCCCTTAACTGATGGTGCTTTTTTAATATTACAAGATTATAAGTGGTTCCTAAACTTATCCACCATGATTTGATTTAATGTATTTAAAACATTTATATAGCTACCCACCTTATACCTAGCTCTGGGTAGCTCACAACCAAGAGATACAACCATATCTATGTACAATAAAAGTATTAAAATGAAAGATATTAAATATATTAAACATCAAAATATTTAAAAAAAACCTGGCGCCATAATTAAACTCTGGGGTTACAGCCAGGTCTTGAATGCTATTTGAAAGGTTAAAAGAGTAGGAGCCTGCTAAATTTCAGGGAAGGGTTCTATAGGGGAGGGGCTACAATGGAAAAGGCACATTTCATATTCCCATAAGATAGCAACATTTAAGGGAAGGGACAAAGAGCATGCCCATGCTATCTAATATGTTGAGTGACATGTACAAGGGAAGAGAACAAGATGAATCAGTGCCTGTAATGGTTCATTTTCTTGATATATGCAGTGAAAAGAAGGAAAGTTGTAGCAAAATCTTTTGCCTCAAATTTGAAAGCCAGTTAGAATTTAGGCTGAAGGTTAAACTTTTTTTTCCAATTAACTGGTTCCACTTGACTTCTGCTCCCTTGATGGTTTTAAGCAATCCCATAGCCTTTTTGAGGTTCTTCGGTTGCTATCCCTGACCCTTTGCAAAGACCTTCAGTTTTGCTAGCTGCTCTCTGGGCTTCCACTTCTATTTGTGGGAAACTCTTTTCAGAGACACTGCTAACTAAAATTCCCATACCTCATTGCCTAGAAGCTAAAGTAACCAAAGATTGTTGAAATAAGTGTGTAGGAACTATAACATTTCATAGGAAAGAAAAATGTTTAAAATAAAGTGTATTGTAATGTAATGCTTGTCTTCACCTTTGTGATACCAATAACAGAAACAATATTTGCAACTAGACCAGAGGTCCCCAACCTTTTGGGCACCAGGGACCAGTTCCATGGAGAGAGATTTTTTCATGGACAGGAGAGAGTGTGGTTTTGTGTGCTGCCTGCATCCTGCAGATGGGGCTTTGCTTGTTTGTGCAGACCAGTTGCTGGCATGCCGCGGACCGGTACTTGTCCACGGACTGGGGGTTGGGGACCCCTGAACTAGACAACCCTTTTATTGTTCTCATTTTTCCCCCATTCACATTTCTCTTCTTCGTTTTTCTAAACTTAGGGAAGGTTCATGATATAACTGAGCTTTCCTTTCAGTCTCTCAGTATAAGTTAACGTATATACAGCCAGATAGCTAATCTTTAGCATCCAGCAAGAAAACAAAAGTGCATACATTGCCATCTTTCCTTAGGGGAAGCTATGAAACCAAATGCACTTGTCATGTACCTTATCCAGGAGACTGGCATGCAAAAGTTCTGCTACATTATAAAATACCTACTGTATATTATTTATCTACTAAATTTACATCTATCTGTCTCATAGTTTGAGGTGCCTCTGGTCAGGTTTAATTATATCCACTAGAAAGCAACAGTCATAGGTATTTACCCTGAGAAAAGTAAAAATATTATTATTAAAAATATAGTATTTTTTTCCAACCATATTGACCATGCTAATTGGCCAATAATATATCTAAATTATGGCTCATCTTACAATGGAAAATTAGGCATTCTACAGATGTGCTGCAGCTCCCAGAAGCTCTTCTTAAGGCTTTCAGCAATCCAATAGGGAGAAAAGAAATCGGGTACTGACATGTGATCTTATGTAGTGTCATGAAGGGCCACTCATTACAAGATATCTCCTATGATCGCCATCATCATTTTTCTCCTCAAAATGAGAAAATTGCCAAAATCTCTCAGAAGAACAGCACATTTTGCAGGAGCATATTGAAATGTCATGACATTTTGGGTTGTCACTGATATCCTGTAAGACAGTAGTCTCCAACCTTGGCAAATTTAACACATGTGGACTTCAACCCGCAGAATTCCCCAGCCAGCAAAGTTGGGAATTGAAATCCACATGTCTTAAAGTTGCCAAGATTGGAGACCCCTGTGGTAAGATCCTCTGGAGCCTCTGAAATTTCATGAACTTTATAATCTCACAGGAGTTTGGTGGTCTTATCTTTTGATATTATTATAATTTTAATTTAAATATGGGTGAAAAGCCAATGTTCTAACATATTATTTTCACAGTTTTGGAAAAATACATTTATTTATGTTTTTACTTCAGTTTAACCTGGAGAGTGTAGGCACCATTTATAGTTAAATTATCTATACTACAAAGCATAAAAAATAGAGATAACTAGAGAAACAGATTTGTTTCCATGCAGAACTAGGTTCCAGAGTACTAGTGAGTTTCTGACTCTAATGTTTTGTTAGTAAGTTTTAATGAAAGGTATTCCTTTTGACAGAGATTAAGCAGATTTAAAAAGTAGAGGACTGTGTTTGTCCAACAGACTGTGCAAAGAAGTTGCTGAGACATGCTAAATTGTGAGGAAAAAAAGAGTAAGATAATTGCCATGAATGTGGCAATCCTTTTATTGTGAATTGATGGAATATTAACATGGTGTAGATATGGATATATTCCTATTCGTGAATATGTACATGATGAGGAAGGGAAAAGATTTTGATGTCAGTACACACTGACCTAAAATTATTAGTGTGTAGGCTGGATTTTTTTTATGGAATTAGGCATCTCAGTAATGTCTGGCAGTTAAAATCCATCATAGAAATCCAGTAGTAATAAATGTATCAAAGCAAAGGTTGGTACAGTTTCAGGTTTGGGGGTGGTGGTTTCATTTTGCATCATTTTGGATATTGCCTTCCTTACTGATTTATATCATTTATGCATTTTTATTTTAAAACATCAGCTGTCTTCTAAAAAGTATATAACATTATTTTGATTTACTTCAAGAAGTGTAAAGTTGTTATTTTTTCTACAGGATTAAAGACATTTCACTAATACAGCAGCATCTGGTTTGGCCTGACAGCAAAAAAATATAACAAAGCTATGATAATATGCATATTACTAGTCTTTAATACTGCTGTTTTTTCCTGGTTCAATTCTGCCACTGCTTGGCAGCTTAAAATCCATTTTTTTAGTTCCTTCTGTTGTTAATGCACTCAAATCTGTGCAGAAGGAAGGCTGTATTGGGGGGTGGGCTTATTATTACGGTAGAAATCTGTCCCTTCATTTGAATTCCAGAAAAAAAGAAAATAATAATTTAGTTATGATTAAGCTCCAGTGAAATAAATTCACTGGATAATACTAACCAACAATAAATGATTATGCTAATCAAAGTCTCCTTCAGCCAAAATTCCCTGCACTATGTTTTTACACAGAGAACAACCATCACCAAGACAAACTCTCCTGAGGAAGTATTTTTCCCTTCTCATATTTACATATTTCTAAATATTGTTTAGAAGTCCTGGATGAAGCAATATAATGCTATAAGTTGATAAGTAGATTAGAGAATAAGTTTCCATCTGTTTCTTTAAGAGGAATTCCATCTGTAACATAAGCCTCTGATCAATCAGTTGGCTGATCTAATATTTCATTGCATACACACTGAAGATTAGGTGGAAGAGGCTCTTGGTTGTTTTGTACCAACCTTGATAGTCAGTGATAGTTCAGAAGCCGCCCTGTTTAGGGTGACCCGCTCCCTTTTAAATCAGGGGACGGGAGAGGACCCTTTGCGGGGACGGGCCAAGGAGTTTAGTGAGTATCTGGTGGATAAAATCGCTCAGATTTGGGCTGGCTTGGACTCCGACTGGGCAATATCTGACGAGGGGGAAGCGATGGGTTTGGCCGATAATATTTGGGAAGAGTTTGATCCTGTGACTCTGGATGAAGTGGACAGAATCATGGGAAAATTAAGTGCCGCCACGTGTTTGTTGGACCCGTGTCCCTCCTGGCTGGTTTATGCGGCTCGGGAGATTACACGAGGCTGGCTCCTGGCAGTTATTAATGCTTCCTTGAGTGAGGGGTGCTTCCCTGCCACCTTGAAAGAGGCGGTGGTAAGGCCCCTCCTCAAGAAACCTGCCTTGGATCCAGCTATTTTAAATAACTTTCATCCTGTCTTCAACCTTCGCTTCCTTGTGAAGGTTGTTGAGAGTGTGGTGGCACGGCAGCTCCCTTTGGTCCTGGAGGAAACTAAGTATCTGGATCCGTACCAATTGGGTTTCAGGCCCGGGTACAGCACGGAGATGGCATTGCTTGCGCTGGTGGATGATCTCTGGCGGGCCCGAGACAGGGGTTATTCCTCTGTCCTGGTCCTATTAGACCTCTCAGCGGCTTTTGATACCATCGACCATGGTATCTTGCTGCGACGTCTTGAGGGGTTGGGAGTGGGAGGCACCGTTTTACGGTGGTTCTCCTCCTACCTCTCGGGCCGCTCACAGACAGTGTTGGCAGGAGGACAGAGGTCAACCCCTAGGCCCCTTAGTTGTGGGGTGCCTCAGGGGTCGGTACTCTCGCCCCTCCTGTTCAACATCTATATGAAGCCACTGGGTGAGATCATCCGTGGTTTCGGGGTGAGGTATCATCAATATGCTGATGATACCCAGCTTTTCATCTCCATCCCAAACCAACCCAGCGATGCCCTCGATGTGATGTCCCGTTGCCTGGAAGCGGTACGGATTTGGATGGGGAAGAACAGGCTCCAGCTCAACCCGGCCAAGACTGAGTGGCTTTACGTGCCGGCATCTCGACTTGTTCAAGAGGTTCCATCTTTGGTTATGGGAGGAGAGGTGTTACCTCCCGTTGATAGGGCATGCAATTTAGGCATCCTCCTGGACTCACGACTCAGTTTTGAAGATCATATTGGAGTCGTGGCCAGGGGGGCATTTGCCCAGGTTCGCCTGGTGTGCCAGTTGCGCCCCTATCTGGACCAAGATGCCCTACGTACGGTCACTCATGCACTCGTTACCTCCCGGATAGATTACTGCAATGCTCTCTACATGGGGCTGCCCTTGAAGACCACCCGGAGGCTCCAGCTGGTGCAGAATGCGGCCGCGTGGGTAGTGATGGGAGCATCCCGATACTCCCATATTACACCCCTCCTATGTGAGCTGCATTGGTTACCAGTTGTCTTCCGGGTGAGATTTAAGGTGCTGGTACTTACCTTTAAAGTCCTACATGGCCTAGGCCCGGGATATTTGCAGGACCGTATGCTGCTGGGAACGACTTCCCATCACTCAGTGCGCTCACACAGAGAGGGCCTCCTCAGGGTGCCGTCGGCTAGACAATGTTGGCTGGTGACCCCCAGGGGGAGGGCCTTCTCTGTGGGAGCGCCAGCCCTGTGGAACTAACTCCCCCTTGAGCTCCGGATGGCCCCGGATCTCCGTTCCTTTTGCTGCAGCCTTAAAACATTCCTTTTTCATCAGGCTGACCTGGACTGACGACAGGGTTTTTTAAAATGTTTTTTTAATTTTTAATTGTTTAGTTTAACTTATTTATTGGGGCTGTTTATTTAATTTCTTTTAACTTTTGTATTGTTGTTTTTATTGTTGTTAGCCACCCTGAGTCCTTCGGGAGATAGGGCGGCATATAAGTCCCAAAAATAAATAAATAAATAAATAAAGCCTATGGAAGGGGGTGAGTGGGAAACCCCCATAGTTACCCCACTTAAAGCTAATGGGGAGGTGAGGATCTGTGCTGACTACAAATGTACTGTGAACCAGGCCTTAAATTCGCATGCTTACCCGGTTCCATCAGTCAGCCACATCCTCGCTTCTCTCCAGGGTGGCGCCATCTTTGCAAAGCTAGATTTAGCACAAGCGTATCAGCAGCTCCTGGTTGACCTGGAGACTGCTGACGCGCAGACCATAATAACGCACAGAGGAGCTTTCAGAGTTAACCGTTTGCAGTTCGGTATCTCTTCAGCACCAGGGATTTTTCAAGAAGTGATGGAGAAAACACTGAAGGGCATTCCAGGAGTATGCCCGTACTTTGATGATGTCCTCATCGCTGGAAGCTCTGAGGAGGTATTAGCTTAGGGACTGCAGGCTGTCAGATTTCGCTCTGCAGGGCACAAACTCAAGAAAGACAAGTGCAGTATAGGGGTAACATCTACAGAGTTCCTAGGTTTCAGGATAGATGCCAAGGGTGTGCATCCTTCTGAATCCAAGGTGAAGGCAATTAAAATGGCCCCCACTCCAAAGAACAAGGGGGAATTACAAGCATTCCTGGGGCTCCTAAATTTTTACCACTCATTTCTTCCACACAAAGCTGCAATAGCTGAGCCTCTGCACAGGCTCCTAGACAAGCAAGCTGTGTGGAATTAGAATAAGCCGCATGAAAAAGGTATTAGACAACTGAAAGAGCTACTGTCTAGTAACTCCACGGTCACCCACTTCATAGAGTCAAAAGCCATATGCATCGCGTGTGATGCATCACCATACAGAGTGGGTGCTGTTCTGAGTCACCTTGAAGACAACGGAGACCAAGTGCCCATTGCCTATTACTCATGCACATTGTCTAGGGCAGAAAGGAACTGTCGAGCCCTTCGGGTTCGACAAACTCGCCGGGAGGGGGATTCGGCTCGCAGCCCTCGGCAACAGCAGCGGCCACGCCCACACCCTCCAGCTGTCCGGCGGGCGAGCTGCCGTTTGCCGCCGAAAGCCCAGCCGGGCCCAAAGCCCCCAGCTGACCGGCGGGCGAGCAGCCGTTCGAATGCCCAGCCGCTCCTACACTCGCCAGCTGGCCGGGGGGGAAGCAGCCGCGCGCCGCCGAAGGCCCAGCCGCTCCCATCACCAGCTGGCCGGGGGGGAGGCAGCCGCGCGCCGCCGAAGGCCCAGCCGCTCCCAAGCTCCTCAGCTGACCGGCGGGCGAGCAGCCGTGCGACGCCGAGAGTCCGGCCGCGCCCACACCCTCCAGCTGTCCGGCGGGCGAGCGCCGGACCCACGGGCGTGCCGCTATCTGAAAGGAGGCTGAGGGCGGTCGTGAGTGGCTGCAGGATGGCTACGCCGGGGCAGCCAGCAGGGAGACGGCCGGCAGCGACGCAGGGTGCTGAACAGCTGCACCCGGACCTTGGGGGCTGCCAGGGGGTCATGGGGATGGCGCGGGGAGATGCATTGGTGGAGGGGAGCACACTCAGGTTGTTAGGAGGGGGGTGGGCTTGTACTTACCTTCACGCTGGGAAGCACGGTGCCGGTGGAGGGAGCTGGGCGTGGGTTGAAGGAGTAGGGGGGTGGAGTATTTACGCAGGCCAGGCGGATGCTGGTCTGCACGAGGGAGGGGTGGAGTCTAGGGGTGGGGCTGCTACCTAGTTACAGATTCAGAATAAAAGGTGCGTTGAGAGCGTGTGGCTCTCAACGCTGACTTTGTTAAGGTATAGAGATCCTGCTATTAAAGGTACTCTTTCCAGTCATCCGTACTTCGTCGTGGTTTTTCCTGTGGGCTTGTCAATCCGGCGAAGACGAGGAGTTGACAGTAAGTCAGCGTTGAATTAGCACAGCGCTCCTCCTGTTGGGCTTTGATTTCTGCCTGTCTCCATGGCTGAAGGGACCCAGGGTGGGGTGCCTGTGGCAGGAGAGGAGGGGCCCACTGGGGTTGCTGTGCCTCCTGAGGGGGGGGACTTGGCAGAGGTCCCACCTGTGGTTCGGCCTAAGGTCCGGGACCTTGGACCAGCGCCAAAGGAAGCTGAGGCCTCGGAACCAGCTGCTCAGGAGAAGCATGGGGATTGGTGGCTCAGCCCTGTTTTGAGTCGGCCAGCGGCTGGACAGGACCAACCGTCCAGAGGGAAGGGGTCCCTCTGGGAGTGGAGAGAGCGTCGTGCCACCGACGAAGGAGGAGAGGAGTGGAGCTACACCACGGCTCCTGGCAGCTACACGATGGACATCCTGAGGGACCATTTTGGAGAACCTCGGCCGTGGACCCCCAGTGACAGCGACCTGGAGACCGGTAGATGGGCACAAACCAGGGCCGACCAGGAGCGCAGAAGCCAAACCCGGTTCCGCTTGGCGAGTCCCCGCTTCCGGGCCCCGCAGGCTCCTGGTACCCCGCAGGTCCCG
Source organism: Vipera berus (assembly GCF_964194415.1). Classification (NCBI taxonomy): domain Eukaryota; kingdom Metazoa; phylum Chordata; class Lepidosauria; order Squamata; family Viperidae; genus Vipera; species Vipera berus. The sequence goes on from NC_138202.1 coordinate 324,889,937, forward strand.
GGCCTTCCGCCGCCGGGACCGGCGGCTGCTCCTGACTTGGGGCCCCCAGGACCTGGTAGAACAAGACCGGGGGGTGCTGTGCCCGCAGGAATACTGGGTTGGCAACAACCAGGGGTTGCACAGGGGCTGGGAGGCCCGGCAGGTCCTTGGGGAGGGCCTGCGGGCTGGGGCCCACCACCGTTGCCTGTAACCTTTGATGGCAACCCCGATCGTTTGGCCCTGTTTCTTGGACAAGCCATCCACCATCTGGACCAGTATGGTCCTTTGTATACATCCCAGTGGGGGATGGTGATGGCCGTCACTACGGCATTGCAAGGGGAGGCGGCGGCTTGGGTGGCGAACCTCTACGGCGACCGTGCCCGTGAATTGGGGGACGTCGGCCTTTTCCTCGAAGCTCTGCGGATACGCTTCGAGGATGTGACACACACGCATTGAGCGGAGGCTGAGATCGTTGGCCTGCGGCAGAACGGCCGTCCAGCAACAGTTTATGTGCAAGCCTTCCGTGAAGTGGCCGGCAGGCTCAGTTCCTGGCCAGAAAGGATGCTGGTTCACCAATTCCGGGCCGGTCTCGATGATCACCTCCTCCGGGCTTGTATCGTCCGTGGAATTCCTTCCAGGCTTCAAGACTGGCTGCGGGTCGCGGTTGAGCTGGATGTGGCCTTACGGAGTTGTCAACGTCGTGTACGGTCTGTAGGAGACTCCTGTCAGGTCCCGCCAAGGGCACAGGGCCCGGTGCAGAAGCCGTCGCCTTCGTCGCTGGGTCCTACTGCCCAGCCCCCGCGATCCGTTTTGCGGTGCTTCAGGTGCGATCAACCAGGGCACCGCGTGGCCGCCTGCCCAATACCTGCGTCCCGGGTGGTCGCGGCAGCAACCCCGGCAAGGGGCACAACCCCCGGGCGCTTTGCAGAGTGTTCCCGGGCCTCTCGGCAGGCCGTGGAGTTAACACCAGGAGGAGACGGCCAAACGGAAGGGGACAGTGGCATCGATGTAGACGTGGAGATGTACGGGCATGGGGAGAGACCAGAGGAGGACCCCATGGTAAGTGCCTCGGTTAGCCCATTTGCAGTCCCGGTTACGTTAACAAACCCCGCCACGGGGGAGGTGGTGGTGGTTAAGGCTTTGATCGATTCGGGCAGCACGAGGTGTCTAATCAGCCGGAAGGTGGTGGCTAAACTGGGTGTTAGGGTGGTACGGCTAAGGAATCCAATACGGTTCCAGCAGGTGGATGGGTCCCTTCTGGGGGGGGTACCTATCACCCATGTCACAGAACTTGTGCGGCTGGATATGGGGGAGCACTGGGAACGGTTACGGTTCATCGTGGTGCCCTCCATGACGGAGGAGGTGATTCTGGGGCTAACGTGGCTGGATAGGTGGGGCCCGACTATCTGGTGGGAGGGGGGTTGTCGACACCTCCGCCTAGGGGTTGGGCCACAGCCCCCTGATCATGAGCAGCCAGGGCCGTCTGGCCCGCCAGGGAAGCTGGAGGAGAAGTGCAGGGCTGGGGCAGAAGTACACGTACCACCAGAGTACGCCGAATTCCTCGAAGTGTTCAGCGAGCAGGAATGCGACCTCCTGCCTCCCCATCGACCGACGGACTGCGCGATCGAGCTGGAGCCGGGGGTCAAACTTCCCAAGCCCGGATGTATGCCATGACCCCACGGGAGATGACAGAACTCCGGAACTACATTGACAAGAACCTCGCACGGGGGTTCATACAACCAGCTCGCTCGAGGATGGCAGCACCAGTTCTTTTCAGGGAAAAGAAGGACGGGGGCCTGCGTCTTTGTGTGGACTACCGGGGGGTCAACGCAGTGTGTGTTGAACATTTGTACCCGCTACCCCTAATGAAAGACATGTTGTCCCACTTGGCTAAGGGGAGGGTGTTTACCCGCTTGGACTTACGCGAAGCCTATTATCGGGTGCGAATCAAGAGAGGCGACGAGTGGAAAACAGCGTTCAACTGCCCGTTGGGCAGCTACCAATTTCGCGTAATGCCTTTCGGTCTCCAGGGGGCCCCCGCCGTTTTCATGCAACTAATAAATCAAGTGTTGCATGAACATTTATACAGGGGGGTGCTCGTGTATCTGGACGACATCCTTATTTATACGGAGACCATGGACCAACACGTTGCCCTTGTGCGCCAAGTTCTGCGGAAACTCCTAGAAGCACGATTGTACGTGAAATTGTCAAAATGTGAATTTCACGCGTCTCGACTGGACTACTTAGGCTATCGGGTCTCGGCAGCCGGGATTGCAATGGATCCAAAGAAAGTGGAGGCTATACTGCAGTGGCAAGCCCCGGGGACCAGACGGCAGCTGCAGAGCTTCCTGGGGTTTGCCAATTTCTACCGCCAATTTATACCATCGTTTGCTGCAGTGGCTCTTCCATTAACAGACTTGCTAAAAACCAAGACGTTGGCGGTGAAACCACGGCCTGGGATGCGGGTATCGTGGACCGTAGACTGTCAACAGGCCTTCGAGTCCTTAAAAGGTCTGTTCACCCGAGAGCCCATACTCCTGCACCCTGACCCAGCAGCGCCTTACGTCGTGCAAGTAGATGCTAGCGACGTGGCGGTTGGAGCTGTCCTGTTGCAGCACAACAGTAAAGGTGCGTTGCAACCCTGTGCTTACGCGTCTGAAAAGCTATCAACCACCGAACGCGCCTGGGCTATCTGGGAGAAGGAGGCCTACGCCGTTCGGTGGGCGTTGGAGACGTGGCGGCATCTTCTAGAGGGGGCAGAAAAGCCCTTCGAAGTATGGACGGACCATAGGAATCTAGAAGCCCTGCAATCCCCACGTAAGTTGGCCCCTAAGCATGTACGGTGGGCCCTGTACTTCAGGCGGTTTAGGTTTACCCTGAAATACGTCCCAGGGGGGAAGAATTTCCTGGCGGATGCCCTCTCTCGGCTTCCGCAGTATGACAACCAGCGGGAGGAGGTGGTGCAAGCTCTTATCCCTCCTCTCGGCCCAGAGAAGGTACAGGCAGTACAGAACGGGGTTGCGGATGAACTGGTACCGCAGCTGAAAAAGGCCCTGGAGGGAGATGGCTGGTTACGGCAGCACTCGCGGCTTCTAACACGACGGGACGACCTGGCCTGGTATGGGAGTAAGATATACGTGCCAGAAACCCTGCGAAACACTGTGCTTTATAGGTGTCATGATGCCAAGCAGGCCGGCCACCTCGGGTTCCTGAAAACACTGCACCTCGCTAGGCGTCAGTTCTGGTGGCCCGGGATGAGGCGGCAGGTCAAAGAGTATGTCCAGCGCTGCCGCACCTGTGCCATGGCGAAAACCCAGCCCGGAAAGCCGGCAGGGCTGTTACAGACGGTGGCGGACCCCTACCGGCCATGGCAGGACATCGGGATGGATTTCATCGTAGACCTACCAGAGAGTCGGGGATACACCGTCATCTGGACCATAGTTGACCTGTTTTCCAAGCAGGTCCATTTTGTTCCGTTAAGGGGCTTACCCTCGGCCCGGCGTCTGGCCTGGCTTTTTATAACCCACGTGTACCGTTTACACGGGGCGCCTAGACGTATTATCTCGGACCGAGGGGTACAATTTACCGCCAGGTTCTGGCGTGAATTTCTCCAGTTCATCGGGTCATCCCAGGGACTAAGCTCGGGGTATCATCCCTGCACAAACGGCGCGGCAGAACGAGCCAACGCGGCGGTGGAGCAATACCTACGCAGCTATGTCTCGTACCAGCAGGCAGACTGGGCTGACCTATTGGCGTTTGCAGAAATCGCCCACAACAACGCTGTGCACAGTAGTACTGGTCTCCCACCGTATACAGTGGTGTCTGGCTACGATTTCCCTCCTGTTCCCGAGTGTGACCAGGGGCCGGCCTCCTCTTGTCAACCCCAGGAGTGGATGCTACAAGTCAGAAAAGCATGGGCGGCGACCAAACAGGCTCTAAACAAGCAAGCCAGTATTGTAAAAGCCCAAGCGGATAAGAAGCGCCAACCGTTCTACACCCCAGGGGTTGGGGACTGGGTGTACTTATCCACAAAATACCTGAGATTACAAATACCTAGTAAAAAGCTGGGCCCTAAGTACATAGGCCCCTTCCAGGTAACCCACATCGTCAATCCGGTCACGGTGCGCCTTCGGCTGCCTAAATTTCTAGGCAAAGTGCATCCCGTGTTCCACGGCAGCTTACTGAAACCAGCCCCTGTTCCTATTCGGGGGGAGCCAGTCGGGCCGGGGCCTGTGGGTGATGGGCAATATGAGGTACAAGAAGTCTTAGACTCCAGGATGCGGAGAGGGCGACTGCAATACCTGGTGCTGTGGAAAGGATACCCAATAACTGAGGCATCCTGGGTGGCGGAGTCAAACGTTCAGGCCCCTAGATTGGTTAAGGCATTCCACCAGAAGCACCCTGGTAAACCCTCGGGAGGGGGTCGGGGGGGATCTGCTGCTCTCCTTAGTGCTTGTCTGACTTCTCTACCTTGCCTTTCAGGAGGAGCCTTGGTAGGAGGGGCCGACTGTCGAGCCCTTCGGGTTCGACAAACTCGCCGGGAGGGGGATTCGGCTCGCAGCCCTCGGCAACAGCAGCGGCCACGCCCACACCCTCCAGCTGTCCGGCGGGCGAGCTGCCGTTTGCCGCCGAAAGCCCAGCCGGCCCCAAAGCCCCCAGCTGACCGGCGGGCGAGCAGCCGTTCGAATGCCCAGCCGCTCCTACACTCGCCAGCTGGCCGGGGGGGAAGCAGCCGCGCGCCGCCGAAGGCCCAGCCGCTCCCATCACCAGCTGGCCAGGGGGGAGGCAGCCGCGCGCCGCCGAAGGCCCAGCCGCTCCCAAGCTCCTCAGCTGACCGGCGGGCGAGCAGCCGTGCGACGCCGAGAGTCCGGCCGCGCCCACACCCTCCAGCTGTCCGGCGGGCGAGCGCCGGACCCACGGGCGTGCCGCTATCTGAAAGGAGGCTGAGGGCGGTCGTGAGTGGCTGCAGGATGGCTACGCCGGGGCAGCCAGCAGGGAGACGGCCGGCAGCGACGCAGGGTGCTGAACAGCTGCACCCGGACCTTGGGGGCTGCCAGGGGGTCATGGGGATGGCGCGGGGAGATGCATTGGTGGAGGGGAGCACACTCAGGTTGTTAGGAGGGGGGTGGGCTTGTACTTACCTTCACGCTGGGAAGCACGGTGCCGGTGGAGGGAGCTGGGCGTGGGTTGAAGGAGTAGGGGGGTGGAGTATTTACGCAGGCCAGGCGGATGCTGGTCTGCACGAGGGAGGGGTGGAGTCTAGGGGTGGGGCTGCTACCTAGTTACAGATTCAGAATAAAAGGTGCGTTGAGAGCGTGTGGCTCTCAACGCTGACTTTGTTAAGGTATAGAGATCCTGCTATTAAAGGTACTCTTTCCAGTCATCCGTACTTCATCGTGGTTTTTCCTGTGGGCTTGTCAATCCGGCGAAGACGAGGAGTTGACAGGAACTACACTCAAATCGATAAGGAAGCTCTGGCCATAGTGGCTGGGGTCAAAAAATTCCATGACTACCTCTATGGCAGGGAATTCACCATATTCACAGATCATAAGCCTCTACTAAGGTTGTTCACAACGGACAAACAGACACCTCAAATTTTGTCACCTAGAATGCTTAGGTGGTCCATCTTCCTATCTGCATACTCTTGCAAGTTAGTTCACAAGCCGGGTAAAGAGATGGGCCATGCAGATGGGCTAAGCAGGTTTCCCTTAGACAAGGCTGAACTTGATCCAGCACCTGCAGCCCAGATACTGTCCATTCAAGATCTACCAGAGTGTCCCTTACAGGCAAAAGACATAGCCGCTGAAACAGCAGCAGACAGAGTCCTGAGCAGAGTCCAGTCTTGGGTAGTCACGGGGTGGCAAGAAAGGTCTCCAGGAACCAAATTCCAACCTTACTTCAACAGGAGGCATGAGTTGTCGGCACATGAGGGCTGCCTCTTATGGGGAAGTAGGGTTATCATTCCCCAAACACTCAGAAACATGGTCATTAAGTCATTACATGAAGGACATCCAGGAATAGTCAGAATGAAAGCATTAGCAAGGAGTTATCTCTGGTGGCCTGGCCTCGATAAAGCTATTGAGGAACAAGTTAATGGGTGTTATGACTGCCAAAGGTACAGACCTGAGATGCCTCATGCACCAGTACTCAAGTGGGAAGAGACACACACCCCATGGTCCAGGGTGCACATTGATTACGCACACCTTTTCCAGGGGCAGTTGTTCTTGGTGGTGGTAGATAGCCACTCTAGGTGGTTAGAAGTGGTACCAGTCACTAGCATGACCTCGGCCAAAACCATCCAAGTGCTCAGGGGGCTCTTTGCCACACATGGCCTTCCAGACGTATTAGTCTCAGACAATGGGCCTCAATTCACCTCTGCTGAATTCCAGGCATTTACCAGGGCCAACTTGATTAGGCATGTTACATCGGCGCCCTTCCACCCGTCATCTAATGGATTAGCAGAACGCATGGTAAGAACAACCAAGGACGCATTGCGGTGCATCATCAATGGTGACTGGCATCAACGGTTGGCACAGTTCCTGTTAGCGCAACTCACCACACCCTGCACTGCCACAGGCAAGAGTCCAGCGGAACTGCAGTGGGACCGGAGGCTCATCACCAAATTGGACAGACTGCACCCTGACAGAGTGGCTGCTGAGGCCGTGCATCCCAGAGTTCCTAGAGAATTTCTCAATAATGACTTGGTTTGGGCAAGGAACTACGGGCCAGGTCATTTTTGGGTTCCGGGGGTGGTGGTTGACAGAACTGGGCCATTGTCCTACATTATTGGGGTGGAGGGGAATCGTCAGATCAGGCGTCATGTAGATCAAATCAGGAAGCGGGTTCCTGAAGGGTCTCAGGGTGACCGCTCACAACAAAGAACAATTGAACAAAATAGGGAAGCCCAGGAATGGGGTCAAGCAGAATCTTGGGACCAGGGCTCAACCTTGACCGATGATGTGGGAGACCAGCAAGGGCCAAGACGGTCTACCAGGACCCATAGACCACCAACATATCTTGCTGATTTTGAACAATCCTGAACAGGCCCGAGCCGGTCACTGTTTTGGTTGATGTTGTGTTGTATTGAATTATGCATGCCAATTGTTTTTTTTTTATATGTATGTGTCATCTTTTAAAGGGGAAGGGGTGTTATGTATGGGGTGTGAGCAGCAGCTCTGCAGGTGGTTGGATTGGTTGAAAGGGTTTCAGAGGGAGATACAGATGGATGGATTGGCCAGAGCATCACCTAGCTAAGTATATAAGGGGTCCAGGTAACCCCCTTTGTCCAGTACACACCTACCACAAATAAAGAGCTGACATGCGGTAATCATCTGCCTCCTCATTGCCATGCGGTCCACAACCCACTACACAATAGGATGGACCTAATTGTCTGGAATTAATGAAGACTGCTAATTCTGAAGTATTATCTGCCTAAATTAGCCTTATCTTTCTATGGTTCTGTGTCTTGTTTGCAACCAAGATATGACAGTGCTGGTGAAAATCTAGCCTATGTCACAAGGTTATGGACAAGATATCAGGTAGGAAAAGATATTATAATGGTTTCTGCTCTGAATTGAATTTTGTTTTCTTTCCACTGATTTTACAATTCTGCTTTGCATATTTTTATGATAAATGATTGATTGGCAGCTTAGTCTCAAGCATGTTTATTCAGAACTAACATTTACTCTATTTAATGGACCTTTTTCAAAATATATTGGTTTAAAGTAAACAAATTGAGTTTTGATCAAACTTCCCAACAACTATTGGATGCTTTAACCATTCCTGTGGCTTAGAAAACAACTTGATTAGATCAGAGTCTTATGTTTCAGTTGTAATGAATAATAGCAATGTCATAGAAAATATTGACCACATTGGTTGGATAGACATTTTTTTTGTATTTTAGGACTATTTATGTCTTGTTAGTTTTCTTAAGTAATTGTTTCAAAGGACATAAAAGCTAGATAATATAAGGATCTATAGGTACAATGACTCTGTAAAGTCTTGATAATTTTTTTTTCAGTTCATCAAGAAAATTTATGTGATTGCTAAAAATTGAAAATGACCTGATTGTATACATTTTTCCCCCAGTAAAGTTCAGGGATAGATTAACATCCAGCCATGTGATTTGTAAGAAATGTTTTATAGGTGTGTATTGTAGAAAAACAGCCAGTTGTTTATTAAGTAAACCATGGCTTAACATTTATGAAACTTTGTTTGTCTCAGTCCCTTTTACTATATTATGCAAGATGGTCTGTTGTAATCACATATTGAGTACATTCTTCTCCAGATATTTTAAAGAATAGATTCTTTGCCAATGGCTTTCTCAAACCCTCCAAATATTTTATCAATTATATATCTGTAGTATTCTCTATAGCTTTGTGCAAAATAAATGTAGTACTAGTTGATGATGATGATGCTGCCTGCAATCATAAGCTACTCTTACATAATTAGGAATGCTGCAAAAACCAAACCTCCTCAAAGCACAGATAAAACCTGTCTGTGAATATTTCTCAGGGCTTCAAATGAAGATAATCTGAGGCTAGTTCACTATCATCCATTTACTCTTGCATAGGTTCCTGCATTTGACCTTAATTTATATTTCCATGTATACTTCACATGTTAAATGTGATAATGATTCCAATGAGTAACATAGAATCTGCCATACTCATGCAGTAGTGGCCAAAATTGTGGAAACCTTTTGGGAAAAGTTTATTTTTGAGGTTTGATGGCTAATACCACCACTTTTTTGGAGTAGTACCATAAAATTATATATCAGTGGAAAGATAATTTAATCAAGAATGTAATGCAACAAAGTTTGTTCAGTTATCATTTCTATTTTCTATGAAAAGTTATAGCCAAATAACCAGAAAAAGGATGCACAACTTGCTTAGGTTCATATCAGGTAGCTTTCCTTCCTCTGATTGTAGCCAATGAGTATGTGTGTTTAGAGAACCAATCAGGTGTCATCTTGTTTTGGCAATGAGCCAATCAGATCACAGTAGGATTCAGTTACTGATGTCATATACTGAAGCTGAGAGGAAGACATTTGTCAGTGTATTATGTGATTGTTATCAAGTTGGTTGAGTTTTTTTGTGTTCTTTCATTTAGTGAGCTTGTAAAATGTAATAAAATTAAAGTAATGGTGCAAAAAGTTGACTGGTTGCCCAGAGAGCGATGTGAAATAATATTAAGTGAACAAGGCTACAGTTATAAAGAAATTAGAAGAAAAATTGGTGGAAACTTAACAAAGGTGGCATTTCTACTGTACACTTTTCCCGAAAGGTTTCCACAATTTTGGCCACTACTGTAAATTAGATTGAAGTAGTAGGGTGATATTTGGAAGAAATCTAGAGACTGATGTCTCACTTCTTAATGGTAATAATTGGAATTCTACCTCTGCAAGAGAAGGCTAATACTACATGGTGTTTTAATCAATTCATGGTTAGATTGCTGAAATTTACTTAGGCATGATGATTTCAGACAACAATTATGGCTATTTGTAAATCTGATGTAGCACTGGCAGTTAAATGTTCCTGTCTTGTTTGGAATTAGAGTTTTGCTGCTTGAATATATGAGACACATTCAACATTGACCTTGTAAGAGCAAAAAAAAAGCAGGGTAATAAAAATTAATAAGATGTTTCTTACATAAAACAATAGCAACTATTATAACAGCATTTTTTAAATAATTTTTGATTAAATTTCAGTTTCAACCTGTTGAAGGAGAAAGCTCCTTTAGTAAATCATTTGGGCTTGTAAAAATTCAGGTCATTCTCTTGTGGGGCATAAAAAGAAAGCAGAATACCATTTGCTCTTTCATTAGAACTGGCAATCATGCCAAGGAACAGCTGAGCAGAATGCAATGAGTTTGTAAACATCTATTAACCTGAAGAATATAAATCCTCAGCAACCTTCATCTGAGCATCACACTTTTGAAATCAAATCACTAGCAGATCCAGCTCCCAGGGTAATGTCTTAAAGTGCTTCACATTTTTAAGCTGACTGGATTTGCCCACCATATCAACTCATTATGACCATGTTGTTACTAGTGTTACTATGTAGTTCTTTTTTTTTCAACTGTCTGGTTCCTTTGTACCAAGTATTTGGTGACAACATGAATGGCTGTGTATGAAAGATGACAATATAGAGCGCAGAGTGCCCACTCAAAACAGACCATAGAGCAGACATGTCAAACTCGCGATGTCACGTGACATCACACAACGTATTGGGAGGGTTTTGCCATTGCTGGCAATGGGGTGGGTGTAGCTTCCGCATGACGAATCTGGCCCATGGGGCGGCAGTTTGACACCCCTGCTATACAGGAAAGTCTCAAAGTCACAGATCTCATCTGAATAAGATGAGGTGATGACATTCAAATGGAACAGTACTAGCAAACATTGATGCTTGGCATCAGCATACCAAACATTGTTGATTGCCATTAAACTGGGAGGGCATAGTAGCAATTTTTTTTATTTTTTTATTTTTTATTTTAATCCCATTTATATCCCGCCCTTCTCCGAAGACTCAGGGCAGCTTACAATTTAAGCACAATTTGAAGTAAATAAGAATAGATTATCAAGCCCAGTGGTTTTTCTGCTTCAGTTTTTTTGGAATTCAAATCTAACTGGGCTTGTTAGACTCTGAGATGGATAAGGATGCTATTATTATTATTATTATTATTATTATTATTATTATTATTATTATTATTATTATTATTATTATTATTATTATTAATAATAATAATAATAATAATAATAATTATTATTATTATTATTATTATTATTATTATTATTATTATTATTATTATTATTATTATTTTATTTATTTTATTATATTTATATACCGCCCTTTCCCGAAGGACTCAGGGCAGTTTACAGGGTGATTAAAAAAATACAAAAGTAAAAAACAGATTAAAAAAATTATATCCGTCCCTAAACAAATAAAACCCCAGTTAAAATTAAAATTAAAATTAAAATTCTCAGCCTGGGCCAGAGAGCTCGAAGAGCCAAGTCTTCAGGTCCCGGCGAAACGAACAGAGGTCGGGGGCGGTCCTAAGCTCCACTGGCAGCTGGTTCCAAAGGGCAGGTGCACCCACTGAGAAGGCCCTATCCCTGGGTGTTGTCCGCCAGCAGTCTCTTACCGGCGGTACCCTGAGAAGACCCTCCCTGTGGGAGCGCACTGGACAAAGGGAGCTTGATGCCAGCAGCAGGTGTTCCCTCAGATAACTCTCTGCTCAGGTAAGAAGCCCTATATCATTTCAGACAAATGGTTGTCCAGTCTCTTCTTAAAAATTTCCAGTATTAGAGCATTCACAACTTCAGGAGGCAGTTTGCTTCACTGATTAATTGTTCTAACTGTCAGGAAATTTCTCCTTAGCTCTAGGTTGCTTCCTTCTTGATTAGTTTCCATCCATTGCTTCTTGTCCTGCCTTCAGGCACTTTGGAGAATAGCTTGACTCCCTCTTCTTTGTGGCAAGCCCTGAGATATTGGAACACTGCTATTATGTCACCCCTAGTCCTTTTCTTCATTAAATTACACATATCCAATTCCAGCAATCATTCTTTATATGTTTTAGCCTCCAGTCCTCTGATCATCTTTGTTGCTCTTCTCTGTACTCTTTCTAGAGTCTCAACATCTTTTTTCCATTATGGTGACCAAAACTGGATGTAGTATTCTAACTGTGTCCTTACCAAGGCATTGTAAAGTGGTATTAACACTTCACGTGATCTTGATTCTATCTGTCTGTTAATGCAGTCTAGCACTGTGTTGGCTTTTTTGGCAGCTGCAGCACACTGCTGGTTCATATTTAAGTGATTGGTTACTAGGATTTCAAGATCCCTCTCACAATTACTACTCTTGAGCAAGGTAGCACCTATACTGTACCTGTGCATTTGATTTTTCTTGCCTAAATGTAGAACCTTACTTTTTTCACCATTGAATATCAGTTTGTTAGATAGTGCCCAATGCTGAAGTCTGTCAAGCCATATGAATATATGTATATGTTTTCATATGGCTATGTAAACAAAGTTCAAAAAGTAAACAGTTATAAACCTAAATTTGCTTTTTCTGCTGAGTGTCTGGATAAATAAGAATACAAGTATTACTGATGTACGTACCACATTTTGCATGAGATCAATAATCATGCTTTATTAAATAATTTACAATTTCAACAATTGGTTAGATGCATGACTAAAACATCAACTTTACCTTACAGATCATGCATCATAAATAAAAAAATTATATTATTGTAGGCAATCCAGTCAAAATATCATATAAACCTTGTACATCTATGTATTTTTTATATAAATTGTGTGGAAATACAGCTGATTTATGTTTGAAATGTTCAGTACTGAAAGAGTTTAAAGGAAAAATCTCCACAATTTCTTTATATTACTAACAATTTGCAATGATGCAATTAAATTGGCTGCATGCACTTGTAATACTAAATTATGGTTTAGCATTGCAATATAAGCCTTAGGCTCATGCACTTCCCATTTGTTTTCTATTTCCAGTTAGCTGAAAATAGATGTAAACATTTCTAATATCCTCCATCTGGCTGGGAGGGTGCAACCCTGAGGCTCACATGCATATGAACAATACATAATATTAAAGAAGATTGTGGGGGATGTTGGGCATATGTGTTTACAATACCTTCTACTTGTATTGTTAATTTTGTTGACATACATTTCAGACACCCACTTCTCCCTTCAGGTCTCTCTTCCTGCCTGATATACTAGTTACTCATGTATTCATCTCTTTCTCCATATTTGCTCTTACAAAAAACCATCAAGCCCTAACATAACCTTTTATTCTTTTATCATATTTTATTATTGTGGTCAGGTGACTTGATAGATAAGTAGGAGTTAATTGTTAATCCTGCATACATCCTATTCGATATCTACTCAGTTATTGGAGGCATCTTGAGAACTAAAAAAAAAAGCCACATCTCAAGACAGCTTTTAAACCATTCTTTATGGAATGTTCAAAGTGGACTGAGAAAGACTCCTGGTTTAGCTTTGGAGAACTTATTCTAATCATTGTAAAGCAATGAGCAATTGTTTGAGTCTGCAGTAGGCAGTACAATTCCTGTGTAAAACAGAGCAATACAGGATATGTGTATAACGTGTGGGTTTGGGGCATAGGCACAGCAATCCTACTATTTACCAAGGAATGTTCCAACTATACAACCTCTGAATAGATAGAAGAAATAAATTTTGTATTTCTATTTCCCTCCCTCCCCCCCCCTCCCTGAATTATTTTCCTACCACTGAAAACAAAATACCCCCTCTGATTTCAGGCTTCTGGCTTTACAAGTGGTCATATAGAACAAAATGCAAAGGCTCTTTTGAATATTTTTTTTAAAAGGGCTTAATATTGTGTTGTATTTTATTATTTTATAGTTATGCATTTATTCAATAGAAAAATAAAGTTAAAAGGTAATTTCACACGAGGATGACAATAATAATAATAATAATAATAATAATAATAATAATAATAATAATAATAATAATAATAATAATAATAAAATGGGAAAATGGAAAGTTTTCTGACTCATCAGAGTTTTCTAGATTTCTTATAGTGAAAGAATTATTGCTCATGTAAATACCATCACTTTGGACATCAGATATAATAAAATCACTTTACCCCCTAGCTCTAACGCTATTATGGCCACTCAAGGAAGAGGATGACTGCTGCAAGTATTTATTATTCCAGTTCCTGATTTAATATCTTTAAAGACTTATTTTTTTAGTTTTGCCATTTGAAGACTTAAGGTTAGAAACTCAGTGGGAAAGAATTAAATTTTGCACAGGATGTTTTATGGAATTTAGAATGCGAAGAACATACGAAATAGCTAAATAACTCGGCCTAGTTGAACTGCAGTTAGAATCTCTTTCAGGTCTGAGATTGAACCAGGAATTATATTTTGTGACATAATGGTGCCCTCTAGTGCTTTTATTAAGCATGGTAGTTTTAAAGGCTGGAGTAATGGCCGATAATAAACATAAACCTGGCTTTAGTATAGCTAACTGAATTTTCTGTCAGAAGGGGAACACTGTTCATGATTTTATTTAGCCAGTTTTCAAAGCAGTACTCCGAGTGGGGTATGGTGAGGCATCCTACATCTTTGCAGAATTAAGTATGAACTAAATATTTTATGTTTCTTTCTTAACCCCCTCACCAATTTCTAACACCTTTTTAAAACTATCAGCCATTCATTCTAGAAATCCTCAAATTAGTTGAACACTTGCATGTCATGAAAAATACTGCAAATATTGAACAAATAGATAGAAGGTTGTATGCAACATAATACAGGCAAAGGACATTATATAAAGTGGAGAAAAGTACATCTCAGATATGTAAAGGTGAAAGAGTAGAGGTGAAAAATGGTTATTTCAGGGTTCCTCAATAGCAGAAATAGTCAATTTAACGGCTAGGAATATAAACATATGTTGAAGAGGCACTGAAAAAAATTATCCTGCAGTTTTTCCTAATTGTTATTCAGTTTGAAGATGCTTAAAAGACTTTTAAATGTTTTTTTTTCCAAGATGAAGAGAAGTTTGGTGATATTTGGGTAGACCAAGTCTATTATTTTTACACTTAGTTATAGGGTAACTTATGTACTGGGCTTGTGGTGTTAAACCATGTGCATTGCTGGAGTGGCTAACGGCTCTCCAGTAACCTAGACAAGCTGTCTCCGGTCCTGTAATTGGCTAGCCCCAGGCAGCAAGAGTGGGTTCAAACCTATTGGCTGCTGCCTAGGGGCTAGACTATATATTGTGGCTGGTTGCAGCCCAAGTTTCAGTACAGTTCTGGCAAGAAAAAAGCATGTGTTATCTTGTACTCAGCCTCGTGTCTTCCTTCCTGCACCCAAGAGCCCACGACTTAACAGTGGCGACGAAGGTGGGATCCTGCTTCACCGATTAGAGTTGAGGTCAATGAGGGGTCGGCAGCACATGCCAGAGGAAAGAGGCATTTCCCCCCCCCCCTCTCTAGGCCGGCTAGTAAGCCACGCTAGCAGTCGCGTGCTCAGCGGATGCATTCCCTGAGCCTAGAAGCAGGATCTGAAGATCGCAGGAATCTGAAGGAAGAATGCCGAAGGTTGGCAAATTAAGAGAGTTTGATGTGAAGCATCCAGAAGAATGGCCATCTTACCTTTCGCAAGTAGAAAACTATCTGAGAGCAAATCAAATTGCGGAGGAAGGCCTGAAGGCCACCACGTTGCTTTGCGTGTGCAGCTCAGCAACTTTTGACCTAGCAGAGAATCTTTTCGCACCGACGCCCATCAAAGTAGTCTCATACGCAGACCTTAAGAAGAGGTTGACTGGGCACTTCCAGCCCAAGATGTCGGAGATGGCATGGCGATTCAAATTTGACCAAAGAGTGCAGCTACCTGGGGAGACAGCTTCGGAGTTCATTGCGGGCCTAAGACAGGCCGCACACCTTTGCAAGTTCTCAAACTTAGAAGAATTACTAAGAGACCGGCTCGTCTGTGGCCTTCAGGATAGAACGCTTCAGCAGAGACCCCTCAAACCCAAACTTAAGCTCTTGGTAGAGCTACAAGGAGTTCCATGTAAGATGGAATTGGACTCCGGCTCTGCACTCTCAATCATTTCGCAAGACACATTTGACTTCGTGTGTAGGCACAGTAACAATTTAGCTAAACTAAGCCCTCAGATATCATTTTAACGGATTTTCAGAACACTCACGTTAAAGTTAAGGGTGAAGCCATATTATTGGTAAAATTTAAAGGGTTTTTGGGGCACCTGGATGTAATAGTAGTAGGGGACCAGAGAACAAGTCTTATTGGACTTGATTGGTTTGATGCCTTAGGTATTCAGATTACTGGCATATACTGGACACAAACTGCAGACCTCATGGCAGTATGCGAAGAATATGCATATGTTTTTGATTCAACCCTAGGAAGGTACACAGGGCCGCCTATTTCTTTTAAGTTAGATCCTAACGTTGACCCAATTAGAGTTAAACCTTGCAGGGTCCTCTTTGCCTTAAAGCACAAAATTGATTCCGAAAATGATAAGCTTGTAGAACAGGGCGTGTTACCGCCTGTTGATGGGGCGGAGTGGGAAACTCCTATTGTCACCCCACTGAAGTCCAACGGGGAAGTTCGCATTTGCGCTGATTATAAATGCACAGTAAATAAGGCCCTCAAGCAGCACGCTTACCCGGTTCCTGTAGTCAACCATATTGTAGCCTCCTTGCAAGGGGGAACCATTTTTACTAAACTTGATTTAGCACAGGCCTATCAGCAATTGCCAGTTGAGGAGGCCACAGCCTCAGCTCAAACGATCGTGACTCACAGAAGGGCGTTCAAAGTTAAATGCTTACAGTTTGGAGTCAGTGTTGCACTGGGTATTTTTCAAGGGATTATGGAACATACACTTAAAGGCATTCAGGGCCTCTTCCCCTATTTCAATGATGTTCTTATTGCAGGGGAATCCCCAGAAGTGTTGGCCAGAAGGCTCAGGGCTGTTTTGCAGAGGCTTCGCGAAGCAGGCCTCAAATTAAAAAAGAACAACTGTAGTATTGGGGTTTCATCAACAGAATTCTTGGGGTTCCGAATTGATGCTAACGGCATTCACCCCGCTGATTCTAAAGTGAAGGCCATTAAGATGGCTCCTAGGCCCAAATCAAAAGGAGAGCTTCAAGCATTTTTGGGTCTCCTAAATTTTTATCATACATTCCTACCACATAAGGCAGCAATAGCAGAGCTCCTCCACAGGCTACTTGACAAAAAAGCTCCTTGGAAATGGACTAATTTACATGAAAAAAGTTTCCAGGACTTGAAAGCACTACTGTCTGAAAACTCCACTGTAACTCATTACATAGAGTCTAAACCTGTATGTCTTGCATGTAATGCATCTGCCTATGGGGTGGGGGCAGTCATAAGCCACTTAGAGAAAAATGGGAAACAGGTTCCTATAGCATTTTACTCAAGGACCTTGTCCTCTGCTGAGTGCAACTATGCCTAGATTGATAAACTATGCCCTGGTCATAGTTGCTGGAATTTAAAAAAATCATGATTACTTATATGGCAGGGATTTCACTGTCTACATTGACCACAAACCTCTATTGGGACTGTTCACAACAAACAAACAAACCCCCCACATACTATCTCCAAGAATGTTGAAATCGTCTATTTTCCTGTCTGCATATAATTTTAAACTAATTCACAAACTAGGGAAGGAAATGGGCCATGCTGATGGCCTCAGCAGACTACCACTGCCACTAATGGATCCAGATCCAGCTCCTGCTGCTAGAATACTGTCCATACAGGACATACCTGAGTTTCCCCTCCATGCAGGGGACATTGCTGCTGAAACTGCCACAGATAAAATACTTAGCAGAGTGTTGTCATGGGTATACACGGGCTAGTTGGAAAAAAGTCCAGGCTCTGAATTTAAAAGTTTTTTTGTCAGGAGACATGAGGTGTCTGCACATAAAGGGTGCATTTTATGGGGTTTATACAGTATGCAGCTGTCTTATTTTCTCATACTTCAATTGCCATGGGCAGACTTCAAAAGGAAACCTTTTATATTAGAAAGTTTAGGCAGTCGGGGAAGTTTCAAAGTGATAGTAAGTTGTGTAAGGGCAAGATTATCAGAAGTAGCATCCTTAATTATTTCTAACGATTAAACTAATTCTGAATCACACCAAGGGAGATTCAAATTTTCAAGTGTCCTGAGTATAAGATAGGAAAACAGAAACCTCTTTCACAGGGAAGAAAATTTTCAAGGAATTGCAAAGGCAGATTTTTAGTCAAATTAGTATTAGTTAAATCTGAGTAATAGTCAAACAAGTAAGAGCAATTTCTTGTTAGGGTTCTGCTCAGGGAAGCCTCCCTACCCAGTATCATGTTTCAGCTTCAATAAATATTAGAAGTAGAGAGAATGGATCCATTATCATTCCTCTTTCTCTTCTTATAAGAAAATTTCAACTATTTATTTTATTTTATTTATTAAGTTCATATGCCACCCATCTCACCAATAAGGCAACTCATTATCATGTACTTTTTATAACATTAGTTTAAATACTCTACTTAAATAGCAACCCATTTCTATGCTACTTCATTCATAACCAGGTGTAGAAAATTACATAGATGAGCTTCAGGAGGAATGCATGATCAATTATGTAAACATCAGCTTGTCCCTGAAAAAGAAGAACTAGTGAGAAGGAAACTCAAAATTGTCCTGCCTTGATTCTCTTTGGTACAAGAGGGAGGAAAAACAACTCTGTCAGGTTTTCAAGATTATGCTATTATATGCTATAACAATAAATTAGTTCTTGTTTCTGTTTCCTGACTTGCAATATCTTGAAGGTCTGACACCAAATTGCTTAGATAATTAACAGTTCCACAGATGACAGACTGAAGAAAGCCAGTGGTCTCAGGTGGATTATTTTTTGGACACAGTTATGATGTCTTCACCAGTACAACAATTACAGAATCCCGTTCAGTAAAACTAATTCATAATTTAACAATAAAGTACTTAAATCAATGCAAACTCCAAGGGAGGCCCTATGATACTGTAAATCCTGTATACTATATATCCATTAGGAGGCTACTGAGATTATCTAAACATGAACTATATCAGGATACTATTGCAATGATCCAAATCTAAAAACAATCAAAGCAAACACCAATAAAATTGAAATCCTTTCTATCATTCCCTGCTTCCAATCCTATGAATATTTAGCAAGAAGAAAACTGGAAATCTCATTTTAAGATCAACAAATGAGCACAATCAAAACTTAGAGACTAAGAGCAGAGGAAACTGGAAGCTGTGGGAAAAATGGAGAAACACAAAAGAAAAGAGGAAGGCAATTGGCTGAAACATGACAATCTCCATCTTATCCATATTCAGTAATGCAGTTAGACAACTTCCAAGATGAAATGCTAATGAGACATTTCTGTCATTGTTGACCATACACTTTCATCTCTATAGATGTGTATTTCATCAACACAGTTGTGATACTGAAAACTTTAATTATGTATCAAGGGACCAATTCTACTAAAATTATCAGTTTTGTGATATCTTCACATAGAAAAAGACCATAGAAGATTAATGAAATTTATACTTTCATGACAAATGTCACAGAAAGCATATTTGCCATGTACAATTCAAAATATCTTTAAGAGCAGATGCAGGGGGGAAAATCTGACATAAGAACTGAGGAGACAATAAACAAGCACATTAACTAAGAAATCTTCCTACATTCAGTAAAGTTTATTGTTGCCTTCTATATTTTCATTGAATCTTTCACGTTATGGCAGTTGCATTAAACCTTTAGGTTGCAGCTGGCCAAAGGATGATAGCAGACATGGCAAGAAGGTGGCAAACAACAGGGAGAAAGCAGAACTATTTAACTCATTTTTTCCATCAGTCTTTACACAAAGGTTAAGAGCAGTCCAACCTATAAAAAACAGTGCCATAAAAAACAGAATAGAAATGCAAGTTAAGATAGGCAAGAAAATGGTAAGTGAGCACCTGTCCAGCCTAGATGAGTTCAAATCACCAGGACCAGATGGATTATACCCGAAGGTTCTGAAGGAACTGGCAGATGTGAGCTCAGAACCACTGAACTATATCTTTCAAAGATCATGGAGCACTGGGGAACTACCAGAGGATTGGAAAAGAGCTGATGTAGTTGCCATCTTCAAAAAAGGGGGAAAAAGTAGATCCAGGAAACTACAGACCTATCTCACCTCAATACCTGGGAAAATTCTGGAAAAGATAATCAAACAATGAATCACCAAACACCTAGAGACAAACAAAGTCATTACTATAAGCCAACATGGGTTTGTCAAAAACAGATCATGCCAGACAAAACTTATTGCATTCTTTGACCAAGTGACAAAATTAGTGGACCAGAGGAATGTTGTGGATATAATTTACTTGGACTTCAGTAAGAATTTTGATAAAGTAGACCACAGTTTACTATTTGATAAGATAGAAAAATGTGGGTTACATAGCATCACCACCAGATGGATTTGTAGCTGGCTGACCGACTGTACTCAGTGTGTGGTCCCCAATGGAACTGCATCTACATGGAGGGAAGTGTGTAGTGGGTGCCCCAGGGCTCTGTTCTGGGCTCAGTGCTCTTCCACATCTTCATCAACAATTTGGATGAGGGGATAAATGGGGAACTCATCAAATTTGCAGACGACACCAAGCTGGCAGGAATAGCCAATACTCCAGAAGATAGGCTTAAGATACAGGAGGATCTGGACAGACTCGAACACTGGGCACTATCTAACAAAATGAAATTCAATGGTGAAAAAAGTAATGTTCTACATTTAGGCAGGAGAAACCAAATGCACAGGTATAGTATAGGTGGTTCCTTGCTCAATAGTAGTAACTGTGAGAGGGATCTTAGAGTCCTAGTGGACAATCACTTAAATATGAACCAGCAGTGTGCTGCATTTGCCAAAAAAGCCAACACAGTACTAGGCTGCATTAACAGAGGGATAGAATCAAGATCACGTGAAGTATTAATACCACTTTACAATGCCTTGATAAGGCCACACTTGAAATACTGCATCCAGTTTTGGTCACCACGATCTAAAAAAGATGTTGAGACTCTAGAAAGAGTACAGAGAAGAGCAACAAAGATGATTAGGGGACTGGAGACTAAAACATATAAGGAACGGTTGCTGGAATTGGGTATGTGTAGTTTAATGAAGAGAAGGGCGAGGGGTGACACGATAGCAGTCTTCCAATATCTCAGGGGCTGCCACAAAGAAGAAGGAGTCAAGCTATTTTCCAAAGTGCCTGAAGGCAGGATGGAACTTAGTCAAGGAGAGAAGCAACCTAGAACTAAGGAGAAACTTTCTGACAGTTAGAACAATTAACCAGTGGAATAACCTGCCTCTAGAAGTGGTGAATGCTCCAACGCTGGAAGTCTTTAAGAAGAGACAGGACAGCCATTTGTCTGAAATGGTATAGGGTTTCCTGCCTGAGCAGGGGGTTGGACTAGATGACCTCCAAGATCCCTTACAACAACAACAACAACAACAACAACAACAACAACAACAACAACAACAACAACAACAACAACAACAACAATAATAATAATAATAATAATAATAATAATAATAATAATAATAATAATAATAATAATAATTGTCTTAAACTAGTCTTTCCTTGACAGGCTGAGAGGAAAGGACATTTTCTAGCAGATATATAGCATTTTTTTTAAAGTCATTTTTTCCAAACATAAAAGTGGGAACCTGATCAGGTTTTCAACAACGAGAAGATAAAAAGTAACAGATATGCTTCTCTGAAAGAGTATAATTCAACCATTTTTTTTAAAATAAACAGTGCTCTTTACTATCGTTCCATTAAATGCTGTTTGTTTGAAAATGAATGGAGATCCAGATCTCCATGGGGATTCCTGTGTTGCTCAGATACCTGTGAATATTTTTGTGGTTCCAAGAGAAAGTGCAGATATTTATGATTTAGAGTTGAGGCTCCTCATATTCTAATTCACAGAATAAGCCTATGCGTGTTATTTTGTTAATTATGTATTAACAATTCTAATTTCATAATACTGTTTGTTGAATCCATAATCAGTCATTATTACAATAAAACCTTTTTGTTGGTTATTCTGGCATGATGTAATCAATCTTGTCAAAAGTCAATACTTTGAGAATACAGAGGTTGCACAAACGGTCTCTATAAAGTAGCTAATGTCCATGAGTCTTTGCACTAAGAGAGTTTTGAAACATTTCACCCTTTTCCATTGGTTAGAAAAACAGCAGTAGGTATTGCTTGGACATAGCAACCAATTAGTGTTTGGAAAGGGTGTTCTATGATTCTAAAGTACGGTAAGCATGTATATTAGGTATGGAATTTTTACTGACTACTGGAGGACAGAGCAGGCACTTCCATTAGACAGTGATTTTTTTTTTTGTTCCAGGCAGCAGACTTTGAATATTATGCATCCTGTAACGGTTGAAAACAGCCAATCAGTTGTTGTTGCTGTTATTGGAAAGTGCTTTGGGTGATTTTGTTCCTTATGTGCCAAAAATAATTGGCTATTTTTTAGATATTCTGTACCTTCCTTTTCAAGAGTGTTGAGCCATTTGCTTATGATATCCTGGATCATCTCTGCAAAGGCGAAAGCAGAAAAATCAGGGGAAGATAGATGCTGTATCATGGATGGCAAAGAATCATTTATTTATTTATTTTTACAGCTTTAGCTGTATAAAATCAGAAGTAATTCAGAATCCAGACCTAATTAGAAGACTCACGGCTCAATTTTGAAGATCATATAGGACCCGTGACCAGGGGAGCTTTTGCCCAGGTTCGCCTGGTGCGCCAGTTGCGACCCTACCTGGACCAAGATGCCCTACGCACAGTCACCCATGCACTCGTGACCTCCCGTTTAGACTACTGCAACGCTCTCTACATGGGGCTGCCCTTGAGGACCACTCGGAGGCTTCAACTGGTGCAGAATGCGGCCGCGTGAGTTGTGATGGGGGGTTCCCGATACTCCCATGTAACACCTCTACTCCGTGAGCTGCATTGGCTTCCGGTTGCCCTCCGGGTGAGATTCAAGGTGCTGGTGATGACCTATAAAGCCCTAAATGTCTTGGGTCCAGGATATTTGAGGGAACACATCAAGTTCCCTTTGTCCAGTGCGCTCGCAGAAGGAGGGTCTTCTCAGGGTGCTGCTGGTAAAAGATTGCTGGCGGATAGCACCCAGGGGGAGGGCCTTTTCTGTGGGTGCGCCTGCCCTCTGGAACCAGCTGCCCGTGGAGCTCAGGACTGCCCCTGACCTACGTTCATTCCGCCGGGACCTGAAGACTTGGCTCTTTGAGCTCTCTGGCCCAGGCTGAGAATTTTAACTGGGGTTTTATTTTCAGGGATAATTTAATCTTTTAATTGTCTTTTAATTGGTATTTTGTATTGGTGTGATTTTAAAATGCCCTGTAAACCGCCCTGAGTCCTTCGGGAAAGGTATATAAATCTAATAAAATAAAATAAATAAATAAAATAAATTGTTTTGAATATATTGTATTGTAGACTGCATATTGCTCTCAAGCCTCTTCTGATCTAATCTGCTGAAAATTTTATTTGAAAAAAACCCTGCTTTACTTAGATAATTTTGGTAATAGGGTAATGGAGTAGATGCATGAAACCTATGTAAGAATTCCCCATTTTATTGTGGGTTCAGTTGGATAGATTTAAATTCAAGGTTATATTAATTATTGGGGATATGTAGCAATTTGGATTTGATTCTAAAACTTTACTTCTGAGCAAGCAAAGAAGCTTAGCATCTATCTGCAACCCCTTAGGCTGGCTATATCTTTTCCTATATCTTTTTATTTTCTATATAATTACTGCATATTCCACAAGAAAGAATTTGAACCATCCATTTTAAATATATTTCAGCAAATTATTTGTTACACAAATTGTTCCACATGAAAAATTCATCGACCTCATCTTTGTCACATCTAAATAGATTGAGTCTGTTCCCATACTTAACCCAGTCCCCCTTTCAGATATCTTTACTGGCAATTCCAGTAGCATATGATCACAAGTCCTGATACAAAGAACAACTTGAAATCTAACAATCAGTCCTCATGATTTAAGCTGATCTATGTAGATATCTCCTTGGAGTATTTTTATATTATATTATCTATTAATATAGGCAGGACTTCAAAGCAGAGTTTGCAATCATGCATAAAAAAACTCCTTGTAATGTTTAATTCCTTTAGAGAAACAACATATTTTACAAACATGCAAATGTTAACCCACTAGAAATAGGCCAATAAATGAATATGGTACATAACAAAGCGTACACTATGACAGTGTTTCTCAGAAGAAGAATTCACATCCTAGCATCAGATTCACATCCTAGCATCCCTATTCAGGACTGGGGGAGAAAAACCCTCCATCTACAATCTTGGAGAAATATTACCAGTTTATGTTGTCAATGCTGAGCTGGCTAGAGTAATATTCTGACTCATTTTAAGCCAGCATACTATAATCTTTCAATATTTCTGTTACAGAAATACAAAACATATCATAATATAATGATATACTCTGTTCTTCTAGCCCTTTTATTATTTCTGTCATAGTCACTTACTTTTGAGATCCAAGTTTCTTGCTCCTGCCGTGCTTTGTGTTGTGATTTTTGTGTCAATTTTTACTGTGTGGAGATTATTGGTATCCCGTGATATCATTACATTGTGCCACTGGTTGTCATTCAGAGGTTTATTGGAACTTCCCTTGATAAGATTTGCACCATTTCCCAAATCAAACACATAATGTAAATACCTGTAAACAAAAAAGAAAAACAGCTAAATTGAGTAGGTAGGTGAAAATTACAGCTCTTCATTGCTTCTTTTCTTTATTTAAATTCTTTGGCAATTTATAAAGTTCTTAGTTAACTACTCTTACATTTAACAAGGCTAATTTGGGACAGATCAAAATATCTATGTCAAGAATGTCAAGAAAATTAAAAGAAAAAATGTAGAATATTTTTCTCAGAATATTGAGCAAAATTGCCTCCTTAATATACCATCTATTAAGGTATTGCTCAAAGAAATTATAACCTTCACTTCTGCTCCTTTTCCCTGCCTTAGCCCACTAATTCTTTTATTCATCAAGTACAGCATTAAAACAGCAATATTAATTCAGCTAAAATCTCTAGATTTTATTTTTATTTTTTTCCAACTTTTATGACTTGTAAATTTTATTTTTTCCTGCCAAACGTACCCTATCCCTATTAAAGCCATACAAGTAAATTGAGATCATTTTGGAGTTTATTTTCTTTCATCTCTAGTTCTGTCTAAAAGTCTCAATATGTAAACTGGCAATATATTTTTAAAAAGGATATTAAGAAAAAAAGAAGGAAGGAAGGAAAGATTTAATATAGTGCTAGACTTTACTGCTTTATCCAAACTATTGAATTTTTGTAGATTTCCCCAGTGAAAATTTTGTATTTCTCAAAAGAAAAATTACATTTCTTGATTAAAATTACAAGTCATTTCAAAGAATGTTAATTTGCTCAGAAAATATGTAGCTACTATATATTTAAATATTTACAGCAAATATGTCCAGTCAATTTTCAAACAAGTAACTTCTCTCTTAGCAGAGAAGATGTTGGACCTCCTAGACTTTGCCAATTGTCTTTCTCATAGGATTTCAACACATGTACATTTTTCTTGTAAGGTAATTACTCCAGACAGAAGATCTGAAAAAGATCCTGGGGCTCTAGTTTTTAGACAAAGCCCACCAGCAGTTATATCACTGTGGAACTTCCAGCCATAGGCTTAACTACCAAGAGGACCAGTGTGATGATAATGATGATGATGATCATTATTATTTCACAGAATAAATGTATATCATAATTCCAGTACAGAATGGCCCATGAACCGGTCTGGTTTCGAAAATGTCCTTGAGTAATGTTAAGCTCTGGACATTTGGAAACATAGGAAGGTCATTTTCTGTTGCCACTAGCAAATAAATTCCAAGTGAGGAACTAGTGATGTTATACGAGTCTTATAGGACATATTTTGTCTACTTTTTTCAATGGAAAAGAAAAGTGAAAATATTTTACATAAGTGACAAAATAAATGATGTGGGATGAAAATTAATGAATACACTTTTCTGGAAGCTCCCTTCCCATCCAAAGCTAGCTTTAGTAAAATGTATTTCAAATCCAGAATAGTGAGAAACCAGAATAATTTTCTTAGAGTGTGGCTTTTACCAAAATAATACTGGGGAATGCTCCACTTTAACAAGCAGGTAGATTTTGTCAGAGGTCCACTTACAATTAAAGGTTGATCCCTCTGCTCTATTTCCCTTTTATAGCATAGACATGATCCTCCTAGTGAAGGACCCATCTCTATTCTTTGTATATTTAAATATAAAAATAATATTTTAATCCTCCTTAAATGTTGGCTTGAATGTTGTTTTAATTCCCACTGAGGTCAGCTGCAATCAACATCTGCTATCCTGAACCTGTGTAGGAACAACCATTGTTAGAAATGATACTACTATACATAGGAAGTCTTAATAGTCACTCTGTTAACCAAAGGTTTACACTGGAGAAAAATGGTCTGAAACTGCAGTATGAAAAGCACCATCCAAATATATATTTCTTAGAAGGATAGACAGTGCTCAGGTTTAAAGACACAGGAACTCACACTGCTGCGTAGGAACAAAGGTCATAGAGTCTAAGATCTTGCCTAAAACATGAACATTCATTAAGCTTTCTGAGCTGATAACATCTTTGAAACAGGTTGCATACACACCCTTTTACTAATTCAACTACAATAAAGTCATTGCCATCTCCACTGTTGTAAAGTATTAACCCATCCAATGATGTTGTTTTGAACTGGAAAAACAGGTGCATAGATGTATATGCTTGCAATGTGGCAAGAGCTACATAGCTGGCTTTTGTTTTAAAGGTGACTGGGTCAGCAATGATGTTCCGGAAGCCAAAGCGGGCATTTAGTTCACAGTAGTCAATGTCCCCATTTTTACACAAGTCAATGTATGCCATGCCATTAAAAGTGAGGCTTTGCAGATGACCAATGAAGTTGGAAGGGACTGAGGACAAGTAACGCCGTTCTGTTATGATTCCCGTCTCTATATTATGGAATTCCAGTCTTGTATGATCCCCAGCCATTTGACCTTAAATAAAAAGCAATTTTGAGAAGTTAGTGTTATAGCCAAAAAGCTAGGGCTATTTCAAATGCTGAAGTCTCCTACGCAAACATGGTCTAACCACGTGATTCTGACACATGTATTTTCACATAGAAAGTGTATGTGCTGGAAGTGCTCATTTGTTTAGTACTTTCCTTTTATTACATTTAAGAAAAATTGAGTGCATAACTTACAAGTGAAATGAGTCAAGCATCAAAGTTATACTAATTTAAGGCAATCAAAATAAGGAAAAACTATGTTAATTTAACCAAATGGGTGGGGGAATCTCAAGGTATAGTAAACAGAAGAAAATCTTTATGAGTGTTCTATTTGAACATTCAAATTTATGTTTGAAGGCTTGTCACCATGTAGCACTAGGAGCTCTACTAATTACAAAATATGAAAACAATAGGTCTAAGAGTTTTCCATTTTTTAGAGTGGAATAATTTGTATCTATCTTTAAAAGGATATTGGAAAGTGCCTTTTATTATTATTTTGGTCTACAACACACACACACACACACACACACACACACTCATGGAAAATTATCACTTATCTGGGCTTTAATGAGCCTAACTCTAGGCCAATGAAAATATGTTGAGCCTAGGCAAATCATGTTGAAACACAGAACTACAAATGGTTGAAAGTTATTGTAACATTAAGAAACAAGACGAAAGAACAGAACTATTTCAATGACCACATCAGACACTGTTTAAATCCAAACAAGCAAAATGTCTTCTGGGAAAAAAAATCCGATTTTTCATCTGGAATACTGCATAAAAAGTTATGCAGCTATACTATCGTTGGAATCTTTTTAGCCAGACTTGGCTTAAATGCTCTCAACTTAGCCTCTCTTCTTGCACACTGTAAAAGATGGAGTCAGTTGAATGATTTGAAATGAGGTAAAATAACAGACAATGCAAGAGAAATACAGTCTTTGCTCTTCTGGGTTTCTTGCCAGCACTTCCCACTTAGATCAGTACTTAGATTTGATGATATAATTATGGTAGAGAAAAGTAAATTAGTATGTTGGAATAGGGGAAAGAGTATCACATTTTTTTTGACTCAATTACAATTCTTTACCCAGGATGCAGTCACAGATCGAATGTATTGTTTCAAACAAATGTGTGAACTCTGGCTGCCTTCAATTTTATTATATCATTATATCTATATTTATCTTTATATCATTTTTTCCTAATTCTGTTTTTCTTCTCTTTGCTTCAGTCTATCAAAGGTGTCCTCTCCCAGTCCCTCACATGGATTTTTTTTTAAAAAAAATGTCCTTTGTTGTATTTTCTGCCTATATCCATAAAACTCTGTGGATCCGTACAAGTAAAGGGAAACTGAAATGATTTTCACCACCAGAGAAATCATCACTAAACACATACTGAAAAGAAAATCAAGCAAATAGTTATTAGTCATTATTACCTGTCATGGCTTGTTGGTCATCTACTATTAACTTTAAACTTTTTCCTCTTCGAACTACACGTACTGTGTGCCATTCATTGTCATTGAGGTTATATCCAGCAAAAAGAGTCTCTGGACCTTTGCCTGTAGGGTATGCCAAACAGTTTATTATGGTATCTTTACGTCATTCAATATGTGAACCTCAGAGAGAGAGACAGAGAGAAAGAGAAAGACAGAAAGAGAGAGAAAGATAGGGGACAAAGAGAGAAGGAGAGAAACACAACAAGAAACAGAACCAAAACAGAGACACTTTTGCTGGAGCAAAATAAATAAATAAATAGTAATAATTTTAAAAATAACAGTACATCTTTGAAGGACTTATCAAACAATAGGTAGACTTCAAAAGGCAGGCATGTTCTCTCACTAATACACATACACACACACACACACACACACATATACAGAAAACCTGTTTTCATAAATTGACACAGTCAACACAGAGCTGGTAGCCACTAGTGATACAGATTTGCCTAAGTTGCATCTTTTCAGTAAAGTTAATTGAGTAGTAATTAAGTTAAAAATGAAAATTATCCAGAAATAGGAAAAGTGTTTGAAACTGGCATGTTATTGTCTTTGTGTATGCCTAAAGTCATTTATTTTTATCACATCTTTATAATTTTTAAAATAACTCAAGGCAAAGAATATTACCTAATTCCACCTCGTGGTATCTGCAGCAGAACATCCAGATTCAGCCATAGTTTCATTCCATACAGCATTAACCTTGAGAACTCTCAAGCTTCCTCCTTCCATTATATATTCAAGATGGGCAGTATTTAATATTTATTTGTTATGTATATATAGGGGTGTGGGTCTATACATATGTGTATATAGTATGGTTAGGTGTGTGTCATGTATGTGTTCCACTTTGAGAGCGGGCAACTAAATTACATTTTTGATGTGTGCTGTTGTGCCCACAGTAAAAAAAATATGACAATAAAGGTTATCTTATCTTATCTTATCTATTTCCCCCCAAACAATACCATGTGAGATGAGTTGGGCTGTGAGAGAATGACTGACCCCAAATTCCTCAGTGGACTTTCATGCCTAAAGCAGAACTAGAACTCATGGTCTCCTGATTTCCAGCCTGGAGCCTTAACCACTAGGCCACTCATTAATTAAACTTTATTTTAGTAAATTCTGTATATTACATTCAGAATATCTGAACTAAGATTGTTAGACATATATCACAAGAAATTGTATAACAATACTGCTTTAACAACAGCTTGAGCTCTCCATTTGTGGAGAGTAGACAGGCTAAGAATATAAATAAGTTCTTGACTTAGAACTACAATTAGGATAGAAAACTCACTTGTTATGCAAAGTGCTGAGATGTGATTTACCCACATGACTGCTTCTCTCAACATCCATTTCCTGATAGTGGTTGTTAAACGAATGCATGGGTTACTAAGTGGGCAGAGTCTCAGGTAAGGAGCACAGGATACCCTGGGTGGAAGAGTCTGTGAAGCTCTGATTAGGAGGTGAAAATCCCTGCTGAAATTCTAGCAGAATTTTCAGTCCCTGAGGCAGAAACACTTGAATGCAGCCTGCACTGGGCCTTCCAGGGCCTCTCCTATGCACCTGAGGCTCCCATGTTCCTTACCTGAGTCTCTGTCCACTTAACAACTATATTCATTCATTCATTCATTCATTCATTCATTCATTCATTCATTCATTCAAATGTATTTACTTACTTATTTAAATTTATTTATTTATATTATTTATTAAATTTCTTTGCCACCCATCTCACCATGAGGCAACTCTTATATACTGTCTCTCCACTCTCTGCTTGGATTTTGGCTCCCTCTTATCTCTAGAGACTGGCTGAAAGAGCTACCTGATGAAGGAAGTTAGTTCCCCTTTTTCCAGAAAGGAATGACTTTGGTGGAGTACAGAAACAGGGACACTACAACAAAAGTGCTTTATGGCTGTAAAACACCCTTTCTGAGGACTTGTAACTTTAAGTGGTGGTTAAACAATCAGGTATAAGTCAAGCACTATCTGAAACTGTTTTTACAGAGATAAGAACTTGCAACCAACTGAGATTGTAGCTTTCTATCCATGTTTAGAACAGACTGATGCTGTCATTTCAAAATAGATACTATGCTGAATGATAATAGGAAAGATAGCAGATCTGTGCTTTGAATCCACCATAGCTATTCAGCCCGCTTGCCTGCCTACCTGCGTCTCTCTCAATCTGTGTAGTTAAAAATAAAATAGTATATTGTGATATAACTAAGCTAAAGCAAAGTGGAGTATTTCAGATCTAAAGTCAATAACTATAGAAAGATAGGAGTGGGATGTTGTGTAATGATTTTGAGTTTGTGTCACAAACTGTATTAGATTGATTATTAAGGTACTGAATCCTAATTCTTCTATATTAAATCTGGAAATACCATGATCAAGGTCTCTTAATGAAATCTTACATGGAAAGAATATCAATAAAATACATAGGTTACTTTTTAATAAAATAGAAATAGAAGGTTTATATTAAAAGTATATAATAGTAAGCATAGTCTCTATAAAAAAATGTGCCATATGTCTTAGAAATAAATGAAAACCACAGTGTGGAATTTGGAAATACATTTTTGGATATGAAGTTTGCTGTTATTATAATAAAACAATCATTTGATGTGAGATTGAAAAAATATTAAATATAAAAAGCTGTGATATCACAGGAAAAATGGGCTGATTTTTGTCTACCCTATTTTTTCATTTGGGAGGACTAAACACCACTTCAAATGGTTCAAACCATACTTTTGAAATTCTACAGCAAAACTTACAAATGTTAGTGATGGCCTTTTATGTGTAAATGAATGTGAATGGGGATTTTATGGGGACAGAGGTCGACCCCGAGGCCTCTCGTTTGCGGAGTCCCTCAGGGGTCGGTCCTCTCGCCTCTCCTGTTCAACATCTACATGAAACCGCTGGGTGAGATCATTCGCAGCTTTGGAGTAGGGTACCATCAGTATGCTGATGACACCCAGCTTTTCATCTCAACTCCAAACAACATCAGTGATGCCATCGACGTGATGTCCCGCTGCCTGAAAGCGGTCCGGGAATGGATTTAATTTAATTTAATTTAATAACATTTATATACCGCCCTTCTCCCTGAGGACTCAGGGCGGTTCACAGGGCAGAATAAAATAGCGAATACAAACATTAAAATAAGATTAAACAAATTGCCCTAGTTAAAAACAATATAAATACAACACTAAAAACCCCCAGAAAAGTTAAAAAACGAAAAATAAAATAACCCCAACACTCCCCCTCAGGCTAGGCCGGCTTGTACAAACAGAAATGTCTTGAGATCGCGACGAAAGGAGCGAAGATCGGGCGCCATCCGGAGCTCAACCGGTAGCTGATTCCACAGCTCCGGAGCGCCCACAGAGAAGGATCTCCCCCTGGGGGCCACCAATCGGCATTCTCTGATCGGTGGCACCCTGAGGAGGCCCTCTCTGTGGGAACGCACAGGGCGCAGGGAGCTTGATGCCGGCAGCAGATGTTCCCTGAGGTACTCCGGCCCCATGCCATGGAGTGCTTTAAATACCGTTACCAGTACCTTGAATCTCACCCGGAAGACAACTGGCAACCAATGCAGCTCACGGAGCAGAGGCGTAACGTGGGAGTATCGGGAGGCTCCCAACACCACTCTCGCGGCTGCATTCTGTACCAGTTGGAGCTTCCGAGTAGTCCTCAAGGGCAGCCCCATGTAGAGAGCGTTGCAGTAGTCCAGACGAGAGGACACGAGCGCATGAGTGACCGTGCATAAATCGTCCCGGCTAAGATAGGGCCGCAACTGACGCACCAGGCGAACCTGTGCGAAGGCCCCCCTAGTCACGGCTCCTATATGGTCTTCCAAAGTGAGCCGTGAATCTAGGAGGACCCCCAAGTTGCGAGCCCTATCTACGGGGGGTAATAGTTCACCCCCCATAACTAGAGGTGGAATGTCCGAATAAACCCGGGACGAAGGTATGCAAAGCCACTCAGTCTTGTCGGGGTTGAGTTGGAGTCTGTTCCTCCCCATCCAGACCCGAACCGCCTCCAGGCAACGGGACATCACGTTGAGGGCATCACTGGGGTGGTTTGGGGTCGAAAAGAAAAGTTGGGTATCATCAGCGTACTGATGATACCCAACTCCAAAGCCACGAATGATCTCACCCAGCGGCTTCATGTAGATGTTGAACAGGAGAGGCGAGAGGACCGACCCCTGAGGAACTCCACAAATGAGAGACCTCGCGGTCGACCTCTGCCCCCCTGCCAACACCGACTGCGAACGTCCCAAGAGATAGGAGGAGAACCACTGTAAAACTGTGCCTCCCACTCCCAATCCCCTGAGACGCCGCAGCAAGATACCATGGTCGATGGTATCGAAAGCCGCCGAGAGGTCTAATAGGACTAGGACAGAGGAATGCCCCCTGTCCCGAGCCCTCCAGAGATCATTCACCAGCGCGACCAATGCCGTCTCCGTGCTGTACCCGGGCCTGAAACCCGATTGGTACGGGTCTAGATAATCCGCTTCATCCAGGACCAAAGGGAGCTGATGCGCCACCACACTCTCAACAACCTTCGCAAGAAAGCGAAGGTTGGAGACAGGACGAAAGTTGTTCAATACAGCCGGGTCCAGGACAGGCTTCTTGAGGAGAGGCCTCACCACCGCCTCCTTCAAGACGGCGGGGAAGATACCCTCACTCAAAGAGGCCGATATAACTGCCTGGAACCAGCTGCGTGTCCTCTCCCGGGCTGCATAAACCAGCCAGGAAGGGCACGGGTCCAGTAAACATGTGGTGGCGCTCAGCCTCCCCATGATCCTGTCCACTTCCTCCGGAGTTACAGAATCAAACTCCTCCCAGATGGTATCGACAAGACCACCCGTGTCCTGATCGTCAGACTCTGCCCAGTCAGAGTCCAAACCGGTCCGAATCCGAGCGATTTTGTCCGACAGATGTTGGTTAAACTCCTCGGCACGTCCCTGCAAGGGATCCTCCCTCACCTCCTGATTTAGGAGGGAGCGAGTCACCCTAAACAGGGCGGCCGGGCGATTATCTGCGGACGCAATAAGGGTGGCGAAGTGGTTAGACCTCGCCTCCCTAATTGCAGCGAGATAAGACCTAATATAGGCTCTTAGTCGCAATCGGTCGGGTTCAGATCGGGTGGACCTCCAACCGCTCTCTAGGCCCCGTCTCCGACGCTTCATCTCCCGGAGCTCCGCAGAAAACCATGGAGCCCGACGGGATCTGCACCGGGTCAGGGGCCGCAAGGGTACAACTCGGTCAAGGGCCTCAGTGGCCGTCCTTTCCCAGGCCTCCACTAGGGTCTCGGCCGAGCTGTGAGTGAGGGAGGCAGGTGGGGACCCCAGCGCCGCCTGGAACCTTTGGGGATCCATTAAGCGTCTGGGGCGGTACCATTTGAGTGGTTCCAAACACCCACGGCGGGGGGTGGCAAAACGGAAGACCAGCCGCAGGAGATGATGATCGGTCCATGACAGGGGCATAATAATTGGAGAGCCCCCACCAAGATCATCTAACCACCGTCCAGACAAGAAAACAAGGTCAAGGGTGTGGCCTCCTTCATGAGTCGGTCCCGTAATTACTTGCGTCAGGTCCATGGCCGCCATGGAAGCCATGAACTCCCGAGCTAACTCAGATGATCCTCCCAGCGATGGTAGGTTGAAGTCCCCCAAAACTATAAGTTTCGGGAACTCAACCACCAGCCCCGAGAGGACATCAAGCAGCTCAGGCAGGGCTGCTGCTGCGTGACTAGGCGAAAGGTACACCAGCAGCAAGCCCAACTGCGCACCAGGGCCGCATCTCAAAAAGAGAGACTCACACCCGACTGTCTGGGAAACGGTGGCCTCCCGCGGACACAAGGTCTCCCTCACAACAACAGCCACTCCCCCACCCCTACCCTGAGCCCGAGGCCGGTGCAGCACCCGGAAACCTGGTGGGCAAAGATCAACCAGAGGAACACCGCCCTCTGGGCCCAACCAGGTCTCCGAGATGCAAGCCAGGTCAGCCTGCTCACCCTCGACCAAGTCTCGAACGAGAGGAGCCTTATTAACGACCGACCTGGCATTCAAATACACCAGCCGGAGCTCAGGAGGCTGCACATCCTCACTCCCGGGACCTCGGGGCGGAACCAGAGGGTCGGAGTGCCTCACCGCTTGTAAGCAGCGGAGAGGCCTTCCCTGAGACCGATACGGCCCTCTGTTCCTACACCTGCTGCCATTCCCTATCGTCGTGGGAATAGGCAATCCCACGACTGGCCCTGGAGCCCCAGAAGCAGCCAACCCCCGCTCCTCCCCATCGCGATCAGCCTCAGCACTAGCCTGAACAACGGTAGATGGACTGCCCCCCTCGTCCAAACAACCAAGAAAAGAACCCTCCCTCCTCCCTAACCCCCAAAAAAATTTTGACAAAAAACAAATCAAAGACCTCCTGTTGGGTCTACGTCGGAGGTCCGTAACCGTGCCCGGCCATCTCTCAGGATCCCAATAAATGGGACCTTCCTCGAGATTATACTCGGCCGGAAAGGCGGGCCGCCTCCAGGAGGGGGGAGCACCCCTGAGGGCGAGCAAGTCTGTAGAGGAGTACCTCAAACAAGGCATAAAGCAGTCCAGATATAGGCAGTCCATAATCAATTGATTTAAGGAGGAACCAAACAGAGAGCAAGTAGATGTCCCGAGCCTCCACCCAGCCACTGCCACTCAGCTGGGTGTCCCCCAAGATAGGCCAACCACCGCCCTCTCACGACAGTTGGAAAGCCTATACCAGGGGGGAATAGTCCGAAATATCCATCCTGGGTACAGCATGTCCCCTAGAGCTCTCACCTCTAGGGGCAGCAGATGTAAGTTCAGGCCACCCTCTCACTGTGGCCAGTACCCAGGGAACTCTGAATCCTTTGGGGCCGATATGTGAATGGCAATAGAGAACAGTCCAAGGCAGGGATAAAATAATATAGTACATCATCAAAGTCTGAACTACTAGGTGGCCAAATCCTCCGCTGCTCTGTCCTTCGAAAAAGTTTATCATGGCCAATTCTGCAGTCATTGGGGTCTTCCAAGTTATCTAATTCTTTTAGGTCCACAAATCCAATGGCATCAACCAGAGTCACAACTGGTGTCACGGGAAACATAAATCTTTCAAGGGACCACTGGGCTCCACTGGGATCCACCGGCATTAACCGGCTAGCCCAGGAACCCTCGGGGCCACCAACAGCAGTAAGAGTACCAGGCCATCCAGAAGGAACAAAGCAAGCAGAGGAAACAATAAGTTGATTACAGCGTCGCCGCTGAGCCGCCAGGGCGACCGCCACCACCGGAGCATTGCTGCAGACGCCACCGCCATTGCTGCCGCCGCCAGGACGCTGATGGAGCCGAGAGTAAACATTCGATGGAAAGGGAGGCCTAAAGCGGCCCCGGCACAACGCCGCCGCCGCCGCCATCCCCGTCGCCATCCAAGCGAGCCAGGAACGCCGCCGCCGCCACAGCCGAGGGAGACCAGGCCGACCACAGAAGCGGCCCGAACGGCCCGAAACGCCTCCACCGAAGCCGCCAGAAGCGAGGGACCATCCGAAGGCCGGCTCCGCAACCGCCGAGGACACCCAGCAAATGGCCGATGGAAAGGCGGGCCCAGAACGGCCCCGGAGAACGCCGCCGCCGCCGACGCCGTCCCCGTCGTCCCCGGAACGAACCAGCAACGCCGCCGCCGCCACAGCCGAGGGAGAGCCGCGAAAGACCAATCCGGCCACAGAAGCGGCCCGGAACGGCCCGAAACGCCTCCGCCAAGGCCACCAAGGCCGCCAGCAGCCAGGGACCTCCCGTGAACGCCGGGTCCGCCATCGCCGAGGACGCCGCCGCCGAAGCCGCCGGCCGCCGCAACCACCAGGCCCGCGAAAACGGCCCGAAAAACGCCCGAGGGAGCAGGTAGGCGCCCCCAACATCCAGTTGAAAAAAGGGTAGGGCTGGCAGCTAACGGAGTCCAAAACCTTCATCCTTCAGCTGCCTAAACTATTGCGCTCACTATCCCCCCAACCCAGAGGGTGTAAACACCCCTGGGGGGCTCCTAGGACACCTATTTTTCTAAGACTTGCAGAGCTCACTCGAACAGATCCGCCCGCACGTCCGCCATCTTCCTCAAGATGGCGGATGGGGAGGAACAGGCTTCAACTGAACCCGGACAAGACTGAATGGCTGTACGTACCGGCAAGCCAGGATACTCAGAGCATCCCATCCCTTAACATCGGGGATGAGTTACTACCCCCTGTTGATAGGGCCCGCAACCTGGGTGTCCTCCTAGACTCACAGCTCTCCCTGGAAGATCACATAGGAACTGTGACCAAGGGGGCCTTCTCCCGGGTTCGACTGGTGCGCCAACTATGGCCTTATCTGGACCTGGATGCCTTACGTACAGTCACCCATGCCCTTGTGACCTCTCGCCTAGACTACTGTAACGCTCTCTACATGGGGCTGCCCTTGAGATCCACTCGGAAGCTTCAACTGGTGCAAAGTGCAGCGGCACGGACACTTTTGGCAGCCTCCCGATACTCCCATATCACACCTCTCCTCCGTGCGCTGCACTGGCTTCCGGTTGCCTTCCGAGTGAAGTTCAAGGTGCTAACAATGACATACAAAGCCCTACATGGCATGGGTCCGGACTACCTATGGGAGCACCTTCTGCCAATGTCAACACCCCACCGCCCTGTGCGCTCCCACAGAGAGGGCCTCCTCAGGGTGCCACCGCTCAAGGAATGTCGGCTGGTGGCCCCCAGGGGGAGGGCATTCTCAGTGGGTGCGCCAGCCCTCTGGAACTGCTTACCAACTGAAATCCGGATGGCCCCCGACCTCCGCACCTTCCGGCGCGACTTAAAGACTTACCTATTCCAGCAGTCCGGCCTGGCCTGATAGCTCTGATAGCTCTAATTGGGGTCCCAGTTTGTTTTGTTTTGATTATTGTTTTTCAATACTGTTTCATTATGTTGCCTATCTTACTCTGTACACCGCCCCGAGTCCCTCGGGAGAAGGGCAGTTTATAAAAACAAATAAATAAATAAAATAAATAAATAAATTTTAAAGGCAGAGATTGGAGAGATTTTCTTCTCAGAGATTCTTATTAATTTTAATACCCTTAAAGTTTTGAGAAGGAACCAAATCACAATGCCAAAAAACACCCATATTTCTGCTGTGTTCTGATTGGGTGGGGGTGTGTTTTGAGTGGATGGGCTGGTCTCAGCTGCCAGCCTTAGACCTGAACTGGTGAGTTGTGCTGCTTTTGTTCGGCTCCGTGTTTGTGGTGGTGCCATGTTTTTATAGTGGGTGTCAGTTTGCTTATTGTGTGGTTTGGAGGGGTTTAAAGTGGCTGATGTTGCAGCTGTAGTTAGGTTTCTGTTTAGTGGTTGTGTGTCGTTATCGTTGTGGGTTCGGATTTGCTTTTTGAATGGTTGTGTGGTGGTGATGTCATGTGATGTTATCATGAGTTTGGGTCTGGTATCATTCTTGGTGGTTGGGACTCGTCTGTCAATCAAGGCGGGTTTCCAAATGGCTGGTAGGCGAGAGGTATCATCTCATTTGTTCATGCTGTGGGGGTGTTTTTCTATCTCAATGGCTTCTCTGATTATTCTGTTGTTAAAATGTTCAATTTTGGCGATAGTTTTGGTTTTTTAAAAATCAATTTCATGTCCTGTGGCTTTAAAGTGTTGGAACAGGGATGAAGTTTGTTCTCCCTTTCTGAGTGAGTTCCTGTGCTCCTCAATGCATGCACTTATTCTTCTGTTGGTCTTTCGGATGTATGTGGTGGGGCAGGTGGTGCATGGGATTTCGTATACTCCTTGGTTTTCTAAACCAATTATGTCTTTGGGGTTTCTTAGGATGGAGGATATTTTTATGTCTGTGTAGAATGCTGTGTGTGTGTGTGTGTGTGTGTGTGTTATCAAACATGTATCATTTATTTCTAAATGAGAAAGATGTAGGAGACTTCCGGTTTTGCACCATAGCACATGGCCAAGGGATTGCAGAGCTCCACACCCCAAGGCTAGTTTTGCCCTGCCAGGGGACCCTAAATGAGTCTAAAGATGCCCCAGAGAGGCAATGAAGAAAGAGGGGTACCCCAATGATAGCAGAATGATGGCGGTCATCTTGCTCGATCTGGGGGAAGTCCTGTAGCCTGACAGGAGGAAAACTGGCCACACCTTGGGTGACCAGCCCAAGCTACTTGCAGTTGAAGTCCAAAGGCACCAATCAGAACAATGGTGAACAGTGTGCTTGAAACTGTGTGAGGAATTTGATCTTCTCTCTCTTATTTTGTATCTTATTTCCTGGAAAAGTTTCTCAAGAAGCAAAAATCCTCCCAAAGTGAGAAGGGAGGGGACTACACTGCCACCCTCACATAGATAGAAGTGACAAATTAAACTCTTATAGGAAACAAAAATATATTGAAATGAGGTTAAAGATACTACAGTCTGGATAAATTTGAAAATGAAGAAAACTGTTAGAATTCCATACCTGAAAAAGTATTGATGAATAATAATAATAATAATAATAATAATAATAATAATAATAATAATAATAATAATAATAATAATAATAATAATAATAATAATAATAATAATAATAATCTCTTTGCTTTAAAAGTTGGAAAATGACATTTATTGGAGGATTAGAGAAAACTATAGCTGCATTGACTCAGAATTTGGCAAGATGCCCAGAAATAGCAAGAAAAAAAAAACCAGCTGGGAACAGACAGCTGGCTATCTACTACAGAGTGAAAATATATATGTTTAGAAACTGCTGACCTTCTGGGATTATAAATACACTGAGCTGCATTTTTAAGTTTAAGAACTGTTTGCAGAGAAAGAAAAACCTTGGCCGTTGGCTAATCTTCTAAAGGGAAGGTTACTAAAAGCTTTCAGGTGGTTAAACACTTTGGACTGAAATCTTGACTGGCTGATAATCATAAGACCCCTGAAAAGAAGAACTGTTACAAAATGCTGTTTTCAGTGGTGCTTTGATAATTGGAAATGTATTGGATTACAAAAACCATATACTAAGATAAGAACTACGTAAGATTGGGTTGGTTGGATTTTAAGATGGCCTGGTTTGATAAAGCTAATTAAAGAGACTATAGTACTGGTGAAAAACTACTTAGAGGAGGGAGACAAAATTGATGTTGTATATTTATCTAAAAGTGACAGAAAACCACACCTAACATCTCCTCCTGAAGACCCCAGCTTGGAACATCAGAGATCTGCAGGAACAATAACTCAAGACAAAGCAAATACATTCCAGGAGAAAATATATGCAATACTGTGACAGATCCAAATGACAATTGTTTCAAATCATGATGAGATTAAAAACAACTTTGATAACATAAATGAACATATCTCTAACTTAAACTTACAATTAAACAATGCTCAAAAAATGATGATAAAGAATGAACAAATAAATCAGACAATAGAATACAAACCAGAGGAAAATGACTTAAATATGTAGCTACAAATGAAGGGAACTACAATTTAATAAAAACAAAAGAAAATTAGCAAAATTTTGTTACAGCAATGGAAATAAAAAAGATGTTTTATCTTCCAGGACTTCAAAACAAACTTAAGGACAAAAAAGAAGATTTAATAAAATGGATTAAAGAGCTGTCAGGAGAATTGTTAAAGCGTGGGAGATTAAAAAAAATGAATATTCAATATAATTTGTCTTTTTTATCCCCAACAATATCTACAAAAGCACAACCTGGCAAGCTAAACCTACTGATTTGAAAAGTGACCTGGCAAAAGAAGATTAGAATTAGATTTAAGAGATGTAATTCAAACTATCAGATGGAATACTATATGACTAAACACCTTTTGAATACAGTTAAAAAAATACAAAGTTTGGATATAAACAGGCCCTATAGTAAGATTGCTAGATGGTGTACTATATGATTAAATACTTGGTTGAACGTGGTCAAAAGAATAGACAAAGCTTGGACATAAAGGGGCCCTATAGTAAGAGGGATAAGATATGTAAATAGTATAATACTTTTATAATATATGAAATGTAAAAATATTGAGACGGTCTTTTTGAATGAAAAGTTTGCATATTCTAAGGTAATGAATTTTGAGAAAATTATGACTGATAAGAGTGGTTTCAATACTGAGAGGAAATGAAACAAATAAGAATCTTGAAAACAGGACATATAATGACTTAATAAGGTGACTTCTATAAATACAATTGAAACATAAGCTGATTAGAAAAAAATGTTATATGTTGAAGTTATTGTTATATGTACAAATACAAGAAAAATGTTTATACCCAACTTTGTATGTATTGAAAGTATTAAGAGTTATATTTGTTTAATGTAGACAAAAGGAGAATATTACTGGAAGAAGAGAGGATCAAGGAAATGTATTATTAACTAACATATTGATCAATTATAGAAATTAATTATTATTGATTGTTTTTAAATATATGAACCAGACAACACATTGTTACTAAGCACTAGACACTGTTATTATAAAAATTAATACAATATATTTAAAAAGAGAGAGAGATGTAGAATTTGCTTCTTGAATTAAATAATTATGGTTGTAGTATGAAGAATCTTTTATGAACCAAAATGATAATCATTGATATATTCTAAGTGGATGGATTTTTTTTCCCTAAAAATATTTTTAATTAATGAGAGATCCTTAGTGCTCTCTGAGCTTGGTTGTTTTCTTGCAAACATTTTATTACTCAAACTAGGTAACATCATTACTGCTAGCAGGGAATGGGTTTCATTCTCAATTTATACTCTAGTAGCTTGGCCTGTCAGGGTTGGTTGGAATGGTCTTGGAGGTTCTTTGGTTGAACAGTTTACTGTTAGCTTGTTTGAAGTTCCTTGATTATTTACTTTTTGATTCTTGGTCTGATGTTAATCTTGGTGTTAATCTTGGATGGTCATAGTTTCCCAGTTGTTTCCCAATTCATCTGGAAAACTGTGACTATCCTAGACCAGGCCAAGGGCAAAAACACTAGAGCAAGGATCCCCAACCCTTGAGCCATGGCCCACTACCGGACTATGCCTATTCAGAACCAGGCCGCACGAGAGGCAGCCCAACATGCATGTGTGTATGCAGCTCAACTTGTGCATGTGTGCACAGCTCAACTCACACAAGCAGGGGGCCAGTGCACACATGCATGAACAGCTCAACTTATAGTCAAGATGCATATGCATGCGCATCCACACTGGCCCGCTGCTTGTGTGAGTTGAGTTGTGAGCATGCCAGCCCACTGCTGCTTGAGTGGCCTGGTTCCCCTCTCTCTCCCACCCCCCAGCCAGGCACCAAGCCACAAAGGTTGGGGACTGCTGCACTAGAGAATTCCTGGAAGCCTGGCACCCTGAAAAATTGACCATCATTAGACACATAGACATAAACAACATCCACATACTGTTCAAAGGAGGCAATCAACAAGCCAAAAAGGGAACAAAAGACCAAAACATCTCCCCACTAGCAGTCAAAACCTACTAGAATATAAATTGAGAGAAAATACCACTCTCTGCAAGCACTAATGATCTTACCTAGTTTGGGTAATGAAAAACGGTCTGCAAGAAAACAAGCAAGCTGACAGAGCAGTAAGAGCTGCTTGTTAGAAACCTGAACTACAAATATTTTTCACTATCTTTTTGGTTAATAAGTTTATAAGAACAGACAAAACAGACAAAACCAGATAAAAGTAATAAAAATAATTGCAAGAAGTTTTTTTTGCTTTCGAAAACAGCAATCATTCTGTTTTAATTGAGCAATTATTTTACTCTTAAATTTCATTATATTTTATATTCATTGGCTTTCTGCTATCAGAAGGAATCTATAAATATTTCTGCAGTTTTCACTTTCTTAAGACAATTAATTATTAGTGATAAATGAATTTGTTTGTTTGGTGAGATGGGTAGCTATATAAATTGAATAAACAAACAAACAGCTAAATAAATGAATAAATATATAAAAGAATTTGTATTAGCTGAGATCATATATTTTAGAAAAATAAAATCTTTATCATTTAATACATGCTATTTTTGGATATATAAATAACAGGTAAACTTAAAATAAAAATGAACAGCTTCTTGCAATATTCTCTGTATCTGTCCATCTATCTGACCATCCATCCATCCACTCATGTACATTGACACACACACAGATAGATGCATGCTTTTCCTACATGCTTAAATGACAAAAAAAATAGCTATAACAGACCCACTTCAAATCTGTAATGGCTCTACTAGAATTTACCCTAAAATGGAAATTGAGTACCAGTTGGCCAGTAATGTAGCCTCTCTCCAAGCTAACACACTTAAAATAAGTTAAGGTATAATTTTGAAAATTCCCAGCTGCATAGCCAAAAGGACTTGTGACACAGTAGTTTAAGTCCCTCACATCTGGTAGGTACTAGATTGCAATTCATTAAGCTTAGACATTTCCCTTCCCCATTTTTTCAAGAGAATAGCATTTTTGACATGGTGGCATATTACATCTCCTTAATGAAGAGTGGTTTTCTATCTAACAATGAATGTCCTTTAACCAATCAAATAAATAATTAAAAATTCAGACCCAGCATCCTGCTAGCCTTACTACTTCCCTTGCTGGATTCCCAAAGAATATCTCATGGCAATGATTCAGATATTTACTGTAATTTTCTTGTAATGTACAATTTTTTTGGTAGTGCATACTTTTATGATTAATGAGCTAGTTATAATGGATGTTCTGCAATAATTGTAAGCTTGTTCTAATAAATAAAACAATTTGAACTTCCCAATGTATTTTCCTAGACTTTAAGTATATTTAATGGAAGCATTTCACACTTGTTGTAGAAGATCTGCAGTTTTCTTTTTGAAACCTCTCGGCTTTCTAAAAGCCCTTTTCCAGTGAGACGTCATCAGAAATCTAGCAGCAAAGCCCTTGCATTCTTTCTATCAAACTGGGGTAGCGGCAGGAGATAACAGATGGTAGCACTGCAGTAAAATGAGCACTACAAATTCTGGAGTACCTTGATAGTATGATAATTCTATCTGCAGGAGCTGCCTAGTACAATGGGATTGGCCCATCCTTCTTCCTTCAGCAGAAAGGACATGCTAAGGATCCTCTCTGTCAAGGTATTTCAGCTGGTGGGGAATAGAAGTGGCACCTTTTCTGCTCTGTCCCCTGTCCTTTGGGACATTCTACTGCTGGAGGTGAGATCCAACTCCACCCTCTTGGACTTCCAGAAGGGCCTTAAAACCATGATCTGTTGTTTAGCTTGGGGTCCCTATAGGGATCCTCTAAGTTGGAGGTGGCTGACAAGCTAAGAGAAGACCCCCCACATGCTGTCCGTCCACTTGGTTTCTAATTTTTATATAGTTTTTGCTAATTTTAATTGTTTTATTTATCTGTTTATCATTTTGTAAGCCATCCAGAGTCATTACAACAGTGAGATAGGTGGCACATATATTAAGTAAATAAAATAATTGATAGTGCAT
The DNA here is from genome assembly GCF_964194415.1 of Vipera berus. Lineage (NCBI taxonomy): Eukaryota > Metazoa > Chordata > Lepidosauria > Squamata > Viperidae > Vipera > Vipera berus. The sequence goes on from NC_138202.1 coordinate 324,933,533, forward strand.
CAGTTTAATTTACATCTATGACAACCAAGAAGTAAGGAATGTATAGGCAATGGCTAGAAGCATGGAGATAATATGATGCCATTTAATCAAGGACTAAGGAATCAAGGTAGTTCCCATCAACAGGATGAGGGGCTGTGTTTTAATAGTTGAGTAGTTAAAAGGCCATTTCACTTGAGCGTTATTGCACACCTTGCTATCTGGGATGAAAATGAACAGCTCTCAGGCTTTTTTTTCCTGTTTGACATCCCTACAAGTATTAGAGGCATGTTTTCCCATACTATATCAATCTTCTGTCACAGCTTTTTGTTTAGTTCCAGCTGTAGCTAGTAAGTTCTCAAAGCAAATTCAGGATTTGGGTACAGAAACCTGTTTGAAATTAATGCTTCTAAAGCGTTATGGAGCAAAGGCGACTATTTTCTGAATCTTGTGCTTGCCTTTATTAGAGATGAATATCTCTATTTCAAAATGCTAAAATTGATGCCTCTGCCACTGTGCCCTAATCCATGTCCTATCACCTTTCTGAATCGTTGTTTCAAGAGACTTTTACTCTTGCTTGTGCTTAGTTGTTTTCTACAATCACCAGATAACTCAGCATTCTAAATTTCCTGAGAATTACCTTACAAAATAATTCTATTTTTTTTACAACTCTCTAATCCTTCCAAAGAAGGAGAGATAGCCCAGTCATAAGCTACTGAAAGCTAGGATCAAATGGTTATGAAAATCCATATCTGAAAGGCAGAATATAATGTGATTCAGAGCGTGTGAATATCTGTGCAATAGGGCTTTCATAAAGTTTCTACCTATTCTAGTGATTTAGAAACTTCAGTGGAATGGTAGAATAAGGAGAAATATGAGCGAAGGTGCCTTTTGTTCATACAAGCTATTCTCTGGATCTAAGGCAGACACAATGGTATTTGCAGGGGAGATCATCAAAAGTCAAGATGGTAGCTGCACTGGCATGTTTAAAGCTTTCCACTTTTTCACACATTTGCCTTTCATGGAAACTAGGAGTTGGCTTTTGTGGCTTACCATCCCTGAAGATATTCCTGGCCAGATTATAATTTAACTATGATTTAATTTACCAGGAATTATCCTACACCTGTGGTATTTAAAAAAACTCTAAGAAACTGGAAAAGATTGTACATTTGAGATTAGCCTACCTCTTTTTTCCCCCCTCAGTGCATCCTAGGCCAATGCATTGACCTATTGTGTTTTATCCATTGATGTCAATGGCCCAATAAACAAACAAGTGAGAAGAAAAATAAGATACTGAAATAACACTACAGATTCAGCTGCTGTTGATGAAATTCATTGCTTTCATTGTATATTTTTTTGCTTTATGCAACTCAGCAGGGCTGGGCAAAGCATTTGAAAGAGGTATGGTACAATATGTAGGAGTGCACACAAAACATTTCTTTTCAAATTACTAAAGCAATCACCTTATTTGCAAAGCTTGCAGGTTGCTTTCAAAGCTACTTCTATTTGTCTTGGCATGCACTAAATGCATAACCACTTCACGGGACACTCCTCTGACTGAAAGCATCTCATTGAAATGCTTTGCACAATACTCTGATTTTTATTGTCTTCCACTACAGTATTTCTAGATTTCCCCCTCTATTATGTCTGGAAGCAAAAAGCATGCAAGGCTGTATAAAGCTATGGTTCTCAGTTGGCCCATAAAAGTAAGAGCTTGATTTTGCTTTAACTTTAGAAAATACACACACACAAACAACACACACACACACCCCACACACACACTATATTATATCTGAAAGAAAATAAGTTGTTGTTTAATATCCTGTTAATGAATTATTTCCGTTCAGTATGAATTCTTGGGTCACAAATTTCTGACCTTGTTCAAATTCTATAATTCTATAATTTACCTTAAATTTATCTTACATTTCAGTTTTTTTCCTCACATTTTGCTCCTATTTAACAATATTTCAAAAAGTCACATTAATAATTTAATTTCTATTTTTTAAGATATAAATAAATGACAAAAATTATACATTTTGATGGACTGCAAAACCAGATAGCAAATATATTATTTTCTATACATCATGTATAATACTGTAATAATAAGTAGTTAAACTATTTATAATTATAATTTAAAATTATTTTAAATTAGTGGTGTTTCCCTGGTGGAGTCTAAATACTAATATTGGGATCCTTTTCTGGCATCCACAGCAGGATGTTTCACAAAAGGGCAGTGAATTTATTTGGTTATCTCAAATATTTCACTTCTTAAAGACATAACAAGTATCCTTGTATAGCCTACAAAAAACTTGCAAAAATGTGTTGAGCATTAGGAATACCCATATCATACATCATTTCTTCCCAGTTTGTATTGTAATTGTCCAAAGTTACCTTCCAAAACCTGAAATTAAAATATATTAACATTTGTGATCCTTGAACAGGATAAACTGAGATGAGCCATGATGACCAGAAACCCTAACAATTAAGCTTTATCAATTTCTGAAAAGCTTAGTTATTGTTTAAAGGCACTAGGCTAAAAATCAGAAACACATGGTTTTTAGTCCTGCCTTAGATATAATTTGACATTAGTTCAGTTAATTAGTGTTTCTCTCCCCCACCCCTCACCCCCCATTATGTCCTTAGGAGAGTGACAGCATTGGGAAAAAGAATGTAGTACTGCATGCTCAAATTCCAAAACTGCCAATACAAAGTTTGTAGGAGACAATCCTGATCTGTTGAAAGTACCAATGGCATCAATGGCATTGGAATATAAAATACAAAGTGATACTTTAACTTCCTCATAATTTAGAGCATGCTTACCTTCCAGCCATGTCTCTCTGGTATAAGTAAAATGGATCACAGCTAATTGCTATCTATATTCTAGAAAGATAATATAGAAGGGTATCTTTCATATTTTCTATTCATATATGTCAGTTTATAGATCATGGTTTTTATGTTTCCAGAACAGTTTGAAATGTGGGAAACAGGAAAGAGGGAAACTATAAAGAATTAATTAATCGGGGATATGAGGGCGAAGACAAGGTTGTCCCTTCACAGGGTTGAACTTGTTTCTTTTCTAATATTTCTCAGTATACAATACTGTGATGAAGGCTGCCTGTTTTTAATTCATGTAAGAACTGAATTTCTCTTGAACCCAGTTTCATACACAAGGTTGGATCTCCAGGTATAATTTAAAGACAACCTGATGCCTTCATATAATACTGGAAAGCATGCTAAGTGGAAATTCTGAAAGCTGAAGACCAACATATCTGAAGTGATCCTCATCATTTTGACTGTGTCAATTTATGTCACATCACAATCATTCCAACTTGACATTAAAAAGAAAATATAACCTTAAAATATTATTAAAACAAACAATGCTGTTCACCTAAATTGATCAACATATTCATATGTTAAGAAAACTGGAACATGGAATAAAATAGGCAAAACATTCTTACATTTCTCTACTAGTACTACTTTACTTTTGTACATTAAGAAAGCAAATTGAGAACAAAAATGTAAGTTCAGGAAAGAAGTAGTCTGGACTGTGAGTTTATTTTGTAATAAATAATCTCCCTTTAATTTTCAGATGTCTTCATTCCATGTGTCTATGGAGATTTGCTTTTTGAAGAAAAGCACCTTCGAGACTTCATTCCATGTGGTAACTAATTTCATTTTAAAAAACACATTTATTTTTCAGTTTCAGATGTGAACTCATTTGAAATACTTCTTTTAGGAAAGTTTTTTTAAAAACAAACAAAAAACAAAAACAGAAAGAGGCAGAAAATATCCATAAAGCTTTGAAATTATTTCTTAGCATTCATGAGTTTAAAATAATTTATTTCAGTGTTAATGCAGATTGCTTCACATGTGCACAGTTTCACAGAGGCTGCTTCTGCATCTGCTTCTCTGAATAGCCTTTTATTTTAATGTTAATATTATCTTATTTGTACCTATTTACTGCTCCCACACCAACTCGCTCACTATAAACCTATTCACAGGGAAAGTAACTAGACAGATGAAGCATCTTTTTTTGAGCCGGCACTTTTCCGCTTCTCCCTTATCAAAGCAGCTCCTGAAGATTCATCATTCAAAAAACAAATATAAAAGAACATACATAGAATAGCTTTATACACCCTCTTCAGATGTGTAGATGAGGAGGCTTTTAAGCAAAAAAAAAGGTCACATACATCATACAGCCCTTATTCTCCCTAACCTCCATATCTATAGTCTGGCATCTGAACATCTGTGTTTTAGCATTAAATCTGTAGCAAACGTATTTGCTCTAAACTAGGGGTGTCAAACTGCTGGCCCACAGGCTGGATGCGTCATGCGGAAGCTGCGCCCACCCCATTGCCGGCAATGGCAAAACCGTCCTGATACATTGCGTGACATCATGTGATGTTGTGAGTTTGACATGTCTGCTCTAAACCATACATAGTATTTCATTAGATACCATTCCACTAACTTTAATAAAAATAATTCATAAAATTGCTTTAGTCCTAGATTATCAAATGGATATTGAAGTATCCACAGACAGGACCTCTGACCGCCTGTTTGAGGAGGAAAAAATACATTAAAAAAATACAAAGCTAAGTACTATTTTTAGAATGTCTGTATTAGCAAAGAACCTAGGTTTAAAGTTGGTTTATTAGAGTCTTTGACCTTTCCTATTAAATAATAGTGGATAACTGCAATCAGACCTTTTCTTTGAAAGAGCAACTACCTATGTGATTTTCCATAGTAGCATCCCTCGTAATTGTTGTTCCTTTTTTCAGCTGAAATGCTCCAAGAGTTTCATTGTATTATGTCTGGCCTGGATAGAAGAATAGCAAATAGGACTGTGCAAAATGCTGTCTATATGCTCAAAGAATAAGGATCTCATATCTGTGGTCAATTCATCTGGGCATATAGGCTACCATCTTTGCTTTTTTCAAAGGTCAGCAATTTCAAATATAGTACAAAAATTAAAATATCTAGAGTATGATACAATATAAAATAAACAAACTAAAAATATAACAGTGGTAGAAAATTATACACTACAAGGGAAAGATACATTATCATTTGTCCTGGTTCCTTCCTGTTATTGACTGCATGTCTGTACTCTGACAAATAAATGTTATGACATTATAATTAATGGTACATTGCCAGTAAATGTATGAAAATAATTTATCAAATCACTGGAAAGTTTACAGTATTACCAACAAATAATAGTGAGAAATAAGTAAAAAGGGGGTAAAAAGTGTACCATATAGAACTAGAAAATTTGCAATACAACAGAACATGTCCATCTGTCTTAAGTATTCTTGAGCTACAAGAGAAAGTATATTCTTCACAGATGATCCTAATAAAAAAGCTTGCTAGCACAGATAGCCTTTGACGTATAACTATTCATTTAGAGACCATTCAAAGTTGCTGAAAAAAGTGATGCCATGCTTTAACAACTGCAATGATTCACTTAACAACCATGGCAACAAAGGTTGTAAAATTGGGCATGACTCACTGAACAAACATCTTGCTGGCCTACTCCTCATATTTGGCTATGCCCAGCTAGCATCTACCTTGAAGTAACTTGTGTAACTTTATCTGCAAGGAAATCCACACACATATCTGGATGATCTACTAATGCTTTGTCCTCCCATCCTTTCTAAGTAGGATTGCCTGGTTAGGAATTTTCAGAACAGATGTTTCTATGCTCTAATTACCACTTGATGCTTAGTTTTATTCACATTTGGTTTTATACTATTATTGCTGCAAGAATTTTATCAGTTACTTCATCCTCCATTTCTCATTAGTAAAACAACATACTGCTTATGATCAGTGACTGAGAAGAGACCTCACAAGTTGAGGACTCTCATCTGTTCTGTATATTTCAGAGATAGATTGATGTTAGATGGAATTGCCCAACAAAATGAGAAAGTATCTAGCCAGCGATTTCTGTGGTTCTCACCCTGCAAGTCTTTAAAAAGTATGATTTTATTCCCAGGCTTGACTTAGATTACCTGTGTTGGGGTATTAATACAGATATTGGGTAATTTTTTTATCAGGATCACAACTGATCATTTTTATTGAATGCTATCCAGAATTACATTATTGAGATGGATGGCTTTAAAAATGCTGAAAATAAATAAATCTTATCAACAATTGCAGCAACCCCTCTTTCTTAATCTTAAGGTAGCATATGTGCAGTAGAGCATTTATTTAAGACATCTCTTTTTTTGTTTATAAGGAACCCCATGGCACTTCTCTCATGTACAATTTTCACAAAGGAAATGGGGAGGGAGGATATACGTTCAAACAGTATGCAGAAGCTGCTGTAATTTTTTTGTTTTTTAAATATCTTTACATTCACTACTTTTAGCATTAGTAAAACCATTAATTTATGTAAATTAATAAATAAAATTAGTAAAACCAACAATTGTATATTTTTTCCTATTACTAATGATTTCTCACCAGTACCTGCTCCATGGCATACTGAAGTCTAAATTGCAGAAGGCATGTTAAGAATCTATCTTATAAAGTACTACATCATAGATAGATAAATAGATAGATGATAGATAGACAGACAGATAGATATACTGTAGATAGATAGATAGATAGATAGATAGATAGATAGATAGATAGATATACAGACAGATAGATAGATATTACAACAAAGCTCACAATACCAAGATGCCCATGCTCTAAAAAAACCTTATTATGTTTAGTCTAAAAAACAGGGAAGTAACTACACTTTTAGATTTTAGCTGTACAAGCAAATTAAGTCTTTCTGCATGACATTTCTTAATAGGTAATCAATGCATGCTAGTCCACAACAAAGTGTAAATGTATTCTCCTCCTTTATGTCCATCCATTTTGCATTTCACCCTCTTGCTCAGGAACTCAAACTATAATTTAAATTTCATCAAGATCCCTATTTTTATCTAGTAAGTGACCACAAAAACCAGTGATAAGCCCATTGTGTTTTATTTTCTGAATCTGCACCTACAAAGAGCTACCTACAAAGCAATTTTAGCACATGGTTATTTCCATACTATCTTTTATTCTTCAGTTAAATATTATTAATCAATAGGCAACACGCCTTTTCTTCTCTCAGTTCTTCTGATTCTCCTATAAAATGCACCCAGGAAGGGATGAGGATGGGGCTGACTGTGCATCTAATCTAGTCTTAGTTTTCTCTCCTGCAAGCTCGTAGGATCAAATGCCTAAATGCTATTAAATATGTTATTTGGTTTTTTAAAAAATGATCTGACTCACCAATTGATGAAAACAACTTATATCTTAAACTGAAGGAGATTTTGTAGTCTGCAAACATACAGATGCATAGTATGTAGTCACTTTTCAAAATTATTTTTCTTTTCTCAAACTATCTTTTTTCTCTTTTGCAAATATATGCTTTTTAGAATGCTGATTTCCACCATATACACATATTCACAACATCTACAAAGATATGGTGAAGCAGCCAATTCACCTGTTATAGATAATCTTGTCAAAGAAACAGAAACTACAAATTCAGTGGCAAGGCATCTTTATGCAGCCTGCAAAAGGAGCTCTGCTTGAATGACAATTTAACTGTTTGTCAAATATTACTTATTATACTCATTATCAAGATCCAAATATTACAACTGTTACATTTTCAGTAATAAACTGAATAGTAAATATAGTAAAATAGTAAATATGTAATAGTAAATAGTAAACTGAGTAGTAATATGACTCCCCTTCATGGATTACTGCCTTGTCGTGGCGAAGGGGCTTGCGTAATTCAATGAAGCTATGAGCTATGCCGTGCAGGGCCACCCAAGACGGACAGGTCATAGCTGAGAGTTCTGACAAAACGTGATCCACTGGTGAAGGAAATGGCAACCCACTCCAGTATCTTTGCCATGAAAACCCTATGGACAGTTGTTGTTAGCTGCGAAGTCGTGTCCGACCCATCGCGACCCTATGGACAACATTCCTCCAGGCCTTCCTGTCCTCTACCATCTGGCAAAACGATATGACGCTGGAAGATGAGCCCCTCAGGTCGGAAGGCGTCCAATATGCTACTGGGGAAGAGCAGAGGGCTAGTACTAGTAGCGCCAGAAAGAATGAAGCGACTGGGCCAAAGCCGAAAGGATGCTCAGCTGTGGATGTGTCTGGTGGTGAAAGGAAAGTCCGATGCTGTAAAGATTTTTTCTCCATAGGAACCTGGAATGTAAGATCCATGAATCAAGGAAAGCTGGACGTGGTCAAACAAGAGATGACAAGACTGAACATCGACATCTTAGGTATCAGTGAACTAAAATGGACAGGAATGGGTGAATTTAATTCAGATGACCATCAGGTATACTACTGCGGACAAGAATCCCTCAGAAGAAATGGAGTAGCCTTCATAGTCAATAAAAGAGTAGGAAAAGCAATACTGGGATACAATCCTCAAAATGACAGAATGATCTCAGTTCGAATCCAAGGCAAACCATTCAATATTACAGTAGTCCAAGTCTATGCCCCAACCACCAGTGCTGAAGAGGATGAAATTGACCGGTTCTACGAAGCCCTACAGCACCTTATAGAACTAACACCAAAAAATGATGTCCTTATCATCATGGGGGATTGGAATGCTAAAGTAGGAAGCCAAAAGATAACTGGAATAACAGGCAAGTTTGGCCTTGGAGTGCAAAATGAAGCAGGGCACAGGCTGATAGAATTTTGTCAAGAGAATATGATGGTCATAGCAAACACTCTTTTCCAACAACCCAAGAGATGGCTCTACACATGGACATCACCAGACAGTCAACACAGAAATCAGATTGACTATATGCTCTGCAGCCAAAGATGGAGAAGCTCTATACAGTCAGTAAAAACAAGACCAGGAACTGACTATGGCTCAGACCATGAGCTTCTCCTTGCAAAGTTTAGGCTTAAATTAAAGAAAGTAGGGGAAAGCGCTAGGCCAGTCAGGTATGAATTAAATCATATCCCTGTTGAATATACAGTAGAGGTGACAAATAGATTTAAGGAATTTGATCTGATAGACAGAGTGCCTGAAGAACTATGGACAGAGGTTCGTGTCATTGTACAACAGGTAGCAACCAAAACCATCCCAAAGAAAAAGAAATGCAAGAAAGCAAAATGGCTGTCTGAGGAAGCTTTGCAAATAGCTGAGGAAAGGAGGGAAGCGAACGGCAAGGGAGAAAAACATAGATATGCCCAATTGAATGCAGAATTCCAGAGAATAGCTAGAAGAGATAAGAATGCCTTCTTAAATGAACAGTGCAAAGAAATAGAAGAAAACAATAGAATAGGGAGGACCAGAGATCTTTTCAAGAAAATTGGAGAGATGAAGGGAACGTTTAATGCAAAAATGGGCATGATAAAGGACCAAAATGGCAGGGACCTAACAGAGGCAGAAGAGATTAAGAAGAGGTGGCAAAATTACACAGAAGAACTATACAAGAATGAGCTTAACATCCCTGATAATCACAATGAGGTGGTCACTGACCTCGAGCCAGACATCCTAGAATGTGAAGTGAAGTGGGCCTTAGAAAAGCTGAGCAACAACAAAGCTAGTGGAGGTGTATACTGTCGCCCTGCCTATTTAACTTATATGCAGAGCATATCATGAGAAAGGCAGGGCTAGATGAATCAAAAGTTGGAATTAAGATTGCCGGAAGAAATATCAACAACCTAAGATACGCAGATGATACCACTCTAATGGCAGAAAGTGAAGAAGAACTAAAGAGCCTCTTGTTGCAGGTGAAGAAGGAGAGTGCAAAACTTGGGTTGAAACTTAACATTAAGAAAACCAAGATCATGGCATCTGGCCCTCTCAATTCCTGGCAAATAGATGGGGAAGAAATGGAAGTAGTGACAGATTTTATTTTCCTGGGCTCCAAGATCACTGCAGATGGGGACTGTAGCCAAGAAATTAAAAGACGCTTGCTCCTGGGGAGGAAAGCCATGGCAAATCTAGACAGCACACTAAAAAGCAGAGACATCACCCTGTCAACAAAAGTGCGTATAGTCAAGGCTATGGTCTTCCCAGTTGCAATGTATGGCAGTGAAAGTTGGACCATAAGAAAGGCTGAGCGCCAAAGAATTGAGGCCTTTGAACTATGGTGCTGGAGAAGACTCCTGCGAGTCCCTTGGACTGCAAGGCGATCAAACCGGTCAGTCCTAGAGGAGATCAATCCTGACTGCTCTTTAGAAGGCCAGATCCTGAAGCTAAAACTCAAATACTTTGGCCACCTAATGAGAAGGAAGGACTCACTGGAGAAGAGCCTAATGCTGGGAAAGATTGAGGGCAATAGAAGAAGGGGACGACAGAGAATGAGGTGGCTGGATGGAGTCACTGAAGCAGTAGGCGTGAGCTTAAATGGACTCCAGAAGATGGTAGAGGACAGGAAGGCCTGGAGGAATGTTGTCCATAGGGTCGCAATGGGTTGGACACGACTTCGCAGCTAACAACAACAACAAATATGACTAGAACAGATTTTTTTTAATGCATTTTAACAGGCTCCAATGGAAACATAGTCTTTAATAAAGATTTTTAGTTGTTGGTGGTAACAAGAACTTTCAATAAAGCTTTTATTAAAATTCTATTTTTAGAAAGTAATTTACCGAATGACTATATAACCTATTTTCATTCAATAGTGCAAAATAACAGTTTAATGTACACAAAATGTAAAGCATACTTAAATATATTGTACAGCAAAAGAGATTTGGGAAAAAATGATATTATTCTGAATTAATTCCCACAGGTAAACATATACTTGTTAATAGAAAGTATACCAAGTCAATGGCTGGGTTCATGTATCACTCTAAGCCAAGATGTGATTTTTTGCTATCATTATGTGCTAATATGTACAGTGAATAACACATGGGTTGTTGCATAACACTAAACTATAATTTGGAATCACAATTTTTGGTCTCTTGTTGCAACTATGAACTAACATATGTAAATAGAATTTTTGTTTCCATCACCAAACCACATGAGGTAAGACTAGAGCAATTAGAAAAAGAAGGAAAATAAATGAAGAAATAATTAAAAATATATGATTATTTTTATTATCTGGTTTGTTAAAAATAACACGTAAAACTAATTGTAGTTCAGTGTGCTGTATGAATGCTGTTATAATCTTTGCTAATTCTGTGTAGTCATTTTTATTGCTGTCTAGTAATTTTGGCCACCTAATGAGAAGGAAGGACTCACTGGAGAAGAGCCTAATGCTGGGAACGATTGAGGGCAAGAGAAGAAGGGGATGACAGAGAATGAGGTGGCTGGATGAAGTCACTGAAGCGGTAGGTGTGAGCTTAAATGGACTCCAGAAGATGGTAGAGGACAGGAAGGCCTAAAGGAACATTGTCCATGAGGTCACGATGGGTTGGACATGACTTTGCAACTAACTACTACAACAACAGTAATTTTAGTATGAAGCTTCCATAGGAAACTGAGGACATGGAAAATATGTTTCTTTTCAACCTGGATTTTCGACTGCAATTCAATCTGAATTGAGCCAAAGCTATATTGAAATAAAGCTATATTGACATGATTGATTTCATGTAGCTTGTTTAAAACAAGAACTATTTGTAGAGTAAGAAGGGGAGGCAGGAGAAAGACAGATAAACACTTTGTTCCTCATTTCTCCAAGGCCTTTTACTATTATCAAAAGGACCTAACTTTACTGGTCCTTATGTAGTACCTGCTTCACTGTGAATTCTGATATATACACGATATTTTAAAAAGTCAACAATTATTAGTTATAACCAAATTGATTATTTAACCATGATCTTTATTATTGATGAAGCATGATTTAACTATGATGTGACTGATAGTTCAGGTACCAGTTTATACAGTGAAGAGAAAGGACAAAACTCATTTATTCCTAAAAAATTTCTGTGGGTTTAATGACCATCAATCCCTTATGCAAACATCTAGAAGTTCAAGGTGTCCTTGCAGGTAGTCCCAAAAGTGCTTTTTCAGGAGGCAACTGGACTTTCTTGTTTTTTCTTTGAAGATGTTTCACTTCTCATCCAAGAAACTTCTACAGATCTGATTGGATGGTGGGGAATGGAAGGATTTATTATATTCCTTGTAGACAGCTGGTCATTTGCATTCTTTTAGAGAGTCTTCAAAAGTGAAGGGACAGAGGAAAAAAGATATCCTGCAGCCAAGAAAGCTCCACACACATTTGCACTACTCAGGTGATCCTGAGGACACAGAAAAATCTCCAAATGGCTTCAACAACTCTCTAAAAGAATGCAAATGACCAGCTATCTGCAAGGAATATAAATCCTTCCATTCCCCACCATCTAGTAAAAGCTGAAGACGCTTCCTGCATAAGAAGTGAAATGTCTTCAAAAAACAAAAACCAAAACCAAAAACAAGTATGTTCAGTTGTTTCCTGAAAAAGCATTTTTGGGACAACCAAAAATTGGGCTCAGCTCAATTTTGGGCTCAGCCAATCTCAATGTATACATGGTTGTACTTTAACAATAAAGGTTCATTCATTCGTGACCTTGATGACTGAGAATCTCCATAGACATCCTTGCAGGTATATTATTTGTTATAATACAGCAAATTTTACAAGCTTTCTTCATCACACATTGAGTTTATATGCTTATATGAGCACACATTGAGTTTATGTTGTTACAGGTTTTATTTGATCTTTAGATTAATATTTCCAAGTCAGGATTTGGGACAGTGAGTATAATCTCATTCCTGACCTCCAAGAAGAAAGTTTAATATAAACTGATACAATAGTTCAAACAAGTCTTTAAATTCAAATCCATAAAATCAGATATGGATAGATGAATCAAAATATGCAGGTATGGAGGCACAAAAATGATTTCTTCAGATGATCAATGACAACAAAGTTGGTAGGTGAACCCATAAATGTATATAAGCATATATTAATTCACATTTTATTAATGGGGTTTCACTGTGGTAAGAATATGCTTTAAATATAGTTACTATCTCTATAATATCTTTACCTTTAAAGAGTTTTGTTAAATCTATTAATTTACACTGTTTATAGCTGTAGGCATTTAAAATTGCTTCATTGTTCAGGAATGTGCATATATTTCCAATTAATAAAAACATAGTTAATAATAATAGTTATTTGAAAAAACAGAGTGTACCAGGTACTCAGTCATTAGCTACAGTCTAATGTCCTTTTGGCCTTGCTATGTTAATAGGCAGAAAGTGAAGAAGAACTAAAGAGCCTCTTGTTGCGGGTGAAGAAGGAGAGTGCAAAACTTGGGTTGAAACTTAACATTAAGAAAACCAAGATCATGGCATCTGGCCCTCTCAATTCCTGGCAAATAGATGGGGAAGAAATGGAGGTAGTGACAGTTTTTATTTTCCTGGGCTCCAAGATCACTGCAGATGGGGACTGTAGCCAAGAAATTAAAAGACGCTTGCTCCTGGGGAGGAAAGCCATGGCAAATCTAGACAGCACACTAAAAAGCAGAGACATCACCCTGTCAACAAAAGTGCGTATAGTCAAGGCTATGGTCTTCCCAGTTGCAATGTATGGCAGTGAAAGTTGGACCATAAGAAAGGCTGAGCGCCAAAGAATTGAGGCCTTTGAACTATGGTGCTGGAGAAGACTCCTGCGAGTCCCTTGGACTGCAAGGCGATCAAACCGGTCAGTCCTAGAGGAGATCAATCCTGACTGCTCTTTAGAAGGCCAGATCCTGAAGCTAAAACTCAAATACTTTGGCCACCTAATGAGAAGGAAGGACTCACTGGAGAAGAGCCTAATGCTGGGAAAGATCGAGGGCAATAGAAGAAGGGGACGACAGAGAATGAGGTGGCTGGATGGAGTCACTGAAGCAGTAGGCGTGAGCTTAAATGGACTCCAGAAGATGGTAGAGGACAGGAAGGCCTGGAGGAATGTTGTCCATAGGGTCGCGATGGGTCGGACACGACTTCGCAGCTAACAACAACAACAACAAATGTTAATAGGGCATGAAAATAATTACCTATATGACTTTGGTTATTTCACTTTATATGACCTCATGGTAGACAAAGTAATATTTCAATTAGTGAATTAATTTGTTTTGATTATTATTTTTTCATGGTTAGGAAAATAGTCAAGCTCCTTGAGTCCTTCAGTGAAATATGAAAGGTGTTCATTAAATCACTGGTAATAAGAATACTACCTGAACCTCTTTCGGCATCAATGAAATATATATCATAATACCAAGTGCAGTATTACACCAATAAGAAATTTAAAATATTTTAATATATACAAGCAAGAAAGATGTGCTGCCAAAGTCTTCACTTAGCTACACAGCTTTTCCTGTATAAAAATACTTCAAAGTGTGTGAAAATATTAACATTTCTACGTGTGTAATATTTATTGATATGTAAATATTGAGAAATAGTTTCAGGTGCTTATGACAAGAAGGTTAAAGAATGGAGTGACTTTTCATAATTTAGTTCAAGAGGGCAATTGCAAATGGGCTTGCCTAAACCAACATTCAGGATGTGAAAATCTAAAGTAAGACACAAAAACATGGGATAAATTTGTGAGAAACAGAAATAAATATTTGCTCAGTCTCTCTCTGTCTTGCAGGTGAGAAGAGAAAAGAAAAGAAGCATAACTCCTGAGTCCTGATTTCTTTTCTTTTCTTTTTTTTTTGCTTGGCAGCCTCCCTCAATATTAGTGAGATCTGATCTCAGAAATAAGAACTGTTGCTACTAATGACAAGCACAATGAAGCTTAGTGGCTTATCTTTACAAAAACTTTCAAGAGACAGAAGGCATCCTTCTCCCTCACTCTGACTAGTTATTTTAAATAATTTAACTCTTAGCTGCCATTAGACTTTTCTACATTCAGGTTTATTCATGCAATCCCAATCCTTCTCATATTCTACATAAAATTAGCAATATAATTCCTAACATTCTTAAATTTATATCACAGCTGATGTTCCTCTTCCATCGCAAATTCTATATCTTTTTTCTTAAATTTCCACAGCCTCCCAACACTTCTTCATATTTCCTGCTTGACAAAAGCAGAACTCTTTTTGTCAGTGAAGCCATGATGGCACAAGTGGTTACAATGCAGTATTGCAGGCTAATTCTGCTGACTGCTATCTGGCAGCAGTTTGGCAGTTCAAGTCTCACTGGCTCAAGATTGACTCAGCCTTCCATCCTTCTGAGGTCGGCAAAATGAGGACCTAGATTGCTTTTCCTATTGCTATGAAGTATTCCATCAAACTCTTTCCTCAGCTATGAAAATTCCAAGATTTTGCAAACTTCTTTCAAATTCTATATCAGCCAATAGGAGCAAGGGAAGTTATGGCTCCCAATCACATTACAACATAAATAGTATGTTGCATGAAAATAAATTATGTCCATTGGTAAAACATAAGGATGAAGTGATAAAGAAAAAAAAATCAAATCAGTATTGTATATACTTACTCATCCTTCCACTGAATATTCACTTATTTGTAACACTTGGTAGAAAAGCAAGCTGAAAAAAATAAAGGACAGTTAATGCTGGAAGAATGAGAGTAATATTAAGAGGATGAATAGGGAAGAAAGGGAAGGAGGTGAACTATTGGGCATACTGTTGAAGAAAAGCATGTGCAGTCAAAAAAACATGATGGAAGGGTCATCATGCACATAGTTAATTTTAATTATATCCTGTGTCCTGTATTTTAGTTACTTGACTGTATTTAGTTACTTGACTGTGCCTGCTGAAAGAAGAAAGAACATTTTTTTTTGGTGGGGGGCGGAGCAAAATCTTTTGGGAACTACTATGTCTTCAATGCTAAGAGGAGACTCTGAACCCTTCGGGATATTCCAGAGTGGCTTTTCTTGAAATATTCTATCTAATGCAGACTTGCTTTGAAGTACTTGTAAAATCCATCAATAACCTAAAAAATGTGCTGAACTCTGAGCGGTTTTATTACTACTGCCAAAACCTTTTTTTAATTGTTTATGTTTTACCTCAGTGTCTCTATTTTCTCACTGAATGGATAACAACTGGTGAACACCTCTCAATATGAGGAATTTTGATAGTCATGCTGAAAATTTGTTTTGAAAAAAAAACACCTCAGTCTTTTGTTTGTGTAAGGATTCTCAGATCTGCTTTGTATTTCACTTTACGCAGCATCTAGTTGCACTGAGCAGTGTTTTTCTTTAAAAGATGATCAGCTTATCCCCAGGAAAAAAAAGGCATTGCAAAATCTGGATATTCTATCCAAGTGAGAAGTTATTTAACCTGAGATTATTTCCATCTTTGTTTAACTGTGGCTTGGCATATGTTTTGTTAAATTCTATGTTCAAGATGTTTTTTTGTATAGGTGGATCTCTCCCATTAATTGCATTTTTTTTAGCTCAAATGAATTTGCTTTCCTAAAAATGCTGCAACGTTTTTCTTGAAAAGAAATTCTAATTATCTTTTATCAATAGCAGGATTTCTTCCACTGCTTTCCCCTGATGGCTTAAACATTTATTATTTATTATTATTTATTTATCCAATTTCTGTCATGTGAAAAATTGTGGATATTTACAGAAATCTAAAATCCAAGAGATCTAGGGAGCATTTTATTCATTTAATTTGATTAGAAAAAGAAATAATGTACTGTAACATATTCCTGGTTACAAAGATGAAAGTCTTAGACCTTTAGTGTTTGCTTCAAAATAACTGGAAGCCAGATTAAACATTCTGTTGCATAATATATTGTACTTTTTTGCCAATAGTATTTGGTAGGAGTTATAAATGTGAAATTTGGATCCTAAAACCAATTCATCATAATTTCACTTAGTAGTCAGAAAATGTATTATATTCAGTGTCTTATGTGAATCCAGAGAACAGGCTTTTCATGTAGTAAATATACTGTAGATAGATAAAATGTTCTTTGACATGTTTACCAACAGTATAGTAATTACTAAAGATTTCAATGAAAGCTATCGCCAAACATTTTACAGTCCAGAGTCTGGCAATAATAAAACATTTGAGGATCCCTTTAATTCTGGCTTATTTGAGATGCTAGTTGAAGAGTTATTCAATTCTTATAGTAATTAATCTTTTTTTTTCTTTCCTTAGTTTGCAGAAATCTATAGCTTCATCCCCACCTGCAGTAACGAATCTGGGCTTTTTGCTTTGGAAAGTGAAAATAATGAATATTCACTTTGTGCAAACATTTCAGTATGCTAACAAGAGGTTTTTTTAATATTTTGGGTCTGTGACTCAATATAATGTTTCTTCTTTTGTAAAGACAGATGACAAGTATGCATTAAGTAGTTCTGTCCTTAATTTTCATGTTGGTTCCCTCTGGTATTCTGAACTGAGTCATCAATTGGTTTTCTGTGTGTGTGGTAGTCCCCTCCTTTTTGATTTTATTTACAACCTCATTGGAAAAGGTAACTTATCATTTAGGAAACTGAATAAAACATAATATGCTCATATTGTTCTTAATAATTTTAACTGTAATCAGCAATATCCTTCTCATTAATAGTTTCTAATGAGATTTAGGGTTTTTTAATTTCAGAGTATTATAAAGTCATGTTGCTTTTAATTAAGTTTTCATTTTTAAAGAAAGAGAATCTATTATTTCTAATAAATTATTTCTAATTTTATGAAAGAAATCAAACAAAGAAAAAAGACCCCACAAAAGTTCTGCATAAATTTGAATATTGGAGTTTTTTACGCAATGGCATAAAATAAATATGAATTAGAATTAGGGTTTTGTAGCTTTTAATAAATTTGTAATGAAATTTTAGAGATGTTCAGGTTCACTACAATCTACTTTCTCCCACTTTTTGAAGATTTTTTTCATTGCTTTCTATTAAGAAAATCACTCGTTTTTATCTATCCCTAATTTTGCCATGACTCTTTCAGTTATGTTACCAGATAGTTTTATATTCTAGAATTTATGACAATAGAATAAATTATAGCTACTGTAAAGTGCAAAAATAATATTTCTCCTTTATCTGTTTATATTGACATTCTTGGTTGCATAATCCATATAGTAGGAAGGAGAAGGAGAAAATTAGGTTCAGCTCCTAGGCAGGAAATTGTAACGAACTTTACATATCATAAGAAATAAGTGTCCTTAACTACATACTAGTATGGCTGGCATCTCCTTGACTATAAAAAGAGTGGCATGAAAACTTGCAATTTCATTCCTAAGTATGACTTATCCAGATGAGGACTCTAAATCTGTTCGCTCTAGTTCCCAGTATCTTCCAGGTTTTGCTTGTCTATTTCTTGATCCCAAGTCTACAAAGATTTTGTCCCACAAATCCAGGCATAGACACATCACTGTACAGCAATGGTAGCATTTACTGAGCTAAATAAATATTAAGTACACAGCAGTCCTCCTTTGCATATGTTTTCAATAATTTCTGCTTAAACATTTTTTTGGCGTTTCTAAACCCATACTGAAACTATACATCAGATTTGCTAGAAGCTTTTGCCTTTGAATTTGAATAGTTGTGTAAATATAAGAATCTTGCCTTTCTTGTACCCATGTATAATACATTTGTACTTTCTATGACATTGTTAAACTTTCATTTCTAGAACTGACAGCTCAACTATCTTACTAAAGTTCATTTAACATAGAATATTTACTTCCAAGTTACCATTGGCGTCTGCAAGGATACATAAAACATAAAATGTATTTCTATTTTTGGTTGCATCTATTTACATATGTTAAAAATTTAAATATAGTATGACTGGAGCTATATGATAAACAATCTTGGATCACTTTAGTCTTTCTTTAATTTTATTGAAAATTACAATTGCAACACACACACACCCAATACAATGGGGGGGGGGGAAGAATAAAAAGGAAAATAGAAAGTCCAGGAAAAAAGATAGAAAGAAAAATGAAAAAAAATACTGTAGTAAAGAAAAAGAAAATAAAAATAAAAAGATATGACTCCCCCATCATTACAAGTATAAATTATTTTAGTAACTTATCACCTTCTCTTAAAGTACAACAAATGATCTCTTTTTCCTGTATCCTTTCTCTTATCTATAAACAACTCCCTACAGCCTTGTTATTTCAGTCTGGATCAGCAAAAGTCCATTATCAGAAATAACAACACATAATTTTATCTTTGATCAAATAAAATAAGTTTTTATTCCTTCCTTTTACTTTAACTAACTGATTTTGTGTCCAAACTTTAGTTTCTTCTTATCGTTTTTTTTTCAAAAAAATCAAAACAAAAACAGTTTTCCAAAGCAAGGACTTTTATAATTAATTTCAAAATCTTTTTTAAAATCCATATGGACCCTTAGTCCATTTGTATTTTTTTCAGAATCAAAGCTCTAATCACTCTTTTGCTGCATATTCATAAAAAAGAGTCCTTAAACATGTATGTAAAACCTCTTTAGGACTGAAGGAAACTGACCTGGTGTTTTGAGACTTATTGAACCAAATATTCCTAATAGCTAAAACACAGTTAACAAGCAATTTCTAAAGGCGATTTGAAATGGAAGAATGGAAATTCAGTGTCCTTAAAAGTGCTGGCCATAGTTTGAACAAGATGGTTATATCCTTGACTGCCAGAGCTCTAAACCCACCAGACACTGCTGTCTTGTGGTCTCCTTGCAAAGAACAACTGTCTTGTAGGTAATGTCTGGAGAGGAATTACAAAGACTGTCTCAGGAGGAATTCCATAGCCTTTGTTTTAATGCTGAAAACATAGAAATAGCAGATCTGGATAGTTCTTCTCCCTAGGTTCCAAATCTGAGTTCTGTCAGCCATTACACTGAGCCACTCTAATAAGATGATAAAGCAACTTCATAAAAAATAGGATTATTTTCCCATTTGATGGTACTGTGCGTCACTTTCTTCTGGCTTATATGCTAGGAAAAGATTTGCTGTCCAAGACCCTTCAGTGCATTATCATCTACTATTATTCCATTTTTTTCTCTCAAAGGAAAACCAGTTTTCTTATTTCATTTTAGCTAGTGAAATACAGAGAGATGGGGTGTATACAGAAGACCAAATTTATTAGTCTACTTGAGGTGAAAAATGCTCATCTTCTTGGTTTTAACTACCTAAAATCATCTAAGGATGATTTCTATGGCCTCAAAAGAATCACACCTGAGAAATGGGCGGTGATATGAATATTTAAATTAATAAATAAATGCTTTTTAAAAACCTATAAACCCATTGGAATGTTAAACATAGTAGGGGATACCTTAATAAAGCCATCCTTACTCTGAAGACAGGGATGCGGTGGCTCAGTGGGTTAGGATGCTGAGCTTGTCAATCAGAAGGTTGGCAGTTTGGTGGGTCGAATCCCGAGTGCCACGTAACAGAGTGAACGCCTGTTACTTGTCCCAGCTTCTGCCAACCTAGCAGTTCGAAAGCACATAAAAATTCAAGTAGAAAAATAGGGACCACTACAGTGGGAAGGTAACAGCATTCCGTGCGCCTTTGGCATCTAGTCATGCCGGCCACATGACCACAGAGATGTCCTCGGACAAGCACTGGCTCTTAGGCTTTGAAACAGAGATGAGCACCGGCCCCTAGAGTTGGAAACGACTAGCACGCATGTGCGGGGGAACCTTTACCTTTACCTTTTTACTCTGAAGACAAGTAATTGGGTTCACAGAAGAGGGTTTTCTGTTGCTCCAAGGCCATGGAATTTCTTTTTTGGGAGATAAGCTTGACCCTTGGACTGTCTGCTTTCAGGAAAGGAAAAAGATGTGGCCTTTTCTAATTGACTGAAATTTTGTCAATGTGCAGGTTTTTGCACTGTTGTTTAAGATTTTTTGATATGGCACCAATGTGCCAATGACCACTGAGACCACTATGGCTAGTTTGTGCCACAACTTTTCAACTTTGATCTTCATCACCATTATTAATTGTTAACTGGTGAAATGCCGTTTTCTTTTGACTTTAGCCAATGCTACTTTTGAATTACCAATGCTTCCAATATGACGTATTATTTCTGTTTTGATATATATTTCTAGTTGGTGTGGTGCTATTGGATTCCTACTCCATATCTTCCATCAGCAAGAGAAAAGAACTATGCATTAGACCAGAGGGCTGGATTATTACTCTGTTGTGGAGGGCATTATTTCCAGAAGAAATAAAAATTCAGCCAATGCTTGGATTTGATTTTATAAAATAGAAAAGACTCCATGCTCACAACTCTTCTGTTTTGAAACTAATCTCATGATAGCAGTGGCCAAAGGTTGAATGTGCTATTTACATCACTCAAACATCCTGATCGGTTTTTAACCATATGCTATTATATGGTTAATAGCTAAAGATTATACCAAAGCCTATTTTCACCAGCCAAATACCTAATCTGAATTGCCACATTCTGAGACTTTTTTATTTATCCACAGATAAGTTGTATCAAAGGAGGCATTATCCGGATGCCTTTTATTTTGTCCTTTTTATTCAGTAAATCCTATCAAAACAACACATGGTTAATATATTAGTCAATTTGATCTCAAATAAAATTTTGTAGGAGCCACATAAAATAAATGGCAATTCCTTATGTATCCAGTGCATTATTGAAAGCTTGCGATATCAAGGAGACAAATAGACTTCATTAAATTTTCACCTTTTTCAGACATGCAAGCTGAGAAAAGTGTTGTATCTGTACATCAGTGTTTGATCTTCCTTCTCTAACATTTGCTGATAAGATAATATGGAAGAAACTCTTTGGGTGGCTGATGAATGTGGAAACTGCTGCTGATAATAATGCTGTTGGAGTGAGCAGAACATCAAAAACATTCAGACAGTTTACGCACTAAAAAGGAAGATGAAGAAAATAAAAAGGCTTTTGGAAAACAGAAAAAGTGGAATAAATAGCATATAATGGATTTCCAAATATAAGTAATGGATTTCCAAATATAAGGAACTCACAAACATGACTCTTGTACAGTGTGACCTTGATCAAAAGACATCTTGTCTATATAGAATTAATAAGATTAATTTCATTAATAGGTAAAGGTAAAGGTTCCCCCGCACATGCGTGCTAGTCGTTTCCGAATCTAGGGGCCGGTGCTCATCTCCGTTTCAAAGCCGAAGAGCCAGCGCTTGTCTGAGGACATCTCCATGGTCATGTGGCCGGCATGACTAGACACCAAAGGCGCACGGAACTCTGTTACCTTCCCACCATAGTGGTCCCTATTTTTATACTTGAATTTTTACGTGCTTTTGAACTGCTAGGTTGGCAGAAGCTGGGATGAGTAACAGGCGCTCACTCTGCTACGCGGCACACGGGATTCGACCCGCCAAACTGCCGATCTTCTGATCGACAAGCTCAGCATCCTAACCCACTGAGCCACCGCGTCCCTTAATTTCATTAATAGATTCCTGGAATTTCAATTTATTCCCATTTATTTCTAAGGAATTGGATGAAATATGCTTGTATCCTGCTTCACGTGCAATTAGTTAAAGGGTGCACTATAAATTTACTTGTTCCTGATATTACACTTACTGTTAATCTTGCCCCCAAATGCTTATCTTAATGAAGGAAACCTAACAATGAACAGAAGTTAATGCATAGGAATAGAAAAACATCTCTTTTTTATTTTCTAAAAAGTATTAATCTTTTTCAGCTAAAAGTTTGTACCACACTATTTTCTATCTTTTTAAAAATAAATGAAAATTTGCAAAAAATATTTATGGGGTTTTCATGAGTGAAAAACTGTATGAATTTTTGTACCGATTTTTACCTAGGTATGTATATTTTGCAATTAGACCAACTATACCTTCTATACCCTAAATTTGGGAGGGGAGATGTCATTTGCCCCAATGCAAATTCTATATGTAATTTCTAAGCTATGTATTTTTGTACAACTTGACATTGCAGAACTGTGTTATATAATTGAGAGATCTGCAAAATATAATGGATAGTTGTGTTGTAATTGGCTTATTTTGTCAAAAAGCTTTAATAACATTAGTTCGTTTGAAATGGGAGAGAAACAAAAGGTCTTAAACACATCCTGACTTAATAGTTTCAGAGAGTTAATGGTATGGAGCAGCAGATCTCTGATCTTAAATTAATGGAAAAACATTGCCTATATTTTGGTTAGTTAAAATCTGGAGATATATCTGCTGTTTAAAGAAATTTAAATGTTTTGTCTAAAGTTATTGACTTCTAGATAATCTCTGCTGGAAAAAATAACACTGGATATCTAGATTCTTTAATCCAGAAGAAAAGTGTTTCTATAACAAACAATAAAACTTTTATACTCTTTGAATCTGAACTCTATTTTTATCATTGTTACATGTGAGAATGATATGTCTAGTCAAACAGCATTATTTTTAGAATTGTACACATGCTCTCTTTCCCTCCCTCTCTCCCTCCCTCTAATACATAAAGATCAGGCTCAAAACTAGTTTTGGCTTATTTATGTAGGAGATATAAATTTACACACACACACACACACACACACACACACACACACACACACACACACACATATGCCATATCTACCCTAAAATCAGAAAGCCCCTAGTCCAGAAAAGAAATCTTGTATCTATCTGGCTTACAGTAGGCCTAAAAAGTCTCAAGTCTGATGTAGAACCACACTATTTTAATAAATTGTGAAGATTTGGATGGTGTTACAACTTTTATATAAATATATAGAGATGTTTATTATATATGGCAGTCTCTTCTTCCTCCATCCATATGTATTTCTTTCCCCAACCATGGTATACTTTCTGGACCCCTCCCTCATTTTACCCTTTGACCATGCCTCTCTTTATTTCCTCTAAGAAAGAACCATGTCTCTATAGGTCACTCTGGAGAATCCTTCCAAGTACTAATGTATTCACGAAAGGAGGAAGACAGTGGCCGGTTATCAACTCCTCCTGTCCCCTGAAGGAAGAAGGTTGCTGGTCCCTTACATAGAAGATTGAAGATTGAAGGGAGATGAAATAGAACATATTGTAAATGGAGAAGTCACATCTTTGACTTCTTCATACATGAATGATTCTAAGGCATGTGTGTGTATGTGTGTGTGGGAGGGTTGGATTTCTTTTACAAGATATTTCTGTCTGGAGTAGCAACTAAGGATTGTATTATTTAACATAATCTGGTCCTTTTTATTATATTATTTTACTTGTTTTAGGGTAGCTAGCCAAACCAGTCCTTCATGAAACAATTTGTTTATTACTTCATGACTAACTACAGGCATACATATTTTAAATTTATCACAAAACTTTTGAGTAGTGGGAAATGCAAAATATGTGGTTTTGTTTTATAGCATAATAATTATATACAAACCAAACTAATTCTTCCTCTCTTTCTAGAACATCCTCCCTTATATATTACTATTATGATACATACAATTTGTGGAGGTTTAATTCATTCTATTCTACATTTATTCTCTACATTCTTTTGAAAATTTATGATCTAAAGCAGAACATTAATAAAATTGCACATTGAAATAAAAACTAGTGTTGTGATCTTGAGAGAGCCAGATAATGAAAACCATACAAGTATTCTTCTTTAGTGTCTGAATGGTAGGGTATGAAGAGAAGAAGTGTGCAGATACTATACACATTGTTGTTTATGGAACATGTTGATGGTGTCTGGCAGGATAGTATCCTTATAGGGTGGAAGAATGCACCATAGAAAGATTATCTCCAATCTCTTATGAAAGATATGCTGATATAATGAACATTCTATGACTTACAAGTATTTTCTTTATCTTTCCTATGTACCAAGAATATATCATCAATAACCTTGCTTTATTTGGGTTCTTTGTATAGTTTGTGCATGCTAATAAATATATTTCATTACATTCATCCCCAATCACTTTGATCCTTTGTTTAACAAGGACATTTTCCCCATAGCTATTATTATTGTTAGGATTGGTTGTACGGTCAGCTTGATCTTTAGAATGCATTTGACATTTTGTCCACATAGCAAGTCTTGTTTTTGTTGTTATTTCCTAATTTCTTTTACAAATAACCAATCAAGACTCATTTCTTGCTTGGATTGTCAGATGAAATTGGATCTTTGCCTTCTGCATTGGACAAAATGACTAAGACTTTTACCACCTATTTTGAAACTTTCAATGAGACCAGAGTTGAATATTTATTTGCAGACTTTCTTTTCTCCTCATAATTTTCTGTTACAGTTTTGGGGAGGCAAAGATGGTGGAGAAGAAATGATTCTGTTCCAATATTTGGTGTTTAGCTTGTAAAAGCATAAGTCACCATTCGAAACCTGTATTTTTAATATATATATCAAGTAACCCCATATGCTTCTCCTCATACTTTAATGGAATTTAGAAAAAATAGAAAAAATGCCTATCAAGAATTTGAAAAGAGTAATTAATATTTCTTGCTGCTATTGGTAACTGCTTGGCACTCTTAATGTGTCCTCCAGGCAGGCTTTCAATCTGCCTGGGAATAAAAACAAACAAAGAAAATGGAGTCAAAGAGCTATATTTTCATATTTTCAAGTTCCTCTATTGCAGTTAACATTCAGCAATTCAATAAATAAAGCATGGAGCAAACTAAAAGTACTGAATTCACCCTTGTGCATAGCTCCATGAAGATACTGTAGGTATGAGTTATCTGAAAGGAAAATAATCAACTATTTCAAATTGTAATGCATACTATTATTTATCAGTGTTTAGTTACCCTATCTCATATGAGAAGTTGGGCAATTACACTTCCACAATGGTTTGCTTATCTTTCACTTTATTTTCTGTGCTTTTATATAAAAAATAATAATTAATGGATAGTAACAAGAACAGTTGATGATGAATCTGTTAATCTGTCTAATTCAACAGTTAACTGATTTCTGAATTTCCATATGCTGCAGTAAACAAGCATGGTTTTTTTAAGGGCTGCAATAAATCTTCTCTAGAGCCTGAAGCTCACTCAGTGGCCAATCTCATTCCAGTTATCCATTCAAAATAATCTTTATACAATTTGTCACAGTAAAATGGGAGGGTCCTATATTTCCTTCATAAAGATAAAGATAAAAAACAATGACATAAAAATTAAAGGGCATATCTTAGTTATAACCCGATATTATTATTTCTAAACTAAAAGCAACCTCAGCACACTTAATGAAATTAGGAATAATTTAGGATTCTTTACGATGATATTTCAGGAATGGCTTTTGGAGCATGAGACTTTATTTTCACGTAGATATGATCATGTTCTAATCTCAGCAAAAAGTGAAACATCAGAGTTTGACATTTTTCAACTAGATATTTATCACTGTATAATAACACAAAAGTAGAAAAGCGACCTTGTCATACAGAAAAAACTCTCAGTTTCATAGCAACGATATATATCAAAGTGTCATATCAAGAGCTTTTTCTGTACCATTAAAGCACTCTTAAATAGGAGTACACATTTATATTACATCCGTGGTATGCATGCTACAACTATATCACAATTTTATCTGCTACAGTATAATAAATGGAAGAAATGCATGGTGGAAAAAAAATTGCTGTCTCCCCATTATTTGACAGTCTTATATAATTCTTCAAAGAATATTCACAACCAGTTAGATATTATAATCCTTCTGATTGCAAAATTTACTTGCTTATTTTTTTTTATTATTTGTCTCTATGGCAGCTCACTCCAGGTGGCTATCATTCTGCCTCCTAACCATTCTTTTTTTAAAAAAAATATATTATTTTTTTCCTTATATTCACCGGTGATGCCAGCTCACCTAAGGAAGTAGTCTGCAGCTAGAAGGAACAGCATTAGTAACATTTTTTTAGTGTCCTTCCTCTTTCTCTCTCTCTCTCCCTCCCTCTCTTATTTGAATAATACTTGGTCATTGAAAATGCAGATATCTAACTCTGTGATTATATCTATCTTTACTTATGTGATCCCTTCCATGCCCTGGAAGAGCATCCAGAAATTTCAAATGGTACAAAATATAGTAGTTAGACTACCCACCAGCATAAGTCACAAGGATCCTAGGATACCATTACTGAAAGAACTGTAGCTCAGGGATTAAGATCACAGGAGAGAACATTGTGAATATCCTTCTATTATCACAGGCAACTTGTCTCATGCTGTAGAATATGGTGTCAGCTACCACCTCATGCTTGCTTGTGCATTGCTGATATGTGGTGACAGTCTGCCATGAACTATGGAGAAGGGAGGTGAAGGGAAATGCTTGGGAAATTGAAAGTAGGTGCTGTGCCTTCTCAAGAAGCTGCTTCAAGGTCACCCAGCTGGAAGAAGGAGGGAGCAGCATACCAGAGCATGCTGACTGTTAGGAAAACAGCTTGCAATATTTTAATTGGTTACCTTGAGGTGGGAAATAAGAGATAGTTGAGGGGAAAAGTGGGGAAAGTATAACATAGGAATTCTGATGTGTGAATCTCAGTTCTGGCTATGCATTACTCAATATATTTGACCTCTAATAAAAATGTACCTTTCTCAGAAAATGGAGCCAAGGATTGTTTTCTATTTAGAGCAGGCATGTCAAACTCATGATGTCATGTGACATTGCACAACGTATTGTGACTTTTCCCCCCATTGCCCGCAATGGGGTGGATGTGGTTTCGGCGTGATGCATCCAGCCCACGGGGTGGCAGTTTGACATGCCTGATTTAGAGGTTTAAATTTGTGGCAGTTCTGATACATAGTGTTCAGGACCTGTGTTTCTCTGTCTCTATACGAGCAACTTAATTATCTGTGACAGATTTTTAATTTTCAACTATTTTCTATTGTTTTTACTTGCATTTTTGAATAATGACTTTTTCTAATTCACATATTATTGCTAAATGGTGATAAAAGTCAATTGAAATAGGATATAATTATATAATAATATAATAATGTATAAATAAAAAAGTCAAAGTATAGAATTAAAATTCCCCTTTCATAAAAGGAAATTATTTCCCCCAATTGTTACTTTGAATGTTAATATTAAATTTTCTGAAGATATACCCAAACGTTAAAAATATTGTCAAATAATCACTGTAGATTTTACATTTCTATGTATATTACACACACATACACAAATACAGATATATTTAACATAAATTTACATTTGACAGCAAATAGTTATCCAAAAGATTGAATATGATATTTTACAGTTGATCATTTTCAATGCTTGCTAAAATGCAAGCGCTTGAAATGTATCAGAAGTATTGAATGAAAATATCACATCAGAAACTGAAAGGTTTTAAGTTTAAGATATGAAATTTTGTATTTGAAATTAGTTTTTCTAAAAAGTTGGACATGCATTTTGAATACTTGTAATTTTTTATTTCAGATCAAATTCATAAAATTTTAGAAATCAGGAAATTGCAAAAGAGATATTGGACCATTACATGCAGTCAACAGTATTATTTAAGTTCAGTTCAGGATTCAGATTACCTTCTTTCAAAATTTTCCTCAGATGATGTATTAATTCAAAACATTCTTATAGTTTCTTTGTGACTCAGCTGTCCTATCTTCAGCAAAAAAGATGTGATGCCCAATTTGACCATGGATTATACACCTGAACATGGAAGTATTTCACACCCTTTCTCTTAACATATCAAAATATTCACCATGTGAAATGGTGTGTCTTCATGGAAACTTTGTATTCTAATTGTGCACCAATCAGAGCATTATTAATGGCTGAAATGTATACGTTAACTGTAACTTATTAGAAAACATTGTACCGAGCGGGGGTCCTCAACTTACAGCCACAATTGAGCTTAAAATTACAGTCATAGGTTGTGGGGTCATTAAACAAGGTGCTCATGCATTCTTGACTCTCCCTGTTGTAGATGTTATTTGCAATATGGGGTGCCTCGGAATGGGGGAGGCTACAGGTTGCTGAACAAATGGTTGTAAATCAAGGACTACCTGTATCATAATTACAATCATATAAACTTCAGGTCTTAAACAACAACAACAAATATACCCTTTTGCTTTCCATAGATGTCTTCTGAAAATTTTTCCCCTTCCATGGGAAGGAAGAATAGAACAATCCACAAGGAATATAGTAATACATTTCAACAGATTGGCCCTCAACTACCCAGAGTTGTTTATTGTGTCCATGGCAAACTATACCTTTTTGTATACTTAAGCTTAACATTATGTCCCTTCTTAAATAACGTATTAATTAATTAATTATTTTTTATCCCATTGCACTCTCATGATTCTCACAAGTGAAGTACAACATATGAAAAAAAAATCCACAGTACAATGCAATTACAAAAAATAATAATAATTAGAGTATTTTTAAAAAATTAAGAACCACATAACCATAACAGTAAAAATAAAAAAAAGTTAATGATGGTGTAAGTGAGAAATATCGGAGTGGTATTCAGAAAAGCTCAGGTTTCAATAAGCTTCTAAAAGCCATTAAGGAAGAGATTAGTCTGATCTCTACATGCATATATAGTTCTGAGATAAAAACAAAGAAACAACTACTTTGAAATTGTATTTTACTTTAGTTCCAGATTTTTAAGTGTCACTGTTCATTTTTTTGACATCTATTTTCCCTTAAAATATTACTAACACAGTGCAATTAGAATTGTATTAGCAATTACATTAAAGAACTTCTGTCAAAAAGTATTTGGAACAATGCCTTTTTTTCTTGCTATTATTCCAGTTAGTCATTTGTTGTTTGTTTTCTTGTGGAAGCATTATAAAAAGTTATAATTCACAGTTTATCCATTTCAAAACGGCAACTGGAGAATTGTGCAAATAATATTGGGTTTTCCTTTTGAATAAGAAAATTTAGATTTTGAGTGTTCCAAAGCAAAAATCCAGAGCACCATTGGCAGTAATTCAATAAGCACGCCTTTTCCCTCCCCTTAAATCTACTAAGTGCCACTGAATTGTGTTACAATATGTTTGATGCAATTATGTTACAATGTTTGATGTATGGAAAGCATAGCCTGGTTAAAGTTAGAATCTTTCAATTTTATTATCAGTGGAATTGTTAAGATCACTTTTAAAATTCTTCCATTGAAATTGATATAAGTAGGTTTAAGTCCATCATATACTTGGTCATTATTTGTATATTAATGTACACTGACTATGTAAAAGCTGCAACATTCAACATCCTTCCCCAAAAGGAAAAAAAAATCTATTGTACTTACTATAGAACGTTTGGGAGATCCACAGACTCAAAATAAAATCACAGTCCACAATCCTCTTTCAGAACATAGAATCTTAATCCAAATAATATCAGAAAGATTAAAAACTTATTATCAGTTTACCCAGTAAAAATGATGCAAGACATACAATAAAAACAATATACTGTAGAATCAAAAAGAAACCATTACAGAGATATAACCTTTAATATTGTTAAAACATTCATTGACGTTTTCATTTCATTCAAGCAAAATGTATTAGTCAAAGAACTCAGAGAAAACGCTTAATTTGGAAGAATAATTGTTGAATGCTTATTTATAAGTGTGTAGTTGTTTTGCTTTTAAGTATGTTGCAATAGGAAGTCAAAAAGATTTCTTTTTTTGTTTTAAGAATGAGAAACATATTTAAATATTGAATTACTTTAAACCGTTTAATATTTTTGGACTAAGAATTTGCCATCATGCAAGTGCATGTTCATAAAGAGCAACTAATTGGTCATATAATGATATTAATAAAAATATTTTTTCCTTTCAAAATTGTTTTGAAACTCCAAAAATCTCTTCCAACATTCTTGAAATTAATCTAAAGCATTATTTGGGAGTATGGAGGGGTCACGGCAGAGTTGATGTTATGGTTTCTTTTTGTATCCATGATATTTTTCCCAAGGTACCTCCCATCCCATGGAATTCATTCTATTATGCAAAAATGATATGCGGCATGTTATATAATCTAAAGTTTTCAAATACTTCATAATGGAGGAATAATAAATTTAAAAATTTTGAATAGGCACTTACTGGAATTACAGTTAATCCTGATACAGTCTAGATGGGGAAGAATAGATGAGAAATGAAAATTTATCCTTCAAAGTATTAGCTGCAGACATCCAGTAAAATCACATTCCACCCTTCCGGGGACAGACACATGCAAACATGGCCACTATATATGTTTTGATTCTTTCTGTATTGCCAGAGAATGCAGTTATATGGTGATAAGACTTTAGAAGTAGAAGAAGTGATAATAGGATAACAAAAAAATGGCCAATTTCAAACAAAGCTACATGGTGACAAATCTAAGTGAGAAAAATGGTTTGTGGCAATGGTTCCAGTCAGTGGATTTAAGCTGGCTGCAACATTCTCTCCCATATATGAAAGAACAAAGAGATCTCTATTATAATTTCAAAAAATGCTCCGTCACAATGGGGAATAGTGCTCGCCAAGGCTAAAATCTCACATTCTGGGCCACTGGTATTACCTCAAAGGAGGACAAATTTTTCAACATTTAAAATGCCATACTTAAACTACTTTAGATTTCTTCTCAATTTCTGGAATATCTGTAACACCATTTAAACAATTCATAAATAGCTGGAAAGTGATTCCTTCATGTAATTTTTATTTTTTAAAGTGTAATTATTCTGAATCAAATCTATGATTGATGGTTTGCTTTTTGTCTGTTTTCCCACACCTACATGTCAATAGTGACTTTTGAATCTCAGAATGAATAAGGCTTGTAAAAAGAAAACCGTCACGCTTGTTCCATTGCTTCTGTATATATACTCTGCTAGGTTTTCTATGGATGAATGATTTATGCTCGGATAATCAGCATTTTAATTATTCCTCTTCAAGGTCTTTGAGGATTTTATAGACATTTAAAGAAAAAAAACCTTAGATTTTGTTTCCATGTAGCTGAGTTTGTCATGTGTCGTCAACCGCATCAGAAAAGTGGTTGCAAACAGCCAAGGAACATCCCCTATGTGCCTCTGTCTACAGAAAGCTCTCTTGAAATAGCCCCCATTTCATTGTCAGCCCCTGCCATTTTCTCAACTCAAAACTACATAGCGGCCTGCAGTAACTTAAAATTGCCACAGGAGGGCTCTAGGTAAAACTTAGAAGAATTCCTCACTGCAAAATCTCCTAGACACCATCAAAATTCAACCATTCAAGGTTCCTTAGAAATGGGGTTTGAATATATCAACTGTCCTATTAGTGTTTCTTTTTTTTTCCAAATTAAAAGTGAAATAACTTCAGGTTAGCTTTTCAATATGCTGCATGAATGGTCTGGAAAATATTCTTAAAAAATGAAGCTCTTCAAGAAAACCTACAGTATATGAGCTTTGTGAATGAAGAAAGGAGTTTGTTTACAAAAAAACAAAAACACCCCTAGAAAGCATGATCTTGGTTCTGCAGAAGAGTTTATGTGGTTTGTGTTCACATGGCTGTTTGCTGAGGGCCGCAGACTTTGGGCATTGAAGGGTTGTCTTATTTGTGACACACAGAAAAACCAATATGAAGTTTGTGGGAGCATTTTTAAGGAACAACAGAAAGCAGGAAGTAAAGATGATTTTGGTAACATAGAATGACAGACTGCTACAGAGAGAGAAGACCATGGAAAACAAACATGTCACTTATAATTGTGGTATAGATTTGCAAGATAACTTATTTCTATACTTGTGCGTACATTTCACATAAACTGCAATGTATTAGAAATTGCTAGAAACAGTAAATTATAATCAGGATGGCTGGCTCTGACATATTTGTGAACATTTTGCGAATAAACTTTGTTTTCATGAGTAACTTACTTAGGTGTGGTTTCTGACTGTAGGCCACATGGAAAAGCCAGGGAATTTTTTTATTATTTTGGACCACTCTCAGACTATCATCATCCATGACACTGACAATAACATGGTATTCCCACAGAGTGTTAGTTTCTTCACTGTTTATATAACTGGTGAGAGATTGCCAACTACAAACACAGAGCCAGGAATACAGCTTTTCAGGAACAGAAGTGGAGGTTGGTACTGAATAGACACTTGTACCTTGTGCCAAAGGAATACTTGATTTCTAGCAATACGGACATATCTGTCAGGATAAATAATTTTAGGTATTTTTTTTCCAAAACGAAATACCCCATTAACACCACTGAGGTGCTGGTCTTCTCTTTTTAGAACAGGCTGCAGCTCAAAATTAATTGTAATGGGTTGTAAAGGAATGCACAAAAATAAAAGAATATAAATCCCAACTAACTAAATAAATAAATAATGGAATAATATTACAAATACACATACACACACACACGTACAAATTTCATATATAAAAGACAAGTTATTTTCAGTGTCAAACAGGCTATTGAATTGATGCTAGCAGGCAAAGATAAAAAAGGATGTTTGAAATGTAAATTTTAGGATGGGAGAGGGGGAAGAATGTTACCTAGGTTGACTGTTAGCTTAACTCGTCCTGCATCCAGCTCTAAACGCAATGTATCAGCAGATTCTCTTGAAGTCGTGGCCATCAGAATTCCATATGCTCTCTGAGACCTGAACCGTAAGGAGACATCTTCTGCTTCTGTGTGCATCACCATAGGGAG
The DNA here is from genome assembly GCF_964194415.1 of Vipera berus. Taxonomy (NCBI): domain Eukaryota; kingdom Metazoa; phylum Chordata; class Lepidosauria; order Squamata; family Viperidae; genus Vipera; species Vipera berus. The sequence continues at coordinate 324,966,869 of NC_138202.1, forward strand.
TTGAATTTTCATGAACATGCTTCCATCATAGCTTAGAACAGTTGCCTCTAAAAGTATACAAGCAGAAAAATGATAAGAAATTTACCATCTTGGATTTCTGCAAGGTGAAAAGCCTACAAAAGTTATCAAGAGTTACATCAAGATATATTAAACCAGGTTTACAAATCTTGTGCTGCACCAAGGTGAGCATATCCTACCAGCTATAGAAACACAAAGGGCGTGATAAATCTCTGTTTCCAAGTGCATTCCTGGACATTGTAAATAGGAGATGTGACAAGAACTGGGCAGTCTGCATTATAAAAATGGCAGGTTCTGATTAACCTGATGGATTGCTATTTCTAGTTATCAAACTCTGCCCAGAAACTGAAGAAGAATTGTTAGCACCAATAACTTAATAGAAAATAACAACAGAAGTAACATAACTATTATCAAATGAAATATATGTTTATGTTTTCCTTTCCAATGCCTGCTCAACAATATTCTATATCTATACTGTGGTTTATATATGGTTCCACAGCAATTCATACATTTATAAGCAAAATACATTTTATCACCCAAGGATAGAATGTTGAATAGTCTATCTGTTTTAAATGCTGCATTCATCTACTACTCAATTACCATCTCTTAAAAATAAAAAAAGAAAAGAGGAGAGTTGAGGGGAGAAGTCCAGGCCTGCACATACAATATGTATAATGTGACCTTCTCTATTTAGTTATTAGCCTCCCCAAAAACATACATTTAAAAATATCACTTGACTTACTAAACTCCAAAGCCTTGTTAACAAGTATATATGCCACACACACACACACCCAAAAAATCATGGGAACAGGCTTCATTCAGTTTTAGGAACAGACAATTTTTATTATGGACACCTTCCTTCCTCCCTCCCTCCCTCCCTCCCTCCCTCCCTCCCTCTCTCTCTCCTTCCTTCCTTCCTTCCTTCCTTCCTTCCTTCCTTCTTTCTTTCTTTCTTTCTTTCTTTCTTTCTTTCTTTCTTTCTTTCTTTCTTTCTTTCTTTCTTTCTTTCTTTCTTCTTTCTTTCTTTCTTTCTTTCTTTCTTTCTTTCAAAAAATACTATGGACATTAATGGATACAGGGTATATCCAGGGATATGGGGATGTCACTGAGTGGTCAAATATTTTCAAGCATTTAGGAGACAGTGTTGGGACTCTGTAATAAAGAAGGCATTGTGCCTCCCAGAGGCTGATCATGTCCACTGTAATCATTAATGTATGGAAATAATAGACAGGGGATTGTGGCTGCTTGTGCATTGCCCATCCTGGGCTTATAATGAAATTTGGCATGGGTTTTATGGAAAACCAGATTACAAATGATATTATACAATCTTTCAGGTCTGGAAAATATGACAAGCCTAATTTTTGTTAATAATGGCAGAAAGTGAAGAACTAAAGAGCCTCTTGTTGCGGGTGAAGAAGGAGAGTGCAAAACTTGGGTTGAAACTTAACATTAAGAAAACCAAGATCATGGCATCTGGCCCTCTCAATTCCTGGCAAATAGATGGGGAAGAAATGGAGGTAGTGACAGATTTTATTTTCCTGGGCTCCAAGATCACTGCAGATGGGGACTGTAGCCAAGAAATTAAAAGACACTTGCTCCTGGGGAGGAAAGCCATGGCAAATCTAGACAGCACACTAAAAAGCAGAGACATCACCCTGTCAACAAAAGTGCGTATAGTCAAGGCTATGGTCTTCCCAGTTGCAATGTATGGCAGTGAAAGTTGGACCATAAGAAAGGCTGAGCGCCAAAGAATTGAGGCCTTTGAACTATGGTGCTAGAGAAGACTCCTGCGAGTCCCTTGGACTGCAAGGCGATCAAATCGGTCAGTCCTAGAGGAGATCAATCCTGACTGCTCTTTAGAAGGCCAGATCCTGAAGCTAAAACTCAAATACTTTGGCCACCTAATGAGAAGGAAGGACTCACTGGAGAAGAGCCTAATGCTGGGAAAGATCGAGGGCAAGAGAAGAAGGGGACGACAGAGAATGAGGTGGCTGGATGAAGTCACTGAAGCAGTAGGCGTGAGCTTAAATGGACTCCAGAAGATGGTAGAGGACAGGAAGGCCTGGAGGAACGTTGTCCATAGGGTCGCGATGGGTTGGACACGACTTCGCAGCTAACAACAACAACAAATTTTTGTTAAAGAGTCATGCACAATGGTAAATTAAATGATGGTGATCTATTTGCCTCTTCTTGTTTTGTTTTGTGTGGAATTTTCCCTCTTTTGGCCAAGGCATCAGTTTATGCTCTGCCACATGTTAGACACTTTTTTTCATACTTTCACTGCCTCAACAATAATATTGTAGATGTCCTGGAATGATTATGGATTATAGTTTTGGTCGCCACTGCTGAACAATGTAGGTGGACCCATTTTTATACTTCATTCAGATCAGATGATATATAATAAAGGCCTATTCTCACTCTTAGTCTCAATTCCAAAGGGACTGGAAAGCCAAACAGCAATGGAGCAGAAAGTTACGCTCCAAACAACAGGAAAAAAGGTTTAATAATATCTTGCTCATTAGGCAACTTGCAGCATGTAGGGCAGGGAATAAATGTTTTTACCATCATTTCTGCATTAGAAATATAACAGTTATAAAGGGAAGAAATGGCTTTATTAAAGTACACAAGAGAGCAATTGTCCCTTAAGGACTGGAGTAGAAGAGGCAGAAGGAATTACATTAGTAAGTTTTCAGAAGTTTTATCCTGAAAGTAAATAGTAGTAATTTTGGGGATTATGAAAAATGGAGAAATGGATTTGCTAATGAATTTGCTAATGCACAGAAGAATTTTCACAGAGTATTGATATTAATGGTTTATTTCTGGAAATAAATTCATTCAAATATTAATTCTGTTCTGCAAGATGCATTATTTTTGTAAAATACTTATGTTCTGTTCAGTTTTATTTTATTTGTAATAGAATATATGAGAAATGAATGCTACGTGCTTTTATTTTTGCAAATAAACATATGATAAATATTACAAAGTTAGAAGGATACCCCTTTAGTGTGCACATTGCTCTGCACATGTGTTTTATCATTTGAAATCCAATTTGAAGGGCTGTTTAGATATTTGGTCTGTGCATACCAGTTTAAATGCTTGCTTCTCCATTTTTGCTTACTGTTTATAAACTTTTTGGTCTTCTGGGAAGTCAGCCCCCCCAGAGAAGGAAATATTAAAAAGGCAGAAAAATATATTTCCTCAAAGGATCTTAAAGAGGCAGAAAAGCATGCCCAGTTTTTCTTAATAGCCCCAAGTCTCCCTCCCCCAAACAGAAACGATCTCTATAGAAATGCAGATGTAAGTCATCCAGGAAGGTTGGAAGCCACCAGCTAGAAGATTAAGAAGACAAAGACACCTAAAATCTACATACCCCACCCAAACTCTAAGACAGGACATCATAGGATTAACCCACAGATGCCAAAGGGCACACCCAGAGTCAGGTCAGAATACATGAAACACGAAATAGCCTCAAACAGGAACAGAAAGCAACTCCAAACAAAAGGCTCAAGAGGATATAAAAACCCACTCCCTACATGTGCTCAGCCTTTTTCTCTTTTTTTTCCAGAGCCATCTTTTTGTCTGGCTTTCCTCTTCAATAAACTGCAACCTTTTTTCTAAAGCAGTCGCCATCTTGTTTATCCCCGGCTTGGACTGAACCATGATGAAGACTTTTTCTTCAACAGTCTATTAATTACTGAATATTTGGTTTTATTTAGCTGAAAACATGTAAGCTGTTTGGCTGACCCCCTCTTTTTCATACAGATAATAAAAGGCTGTAGGCCAAACTAAAAAAATTCTGCATCTTAGCATCTTTGCTACCCCCTTGTAATTTTCATTCATTTCATTCATATTGCCTGTTGAAAATGAACACCTGTGAAAGCTGTTGCCAAAAGGTAATCATGTACTGCATACCCCAATAAAATATAAAGAAAGAAGCCAAATTATGCTGCCATGACATCTGTTTTGCCATCTGCTAATGTTGCCATAAACAAACAAAGCCCATCCACTGATTACTCTGATGTTTACACTTTCAGCATAATCAGCCAAAACTCACAGTAGCAAAATATGTGTAGAACACTACAACTTCTAAGATTATTATGTTCAGCCCATTTGAGAATATAACCAACTTTAGGGATGTGTGTGAGAGAAATATAAAACTGGCAATAGCTTTCTTCTCTCCACTCTCCCCATGGCCCACATCTTTTATGAACTCTCTTAAATGAAAAGGAAAATTCTTTCTAGCTTCCGATTATAAAATAAAATTAAACTTGAAACACAGAGACTACTTATACTCAATTACAGCTAATGGAAGATGTTTGAACCTCCTGTTTTGAGGCTTCAAGTAGTATCTAAAACTTACAGCAAACAAATGGTATACATTTACCAGTAATATGAAAGCACAATCTAAGTGAGAAGTCAATAAAATGAATGATTATCAGTAGGAACCATTTCATTATAGCACCAGCTACAAAACCAAACATGGTGCTATTGAAGAAGGTTTTTTTTTAGGAAGACAGCTTTCTAACTGTCCTCTCAGGCTTGGAGCTAATGCTAGGAAAGAATCTCCTGCAGAGCATTTATGAAACACCAAATAAAACAGGGTAATTGTTGATAGTCCATTTTTCCTGCATAAATATTGCAGCTCCTGGGTCTCAAGCCAAATGTTTAATTCTGTGCAAATGCCCAAGAATGAAAATGTCATCCCTTATTATTCCCACAAAATCACTTGGAAAAATAGAGTTTGCCAAGAAAGATTGAGCATGAATAGAACAACAGGATATTGTTTGCTTGACATCAGACAAATTAGAGGGGGCAGGATCGTCAAGAAATAATATTTCCTTGTGATATTTCATTTATTTTCAGAAAATAGGAAGTTGTATTAGAAAAATTTTCTGTTACTCTTACCCCAGTGCTTTTTCTGTAAAAAAAAAAAAAGGTGCCGGAACTCACACACGTCATACAACCCACCTTGCCTACCCTACAAGCTTTCATCCAAAAAAGGTGCCAGAACTCCGTTCTGGGCGTTCTATGACAAATAAAGCCCTGTCTTACCCTATGTAATATTAGCTAAATTAGTCTTTCTTTTTTCAAAGTCATAAAAGCAGTGTATCGTTGAATGTCAGATATTGTGCGGAAATAGGCAGGAGAGGGCTGCAGCTTATGAAAATTATAAAAATTAGGAATAGTGCTCAAGGTTTTGACTTTAGGAACATTACATTGACTACTGCAGGATCCTGGATGAAAGCTTACCTTTTGCTTTGATAGAGAAGGGGACAATTATTTTTCTTCCTAGCACTTTTCTTGCAAGTGCAGGATCCACTTTTTTTCAAATCAATCAAATATTGATCCATTTGGTTGTGACAGGAATTTGACTGAGCTGCTTGTCTCCTGAGCCTCACATGGTGGGCTAGGAGAGTATGATGGGCCCAAAGTCACCCAACTGCTTTTAATGCCTAAGGCAGGACTAGAATTCACAGTCTCCTGGTTTCTAATCTGAACCACTAGACCAAACTATTTCTTTAATCAAGTAGACATGTTGCTTTGCTCCTGATTTAAATTAGTTTAAAATATAACAGTTAGTGAGCATCTACTATAGCCCTTGGTTCTCATATTGCACAAATTCCTTATTCCATTCAACATGATTCTCCCTTATTTCTCCAGGAGTTTTATTCAATGAAGTAAACACACATATCTGCTGCCCTTTTCTTTTATTTCATGCAGCAACTGTAATGGTGTTATGCTTATTGGCTAGAAATTTTTATCAGCAGGCGCACATGGGTAGTATGATAATTCTGTAGAAGAGGATGGATTTATTGTATTTTGGAATTTCAGCGGTTGTAATCATATCATTGCATGACCATTTGGGATACAATTATTATTGAATAAGGAGGAAAAGAAATGCTTTGAGCATAACTTCCTCCAGATAGGGAAGCTCTAGGGTAACATAGAATATTCAATGTGCTGAATAAATACTACAGGTATCTGCAGGAAAAATAGCCAGATAACATTGTGAGTACATCAGATTAACATTGGTCCCAGCAGCTCAAAGTCTGTGTTTCAGAAAATTAAATTGTGGAAAATGCTGAAATCATGCTACATTTGTTGCCTGGAGTTATTTATAAAAATAATAAAAACAGGATTTAAAAAGATAGGCAACTTGAACTAAGAAAGCAATTCATTAGTTTATTGGAAAAAAAACTTAGAAAATATTTTTGTTATTATTGAGACATTTTATTAGACTTCTATAGAGTTGCTTTTTATTTTATAGACTTGCATATGCTTGTTATCATTTTTTCAGTGAACACATGACCTGCATGAAAATTACTTAGTTTTTGATTTTTAAAGCTGCAGATTTTTTTCTGTTCACAATCCTCTCTTTGCTGTCCACACTTTTCTTTTTGAAAGTGCCCGGGAGTGGAACCACGTGTGTAATAGCAGGAGTTTGCCACAGGGTGGTACACTATGTCTATTTAACTGAAGAGTTTTCTAATTCAGTTGACAGTCTAGTTACAGCCCCCACCCCAGCCCAGCCCACCCCCGTTAGCGTGGTCTACCAGTAATAGAAAAGTCAAGAGACATTGCAATACCTGGATTTCTGCCAAAAGATTTCCTATTCTAAAATAAGAAATAAACTTCAGAGGATGTGATTTTATTTATAACAGTACAAAATGAGAGGGTCTGCCTCAGCTAGTCCTAAAGAGAGAAAGTGGGATTTTTCCTCAGGTTTTCACTGACATTTTTAAAGCTAATTGTGGGGATGCAAATCAAGTGCAGGGAAAAATCTTTACCTGCATGGTGAATTTATTCTGCAACATGCCATAGCTAAATTTGATTGACTACATAGTATAACAATAACTACCGTCATTGGTATATGAGTAAACATGTCTTTGTGCGGTAGGATTTTCTTTGTATAAAACAGATCTGAGAGTTACAAGAAAGGAGAAAGGATTGTGGGAGGGAAGAATGAGATAAAATGTCATCAATACTTATAAGAATTGCATACAATCTGACATAATCACATCAATATGATTTCTAATTGTCTGAGATCGTAGCAAAATGATCACAAATTGGTAGAAGGTAAACAATCTTAATTTGGGGAGTGTTATGTTGTTGAAAAAGTTGCCACATAGCCATTCACAGTCAGGTGTGCAGCACTGATAGTGTTTTTGACTAAAAAGCAATTCTTGTATAATAAAAATGTATGCACGCATAGCAGATATAACATAAAGATCAGATTCCTGACCATCTAGCTCAGCAGTCTAATATCACGATGGCTCATCTACTGTACAAGGAAACCTACTGGTCTCCTATCAGATCATTTTCAAAATTAGTCACTCCTACCAAGACTAATAGCCCTTGATCTCTTATGATATTCCTGAAATACTGTAGTCCAAGACAGCACCTCATGTTACGATAGTGAATTCCACAGTTGAATTACATGTTGTATAAAAAAGTACTTCATTTTGTCTGTCTAGATTCGTCTAGGACTCAATATCATTTGGTGACCTCTAATTATAGAATAGAATAGAATAGAATAGAATAGAATAGAATAGAATAGAATAGAATAGAATAGAATAGAATAGAATAGAATAGAATAGAATAGAATAGAATATCTTTATGGTCATTGTGTATCCCACAATGAAATTAAGTGCCACAGAGCACACTATACACAAGTAAAAACCACAAGTAAAAACACACATTATATACACACATCTTTCACATCCTATTCACCATTGCGCTGCCCCTCATATTGCACTTCAATGTTGCACTATACAGTAGTATTTAATATGGTTACAGCTCTGGGATAAAAACTGTTTTTCAGCCTATTTGTCTTTGTTTTTATTATCCTGTACCATTTGCCATATGGTAATAGTTCAAAAAAAGAATGTCCGATATGAGATGAGTCTTTAAGAATATTTTGAGCTTTCCTAAGACAGCAGAAGTGTACAGTTCGTCAGGGATGGAGAAGAGAGGGTAGCCTATAATCCTCTGGGTGATGGTAATGACCCTCTGGAGTGCTTTCCTATCTGCTACTGTGCAGTTGGCAAACCACACACAAATGCAATAGGTTAGAATGCTCTCTACTATTATAGTATGAGGGCAATTTGGAAATAAACCTCCATTTGAGCATGTGCGAGAAATTGGCAGGGATAGCAACACCTGTCCTTCAGTAGGCAGTGAGGAATGGAAGGAGAAGGTTGTGTTGCAGTTGATTCGTCTGCTAGATCAATTGAAAATGAAGCCTGCCATAGAAAATCCCGCCAAATGTGAAGTGTGTGTAGTAATAAGATTCCTGTGTATGAAAAAACTTTTTTCGCACACAGGAATCTTATTACTACACGCACTTCACATTTCGCGGGATTTTCTATGGCAGGCTTCATTTTCAATTGATCTAGCGGATGAGTCAGCTACAACACAACCTTCTCCTTCCACTCCTCACTGCCTACTGAACTATTGCATATGGTGCCATAGGATGGGCATCACTATCCCCGCCTATTTCTCGCACATGCTCAAATGGAGGTTTATTTCCAAATTGCCCTTGTACTTTGAGAAGGAGAAAAGTTGTTTCTCCTTGTCCATTTTATCCATACCATGCATAATTTTGTATTCCTCAACCATAGCCTTCCCTTTGCCTCCTTTCTAGACCAAACAGTCCTCAAATAGGGATGCTGCCCTATCCCTTGAGCCTCTTAATTGTTCTCCGATAAACCATCTCTAGCTTTACTACATCATTTTTGAAGTATGCCAACCAGAGCTGCACATAATATTCTCGATGTAGTTGCACCAATGATTTATATAAAGGGCATTATAATACTGTCATCACTATTTCCAATATCATTTTTATTATCTCTAACAAGCTTTTGGCCTTTTTTTTTTTACAACAGATGTGCACTATGTTGGCATCTTCATTGAACTATTTATCATCATTCCATGAACTCTTTCCTTTTCACTTCTGATCCTATTAGTTTTTATAAACAGTTGGGGCTTTTGGCAGCAATGTGCTTTATTTTACACTTGCTCACATTGAATGGCTCCTTCCATTTTGATATCCACTCCCCTAATGTGCAGAGATTCCTTTGGAGTTTTTCAGACTCCCTTATTGTTTTTACCACTCAGAACAATTTAGTGTCATCAGCAAACTTGGCTATTCCATTAAACACCAGGTGATTCCAGGTAATTTATAAATATGTTAAAAAAGCACTGATCCTAGACCAGGGGTGTCAAACTCAATTTCACTGAGGGCCGCATCAGTATTGCAGTTGCCCTCAGGGGCTAGGTGGGCATGGCTAGAGTGCGTATGGCCTACTGCAGAGGTCTTCAAACTCGGCCCTTTTATGACTCATGGACTTCAACTCCCAGAATTTCTCAGCCAGGCATGCTGGCTGAGGAATTCTGGGAGTTGAAGTCCATGAGTCATAAAAGGGCCGAGTTTGAAGACCCCTGGCCTACTCGGTGGGCATGGCTAGAGTGCGTATGGCCTACTGGGTGGGCGTGGCCAGCTCTACATGGTTCGCATCAAGGGGGCCTATGGGGGCCTGGGCAGGAGTGGGACAGATCTGAGGGTCTCTGGCAGAAGGAGGGTCTCTGGGCCAGGGCCAAGGCAGTGGGGGCCGTTACCTCACTGTTTCCAGGATGGCTTTGCAGGCCACATGAAACCACTTCGCGGGCCGGATCTGGCCCCCGGGCCTTGTGTTTGACATCTCTGTCCTAGACAGAACCCTGGGGGACCCCACTAGTTACCTCTTTTCATTGTGAGAAATGACCATTTACTTTTACTCTTCATTTTCCATTCTTTACCCCATTGCTTATCTACAAGAGGACCTACCTTTTTATTCTATGGCTATTAAACTTATTCAGAATCAACCTTTGATTATGTTGGAGCCTCTATTATTGTGATTTTAAACAGCAGCCAAGCTTTCTGGAGAGCGATTGCCCTTTTGGCTTTCTATTTAAGTTATCTTTTCATCAATCTATTCAGTTCTGAGAATTTCCCTTCTTCGAAGTGAAATATAACTATGCGGAACTTGCTATGTAAGTTAACCCATGTCTGAATGCTGAATTTTATTGCACTATTGCACTATAGTCACTATTTCACATTATGAAGATGCAATAATAATGATATTTTATTGAGAATCAATTCTCATTTTCTAGGTATGGTAGGTGATAAATTAGTAGCATATTATAAGAATTTGTAGTGTTGTGTAGTCAATGTTAGCATAGGTTATACCAGGGGTAGGCAACCTCGGCTCTTTTATGACTCATGGACTTCAACTCCCAGAATTCCTGAGTCAGCATAGCTGACTCAGGAATTCTGGGAGTTGAAGTCCATGAGTCATAAAAGAGCCGAGGTTGCCTACCTGTGGGTTATACCAAAGAATTGAAATTGACAGTATCCCACATGATGGGAAATCTGATTGCACAGAGTTCCTCATTGTGTGGAAGACCGCAGCTGTGCACCAGCCAAGTATGCTTATAATCTATGGTGGGAAGCATTGCAATCAGAGTTAGAAATATCTGTCTGTGGAATACCTTCCCGTAGGAGTCAAAGAAAAGAAGAACAACCTTGACTGCCAAGAAAGGCTCTGTTTTCTCTGGCAGGAAAAGGAGAAATGATCACAGAGACCCATGAAGAGAAGAGAAGGATCAATTGGAGCTCTGCAGGTTCCTTCTCCAAAAGAATCAGAATAGAGGAGGGTATGTAGTTATTTTCCTGCTGGAAGCTGCCCAAAGTCATTGGAGTTTATTTATTTATTAAATTTAGATGGTGCCCATCTCACTGTTATAGTGGCTTTCAGCTGCTGGGTGGCATGCAAATTGGATTGATAAATAAATGAACCTGGCCCCAAGATAGAGGCACCAATGTGGTGACCTATTCTCAATTACAATCTCAAAGTCGGGGCAAGGGAGATCTGTGGTCAAGCACATTGTTAATATCAGGCTCTTCTTTAATCCTAATGCACATATAAATGGACCCTTTGTACTTGGCTCTCCTTCTAAGAGGAAGTAACTAGCTAAATATTTAGCTCAGTCTTTCCCCGTCATGTATTTTCTTTCTTGTTTTTCAATTAAAGTTAAAATCCTGTTTCACTTATCTTTCCCCAAACTGGATTCTTAGGGATGCTCATACACACAGAAAAAGTCATTTTCTCTGACACCACTGTCATAGACAAATCACTACTTGAAGAAGCTGAACCTTAAAACTACCTATAACCTCAGCTGGAGTGGAAAATAAATGTGACTGATTTCCTCTGGGACTGTGAATCTAGAACATTTTCGGAGCCTTTTCAGGGAATTTGTTGCAGGTAGTAGTTTTAATAAGATCTTCATCTCCACCAGAAAGATTGGAAATGATCACTCCCAAATGTCTTTGCTTAAACCATAAAGCTTGTCTTAGCTCCTTGGTATTCTGGGGAGCTAGATTAATGAAACATTTGGTAGAATGGCTAGAGTATAGATGTCAGAAAATGTCTTGCAACATGATCAATTACCAATAAGAACTACAACAGAGGACTTCAGAGGTGTTGGATCTCTGTCCATGACTAATTTACACGTTGTATTTCCTTTAGATTCTATTCCAATGCCATAGCACAGAGAAAGATTTGAGAAACATTTAGACACAAGAGATCTATTAAAATCAGCATTAATAAGGCTTCTGCTGACTGAGTTAAGGAAAGTCGTATATTCCTTCTGTTAACTACATTACAGGTTACTCCTGTCCAAATGCTGATATCTGACAATGTTTATCAGATCATAAGCCTTCATTGTGGCCTATGGTAGAATGGTTGAATTGGTGGATTTAAAGTGCTGGCAAGAAAATAGCTCAATTCTCTCTGACAGAGAGAGGTTAAGGCCACATAACTGAAAACTGCCAAATTGGGAAATGCTAAAGGTAAAAACAATGTTACAGCAAAGTCTTATCATACTACATGAAGTATCAGCCTTATGACTTTTGAAGCCTTAGATCAGGGGTCCCCAACCCCAGGTCTGTGGACCAGTACTGGGCCATGGCATGTCAGCAACCGGTCCACACAAACAAACAAAGCCCCATCTGCGGGATGCAGGTAGCATACAAACCCATGCACTCTCCAGTCCATGGAAAAACTTTTCTCTGTGGAACTGGTCCCTGGTACCCAAAATGTTGGAGACCTCTGCCTTAGATTCACAGATCTAAGTACTCTAAAAATTGCTATAGAATTCATTAATACTGCTGTCTTCTTTGTTTTGATCATTCCTGAATGTCCATGTCAAATTACTCTTTCTTTAGTAGACATTTTATTTAGTAATATTTTTCTGAAATTATATTAGTTATCCATTAGTTAGGATAGCAATTGTTATTTTTTATTCTTTGCCTACATGTTTAGGCTCTTTGCATTAACTATTGTAAACTATTCTTTATGATTGTTATATAGCTGTTTCTACTTTGCTTCTGTTTCCAGGACTAGAGACCTCTGCTTCTTTTCCTTATCAACCTTATAATTTCATTCTGAAATCTTTCTTTCACTTTGTGGGTCAAATAAAACATCTCAGACTGAAACCTTGTTCTCTATTTGGTACTGATAATCCATACATTCTCTTAAGTATTCTCCTTTTTGGTATGCTGTGAAAATCGTAATGTCATTGTGAGTTACTTGCTTTGCAAATGAATGTGATGGTCAACTAGGGCTCTATGCTGTATGACAAATTACTGTTTACTAGATCTATGCAATGTGGCTTGCATTTAGGCCTCTATGGTGAAGTGTTACAATATGTCAGGTGAACAATTTGTGGTGCAATTTGTCTGACTGAGACACTTCATTTTGATTCTGAGCTTTCTCTGGCATTTCCATAGACAGAGGTCTCTTCCAATTCCTGGATATTCTAGAACAGGCCCCCAAATTGGCATTAAATAAAACAACATACCACATCCACTTCATTGTTTAGAGGCAGGGGACCACAATCATGAAACCACATTGTAGGAGCACTTCACTCACATTTCATTACCTTTGAAGCAAACTACCCTTGCAAAGCTTTTTATTGTTGACAGCCTTATAGTTATAGTGTTGATCAAATATTATTTATAAGTTTCATTATTTATTTAACCATACTGCAAGGTCTATTTGACACCTTCCTGATTTTTATAACCAGCTAAATAAACCAGGCAAACTGTTCCTAGGTTTTAGAAGGCAATGAATAATATAGTATTATTATTGTTATATATATATTACATTAGTAATATTTTCCTTAGATACCACTTTTTGAAAGAAAAAAAAAATTCTAAATCAGTTTGCTCCATTCAGTAATAATTTGTATGTGAAGGTTAGTTCATTTTCATGGTAATATTCTTTTCTCAGTGGAGTAATTTGTCCACTGCTTCATTCAGTGCTTTATAGATCAATAATGTTTATTATCAACCAAATGATTGATCCATATAATTGTGTGCAGAAAAAATGCAAATAATGGATCAGTAGAATGTACATGACTGTTTCACTTCATTCTGTCCTCCTTCTGCAAACCAAAGGTCTGAAGACAGTGACTTACCTCGTTCACATGATCTGCCCAGGTAACCTGTACCAGAACAATCGCAGACATATCTGTTCCAGCCATCTCTACATATGCCATTGTTTTTGCATGGGTTGCTTAGACATGGCTTTGCTGTTTCTCTTGAACAGGAGGGTTTCACCCCAGATGTGCTCTGGATTTCTGCCATTTGACGAATATCTTTACTTTGTCCATCAATAAACAAGTCTCGAATACACCCCACATAGCCATAATTTAGAAGGGCTGTCCAGACCTCCGTTGGAAAGACAAGGCCAGCTTTATTTTCTGGCAAACCTCCAAGGTATAAATCATCATCTAGATCCAAGATCTCACTTTCTCCTGGTGCAGTATAAGGACTTCGCATCGTGTTGACAGAAATAGTACCTATTTAGGAACAAAGTATAAGTAATTCATTTGAGACAGCATGTTCTAACTATTTATTATTGGTATTTATATTCTAATTCTCAGTGAAAGTCATTCCCCCCCAGTAATTATAATAAATATTTTTAAGATCATATGCATTTATCTGGAGAACAATTGAAACTTGAATAAATTATTTTAAAAAGGAATAGAAATAACTCATTCAATTGTTATTACAAGAATTAATCATGCAGAATGAATTATAATTCTATGTTTGTTCATTTGTTTTATTTGCTGATAAAAACAAGGCAATTTTTTTCACCAATATATTTGCAGGTGGGTATATTGATTTTCTAACATGGTAGATACTACCCAAGATTGTGTGATGAAACCAATTTAATTCCTTTATAGCATATAATTTGATCATCTGTATTCAATAGTATGAAGATGGCACATTTTGTACTAGGCTCGCATGATACTTGATTCTTTTTCTTCCAAGAAGTAAGAACATTAATCAATTAAACAGTCAATCAATGCACAAATACATATACCATGTGAATGGGAGACAAAAATTAGAGCCAGCAAATGTCTAAAAGGATTATTCTTAGTAATGGGCAAATGTAATTTTATGACATTGAAAAAAAAATTAAAATAAAACAGATGTAAAAAAATAGCAGAAAAATGAAATGAATGTTTCTTCATATGTTTGAGGAACTACATATCATATTAGTGAAATGTTTCCACTGCTATGTAAAATAACTTGAATGAAAAATGGCACTGAAGAACAATCCAAAATAATTAAAAACAACTTAAAAAGTAACTAGTATAAATATGAAAAAAGAGGACACTATGGAAACTCATTTGAGGAACCCACAATTTGCTGTGTCTTGTCAGATGGTATCCAAACCAGGGCACCACTGTTATTTTCAGGATGCATGAGAGAGGAAAACAGCGCTAGGATCAAAACATGATCAGAGCATTTCCAGCTGTTTCTTATATTGAAATGATTTGATCTTAAACATTAAATATGAATTTAGATTAAGTATGTTTCTGTTCTAAGCACATTTGCATAATTTATCTGTCCTGTTTCTTGGGATATATGGAGCAGCAGTAAATGAACTTTGACTGACATTGCCATTTAGAACCATCATAATATGTTATTTGAATTATTTAACATTTATGAAACAGACTGTTCCTCCTAAAATCCTGAGACAAATAAGACTTCACAAAAATGAGACATCTGAATGGATCAAACTCCTTTTCCCTAATTTTTTAAATTATTTAAAGAGTTTTATTTTAATCAAAGATTTTTAAATAATAGCAGTGTCTTTTGAAGGATATTTTTTTCAAGCTATGCCTCTCAGTGCATAGTAACCATGCTGTAAAAAAGTTAGTTACTCTACCCAGTTTATTCAAACCTGAGCTTTGGAACATTTCCCTAAATAAAAATTGCAAACCTAAATATTGCCATTGTATAGGCAGAATTTCAAGAATTTGCTTTCCTAAAAGTAAACTTTTGAACAAAACAGGCTGTAGTTTCTGAGGAGATATGCATAAGGTTGCAGTAGAATTGATTGTTGATTAGCACAATACTCTTGCCAGCAAACTATGCCAGGCACATAAAAATGTTTACAAAGTAGAGAAAAATGAAAGAAGCAGGATCTAAGTCTAAATTTTCAAAGTATATATTTAAACTCAGATTTGTCCTCGTGTTTAAGCATAGGTTAGACAATAACTGAGATTGTTAATTATGTAATACAGTACTGCCAGCTGGAGCTTTCCTCCAATAGGTTTTTTTATATCCTGTATGCAAACCTTCTTCATGCTAATAGTGGGCACAAACCCCTCCCCCATTTCTTTTCTAGTCATTATAATTTGATGTGACAAAGCAAAAGTTGTTTTCGGAATTGACGCAAAGGAGAATTGTGGAGAAATCTTCATATCTGGAGAATGGTGCCCTTGCTCCCTTGTGTGTTAAATCCTGCCTTTTTGTATCCAATCACATTTCACTGGCATGCAGATTCACTTCCCACACATTTAAATTAAATTTCAAGTTGACGTCTTTAGGGAAACTTCCATTATAGATCTCTGCCTCCTGAGAAATTGGAGAATTCTTCTTTCCCTGAAGAATCACTGATCTAATTTCCCTGCTTACAAATTTGATGGAGAATTTTGAAAGACATTTGTCTCCAGCTCTTTTTTCCTTCTGCTACAAAAAGGCTGAGTTTTAGCCATGAACCAAACCCTGCATGTCAAGGTAATGCATCCCAAAGAGCTGCTCCCCAATGAGGAAAGATCTTCAGTGGTGTACAAAATCAAATGCAAGAACTGTCACTGTAACTACATTGGGGAAACAACCCAAAAGGCTCAAAACCAGGATCCATGAGCATAACTGGCAATCTGACAGCAAGAACAACGCTCACAAGTATGGGTACATATGTCCAGCCACGATCATACTTTCGATCTTGCAGGGGCACAGACCATCGCCCGAGATGCCACCAAGGGCAGCCAGCTACTTAAGGAGGCTTCGTTGTCAAACGGATATTCGATCAATCGTCACATAGATCTACTGCCTGCTTATCAGGCACTAAGGGGGTGAGAAGAACAGTGTTATAACTTATGACGGGTGCAACGAGCCCCATCCTTGCAGGATCGGGACGGTGTGGCTACATGAGAAAGAACAGCAGCCCTCGCAAGGGAGGAGTCCCCAGCACGTCCCTCACCAAACCTAAGGATGGGTGCCACTAGGGGGCCAACCTATGGGCATTCAGACATGAATCAGGCAGACAAGGAGATGACTACAAGCGAGAAAGTGACTCCCGAGCTTACAAACATTGATGCGGGACAGCTAGGAACTATATGGTCGATTGGAGTGGGTAGACTGGTGACCCGCTGAATGAGCAGGGCACAAAAACCACCAGCTTTATAAGCAATCTCCCTGAACTCCGGCTTTTACTCTGATGACGTCGGCAGTTAGCCAACAAAAGCTAAGTGGATTAGTAAACAGTTTTGTTTATATTTTATCCTGGTATTCGATTGTCTTCTTTTCAAATATATATATTTGAAAATATATATACAATTCCATATTCACTCCATAATCCCTCTAAAGTGTTTGAGACTTTCTGTATGCTCATTTTAATTTCTTCCAACTTTATAATGGTGAGAAGAGACAGGGAATACTATGAGGCAATTAGTTCTCCTCCAGCCCATAAATTGGAGAGTGCGAAAATCATCGTTCAGTCAATTTAGTGGCTTAAGCTAGAGCTTCTCTTGGAGTAGTCATAGTCTCCCCCATCTATATCTCACATAGAAGAGAAACAATAATTTCTAGTATCCCTTTCCCTGTATTTTCAAAATGCAAGTAGTTCTTGACTTATGACCATAACTGGACTAGAAACTTCATTGTTAAGCGGTGCAGATGTTAAATGTGGCATCATATGATCACAACTTGCTACTTTCCCTGCTAGCTTCCTCCTTGACTTTGCTTGACAGAAGCTGCTTGGGAAGGTTACAGTGGCAATTAAGTGATCCCAGGATGCTGCAACCATCATAAATGCAAGCTGGTTGCCAAGCACCCAGATAGTGATCATGTGATCGTGGGGATGCTGCAACAGTCATAAGTGCAAGGATTTGTTGTCACTTTTTTTCAGCATCTTGCAACTTCAAACAGTCAACAAAAGGAACAGTTGTAAGTCTGTTCATCATACTACCTGTATAATGAAATGTGATTATTTGGTCACTTTGAATAAAACAAGCAAACAAATTGGTGTAAGAAAAAAGCTATTTATCAAAGTATCACTTTTTTTGCTTATTATTTCTCATTCAAATCTGTGATGATGGCATAATGCCATCCTTTTGCAACAGATACTTTCCCAACAACTGCAACCAAGTAAAAATATACAGGCTGTGTATGGGGAAGTGGGTAGAAGTAGCGAGAAAGTTATGGCTTATTTGAATCCAGAAGGCAAGGAGGCAGAGAGAAACAAAAGTTAGTGTGAACAGAAAAAAAGGGAATCCACAAGCCCTGAAGAGCACTAGCATTGCCAGTCAACATAATGGAAAAGGTTGCAGTCTTAGCTCATCTACTTAAAGAACTAGGTAGCAGGGGCAATACTTCATTGATCTTATCTAAACTGAGAACCTAAGTAGAGTTAGGCTTGGCTAGTGCTTGGATGGGAGGCATCCAGGAAATACCAGAGGTATAGTGGGAAACATACTATAAGTAATCAAGGACCACTTCTGAATAGTTTCCAAGAAAAATGCATGGAAGTGTCTATGAGGTCAGCAGAAACAGAGACTGCACCCAATATTTACCTTATGGAAAAAAGATGGCAGCATTTCACCAGTGCCTCATTGGAGCAAATGCTGCATGTGAAAGGGCCAAAACTGCAAGTAAGGTAACAGCTCAGTAATATATTATTCAAAAGCCTTATCAATCTATGTCAGAATCACAACAAGATGGTTACTGGGAAACAATTTAGTTGTCTATTGTTTGTGGATCTATTATTAGTAAGAAAAATAATCTTTCCTCTGTTCCTACATTTAGATGGGAGGAAGCTTAAGCCTTAGAAACATTTACCATGCTTCTTTAATGGAATATAAACTAATTTAAAGTTCTCTTTGAAATCTAAAATCTATACTTAGTTAGACATAAAGGTGATGATTTTTTCTGCCTACTTTTAATGTAGGGGGGTGGGTGTGTATGCATGTGTGTATGTGTGTGTGTTTTCTCTAATAGCGAATCATATCACAACATTTTGCAGAATGCAGATATACTGGCATGCATATTATTCTTTTTCTCCTAGAGTTTGATCAATAATGGATTCTGGGAGTGCCAGAAAAAATGTAAAAAATAAAAAGAGAGAGAGAGAGAGAAGTGCAGTGCCATGCTAAAGGACAAAAGGGAAAGCACAACAGGTTAATCAAAAGCTCTTAGTGGTCCTTTTAAGCTCCGAAAGTGCACAGCAGTAAAATGCAGTTCTCATTAATTATTTTCTGGGACTAGCAATTCATCTGGGATAAGTGCTTGTATATCAGAACATACTTTTTTTCTTAGGCTTAGGGCTACATTTGATCTTTGAGTGATATATTAGGAGATGCACTACAAAAAAGAGAGAAAAAATATTTACTTTAAAATTAAAGCAATATACTTAATGTAAATACTTTTTAAAATATATTTTCCAAGCAACATCAGGTGTTTTGGGGGCCATGCCTAAGGCTTTGAGGAAAAGTTGTTCAGTCGCTAAGTCATATCTGACTCTTTGCAACCCCGTGGACCATAGCAAGGCAGCCCCCCCCCCAGTTTTCCACTATTTCCTGGAGTTTGCTTAAATTTACTTTCATTGTGTTAATGACACTATCTAACCATCTCATCCTCTTCCATCCCCTTCTTCTTTCCCAACATCATTGTCTTTGCCTATGAGTCCTTTCTTCTCATTAGGTGGGCAAAGTATTTGACCTTCAGCTTCAGAAACTGTGCTTCCAAAGGACAGTCATGCTTGATTTCCTTTAGGATTGACAGATTTGATCTTTCAGTCTAAGAGATTCTCAAGAGGCTTCTCCAGCACCATAATTTGAAAAAATTGAGGTAGAGAGGTACATGCAATTTTATAAATCATATCTAGGCAAAATTAACTGCCTTATTCTGAACCTAAACATTTACTGTACCTGTTTTTTAAAAAAACACTGCTGCATCTAATTAGTATCGCAAAAAACAAAACAAAACAAAAAACAAAACAAATAAAAACCCTGTATCAGAGTATCACTTCTTTTACCAGGTTAGGGCTTCTCATCTGCATATGTAATCATCACAAATTTCACAGGATCACCATGTTTTTAAGCGTCCTCAGAGCAAACTCTATTCTACAAAAGCTCTGGAATTCCAAGCAAATGAAATCAATAAATGATTTGAAACCTAAAACTGAAATTTGAATTCAATAAACAGTTGTAGTTAAGCATACCAAATCTGAATGGCAGTTTTCTCTGTTTCCTACATCTAGTGGCAATCCAGATTTTTGCAGCACAGATGCGGTAACTTCATATTGCTCTTTTTAGGTTTTCTCCCTGGGAGGTTTTCTCTGGATATTTAATGCCCAGTTTTCCAATGGTGGAGCATGACAATGATGATGATGATAATCATCAACAACAACCAATTAAGGACAAAGGTGGCTTGATTAACAATAAATAAATTTATTTGCTGCAGAACGGATGCCTCTCATTCAACCAACAAGATAGCATACATTAACATTTATAATGATTGTTTTATGCTTCCCAGAGTCACTTTTAGTGAGATCAGCAGCTATTTTGATTAATAAACCAAAGTTGGCTGGGTGATTTTGTAACAGTCATTCATGCTCAATCCAATTCATTTCACAAGGTTGTTGTGGGGAACATGGAGAAGAAGGAATATTTGCTGCCTTGAGTTACTTATAAAGTAATAAAAGCAGGATGAAAAACCCGAATGAATGAACGAATGAACGAATGAACGAATGAACGAATGAACGAATGAACGAATGAACGAATGAACGAATGAACGAATGAACGAATGAACGAATGAACGAATGAACGAATGAACGAATGAACGAATGAACGAACAAACAAACAAACAAACAAACCGAGCCAGCTATAGAAGAGCTTGTTCTGTACCAGCCTGCTACCGGCCTTGCAGAAAGGCAACCCCTGTACAAACGGCAGAGGCTGGAGAGCGTCTGAGGCTGGAAAACGTCTGCCAAGATTTATTATACAAACAAGCAACAAAACATGAAACCAGATACCGGAACTTTGATCCTCAAACGGAGCGGTTGCTTTCAGCAACCAGCCCTTCCCCAAACACTCCCTTTATTAGAGTTCAGGGCGTGGCCTCCCTGTGCCTCCTTCCGAGGAGTCCCACAGCCTTTCTCTGCTTGCTCCTGCTTGACTGCCTCCTGCGTCGGGCGTCCTTGAACAGGGCCAGCTGTGGGTCATCATCATCCGCACTGTCGGGCTCGCGCAGCTGAGAAGAGGGGCCTGGCTGGGGGCTCTGCGAAGCCTCCAAGCCATCATCAGCAAGTTCGTCTTCAACACCCTCCTCCTCCCCCTCGTCTGAGTCATCCGAGTCATCCGACCCGGCTGCCGGACCCACAGGCTGACCCTGAATCACAACAGAGCTACAGTATCCTTCTTGCCTCCTATTTAATATTTTGAAGTGAGGGGAAATTAAGAATCCTTTCCTGAGTTGATTACACAGGACAGGCAGTTCCTGTTCTGGGAATGTAGTTCAAGTTACTTTGGAAGTTGTCTCTTGATCTGTCTATTCGGGATAATTTCCGCCTTATTTCCAACTTCTGCTTACAGGATATTTTGGGTAAAGCTGCTACTTCCATTAATAACACATTTCTGGGTTTTTGACAGAAATGGCATTAGATGGTCTGGAAGATGATGTTTGTTAGGACACAGATGAAGGAAGTATGGCCTTCTGGTCCTGTCAATGACATTTGATATCATTATGCTTCTGGAATGCTAGAGAAGGCTGGGGATAGGAGGCCTTTTCTATAGTGATTTCAGTTTATCTTCCTCTTTCTTCTATACATTCATCCCCTCAAATTTCCTGTCTCTCAATAAACACATGGTCATTACATCCCTGGTGGTATACTCTTTGTTAATCTCTCCCCCAACATCAACATTAACATCCTGAAGAGGTGGATGTTCTAGTATTTAGGAAGTTCTGCCTTCTAAATACCTTACTGGGATGTGTTAGTGATAGCTAGTTAGTCAATTAACATTTGCCATTACCTCCCATTCTCAGTTTGTGAATAGCTAATCCCTTTGAACTGAGTTTATTATTTGAGCAGTGGTTAGAAATAAAGCAGATATTCATGACTGAACCTAGCTATTTCTAGTGAAGTTCTGATATGTGCAGAAATAGACTGTTTTTTCCTGATTATGTTGTATGTATTATAAACAATAGTTACAAGGGTAGGTGAAGTAAAGTTTTTTTTTATAAATACACTGTTTTCAGAAATTGCTGCTAAATTGCAAATACAATCAGTTGTTTGATTCTGTTTCTGCTGTTAAATTCTATTTAGAATTCTATTTAGAATTCTATTAAGAATATTGCAATCATACTATCCTTTACTTAGGAATAAACTTCAATGAACTCAGCAAGACTCTGAACTGAACAGGCATATATAAAATTGAAATAGCCATTTACCTTCCACAGATATTTTGCATTGGTCAGAAAGAAAAGAAAAAACGTGAGGGCAGGGGGAGGTTTGGAAGAACATGCTAGTGTGTTATTTATGCTAACCATTGGGATGTCATGGTAGGTGATCCAATTTTAAAATGTGGGCAACTCTGCAACTGTTCCTCTATGAAAGAATACCTGGAAGAAAACCTTGACAGTCTAAAATTTTAAACATGCTTACTATGGCTAAATACTTGTAAGTGTTCTGTACCAGCCTGCTACCGGCCCTGCAGAAAAGGCAGGGACAACCCCTTTTACAAGAAGACAAGAGGCTGGAACTAAGCCTACCAAATTTATGGATACAAAAGCAAACAAGACACGAACCATGAAACAGGAGCTATTCAAGCGGTTGCCTTCAGCAAACCAGCCCTCCCACGCATTCCCCTTTTATACAGTTCAGGGCGTGGCTTCTCTCTGCCTCCTTCCGAGGTGCCCCATTGCCTTCCTCTGTTTACTCCTGATTGACTGCCTCCTGCGTCGGGCGTCCTTGAACAGGGCCAGCTGTGGGTCATCTTCATGCATGCTGTCAGGCTCACACAGCTGGGTCTCCGTCGTGACCAGATGGGAGGGGCCTGGCTGAGGGCTCTCATCAGCAAGCTCTCCAACCCCCTCAGCAAGCTCTTCAACACCCCCCTCCTCCTCCTCTGAGTCGTCCGACCCAACTGCCGAACCCACAGGCTGACCCTGAATCACAACAGTAAGGCATAACAGACTTAAAAAGCACAGAGGGAACTGCCTCCCAAGGAATGGAAACCTGGTGCTTTATTTGTTTTGTCATTATGATGATTGGTCATGACCTAAGTTTTCTATTGTTTACAGACATCTAGTTAGGGCACCTATCCCCTACTTCTTGGGGTTCTATGAAACAAGAATAATTTAAAAAAGTACTTGAATAAGTTGGAAAGTGTCATATAGTTTTACACACAGAGAGACATAAAAAAAACCTCCTAGATGGCATAAGGGGACAGAGAAAGGGAAAGAAATACTTCCAACAATGAAATGGATATCTGGAAAATGTTACTCTGATTGAGACTGTGATTATTCCAAGCCTCTAATTATATACTCTGAAAAAAAAAGCCATGTGCCTCTTTCCACCCTATAATTTTTAGCACTTAAACTGGAATACAGGTTTTAATTCAAAATTTCAATGACATTTTAGCTGTTAAATGTAGGCTTAGCAGTGAAAACAAACTGTTTATATAGTCTGATTTACACTGGCACGTACAAGTAGAATTTGGCCATAATGAATTTCTTGTCTGATTTTAAAGCACGATCATCATTTTTCAGATGTTTGGATAGCAGCTTGGTTAAAGAAACCCATTTGAAGGGCTTCTGTCTTTTTTCTTTCAACATCCTGAAGAGTTTAACAAAACATTAAACTGCTCAAGGAACCTCATAACACAATTATTAATGCAATCTTGTCGTGTTGCAAAAGCCACAGACAGCAAAGCTTTACTGAATGCTTTTGTGGGATTTCCAGCCTCCCACTTTCACCTCTTCCTCCTCTCTGCTTTACCTGCAAGGATGGCAATGCAGTAATAACAGACAAACATTTCCCATAGGTATGAGTTAATGAGCCTCTTCAATTATATTCATTATCTCAGCAATTTCATTTCAACAAATTTGCTTTCTAAAACTGAGGCTTGGCGGCAACATTACGTCAGGCAGTAGCAGAGGAAATGAAAGGAAATAGGGACAGTATCAGCTCTGTTAAGATGCCCCTTTTGTCTGAATCGTCCCTCTTCCATTGCTCATTTAATAGTCATTAGCATTTCCATTATCCACCACCGTACTGCAGCACAAGCAAGAAGGGGAGAGATTATTTTGGCTGCTGAGTAGTGTCCTTCTCCTTGCTATGATGGTAGAATAGTCAGTCACCAAAGAAGCTTACAACTTTTAAATGAAGGTATGATGCTGAGCATGCTTCCATTTGTAACTAACTGCAATTTGTTGTTTCATCTGAAACAAATGATGTTTCTTATAATCTGACAGGGAGAAGTGCGAATCAGGTATTACACATCAGTCATGCAAGAAAAGAAAGGTACCCAAAAAGAGAAGCCACCTTCTGGTTGGTGATTCAATTATAAGGGATGTAAATATAGGAAAGGATACTGAGGTTTCAAAAGAGGTCAGGTGTCTTCCAGGTGCTACTGCCAGTAGGGACAAGAAGCGTATTTTCAAAATAGTCAACAATGCCAGCAATGACTGTGATGTGGATGCTGTTGTACATCTTGGCACTAACGATCTGTCCCAAAAGGATGTACTCTGTGTGCACAATGATTTCCAGAGCTTGGGGCAGGAACTCAGCAGAATAGGCTGTAGGCTCACTTTTTCAGAGGTCTTACCAGTGTATAAGGAGCAAAATGGAAAAGGCCAGCGTATAGCAGAATTTAATATGTAGCTAAAGGAGTGGTGGAAAGGAGAAGGCTTTGGTTATATTAGTCACAATGTCTGTAACTGGTCCAATGAAAAAATGTACAATAGAGATGGTCTGCATCCATCCAAGAAAGGGACTGAGTTACTTGGCAATACATTCACAGCTTTTCTGGAGGAATATTTAAACTAAACAACGGGGACAGTGAGTTAATTGACACAGAACATCACTGTCACCGGCAATCTAAGAAAATAGGGGAACTCAGGCACCACACAAGTTATGTAGCAAGTAAATACAGGGTCAGTCATAAGGGACGCAAATGTCTATACACCAATACACAGAATATGAACAGTAAGCAGGGTGAACTAGAAATTCAGGTAAATGAGGGCAGATATGATATTGTTGCCATTATGGAAACATGGTGGGATGAAACCCACCAATGGAACACATAGCTAGAGGGATTTAAATTATTTAAAAGAAACAGACTTAACAAAAGAGGAGGTGGAGTTGCTCTATATATAACAAATAACTTTATCTCTACAAAAATAGAGCACAACAATGATGAAAACTGTAAACTTGAATGCATTTGGGTCAATATAAAATGGGGAAAAATGACATTGCCATAGGTGTATACTATAGGCTGCCCAACCAAGCAGAGGAAATAGATGAACGTTTTGCTAGTCAGCTAACTAAAGTATGTAGGAAGCACATCACAATAGTAATGGGGGACTTTAACTACCCTGACACCAACTGGGAGACAAACTCTGCAGCAAGTGGAAGATCAAACAGATTCCTGACAAACCTAGCAGACAAATTTCTCTCCCAAAAAGTAGAGAAGGGAACTAGGGGATTAGCCATATTGGATTTAATTCTCACTAACAGAGATGAAATGATAGAAGGTGTCGAAGCCACAGGAACCCTGGGGGGAAGTGATCATGCAATATTGGAATTCAACATTCTGGAAGCATAAGCAATAGAACACAGTCAAACTAGAGTCTTGGACTTTAAAAGAGCTAATTTCAATAAAAAACAAGAAAAAAGTTAAGGAAATGATTGGTCCATTAGTGGAGGAAAGTGGCAAGAAGGTGACAAGCAAAAGGGAGAAAGCAGAACTATTTAACTCATTTTTTGCATCCATCTTTACACAAAGGGAAAAAAACAGTCCAACCTACCAAAAACAGTGCTATAAAAACAGAATAGAAACACAAGTTAAAATAGGCAAGAAAATGGTAAGTGAGCACCTGCCAGCCTAGACAAGTTCAGATCACCAGGACCAGATGGATTACAACCCAAGGTTCTGAAGGAACTGGCAGATGTGATCTCAGAACCACTGAACTAGATCTTTCAAAGATCCTGGAGCACTGGGGAACTACCAGAGAACTGGAAGAGAGCTAATGTAGTTCCCATCTTCAAAAAGGGGAAAAAATAGAGCCAGGAAACTACAGACCTATCAGCCTGACCTCAATACCTGGGAAGATTCTGGAAACAAACAAACAAATCAAAGTCATCACTAAAAGCCAACATGGGTTTCTCAAAAACAGATCATGCCAGACAAATCTTATTGCATTCTTTGATCAAGTGACAAAATTAGTGGACCAGAGCAATGCTGTAGATATAATTCACTTGGACTTCAGTAAGGCATTTGAGAAAGTAGATCACAATCTACTACTTGATAAGATAGAAAAATGTGGGTTAGATACCATCACCACCAGATAGATTCATAGCTGGCTGACAGGCCGTACTCAGCGTGTGGTCCTCAATGGAACTGCATCTATATGGAGGGAAGTGTATAGTGGGGTGCCCCAGGGCTCTGTTCTAGGCCTAGTGCTCTTCAACATCTTCATCAACAATTTGGATGAGGGGATAGATGGGGAACTCATCAAATTTGCAGACGACACCAAGCTGGCAGGAATAGCCAACACTCCAGAAGATAGACTTAAGATACAGGAGGATCTGGAGAGACTCGAACACTGGGCGCTATTTAACAAAATGAAATTCAATGGTGAAAAAGTAAGGTTCTACATTTAGGCAGGAAAAATCAAAGGAACAGGTATAGTATAGGTGGTACCTTGCTCAATAGTAGTAACTGTGAGAGGGATCTCGGAGTCCTAGTGGACAATCACTTCACTATGAGACAGCAGTGTGATGCAGCTGCCAAAAAGCCAACACAGTGCTAGGCTGCATTAACAGAGGGATAGAATCAAGATCACGTGAAGTACTAATACTACTTTACAATGCCTTGGTAAGGCCACACTTGGAATACTGTATCCAGTTTTGGTCACCACAATGTAAAAAAGATGTTGAGACTCTACAAAGGGTACAGAGAAGAGCAACAAAGATGATTGGGGGACTGGAAGCTAAAACATATAGGGAACGGTTGCTGGAATTGGGTATGTGTAGTTTAACGAAGAGAAGTGCGTGGGGTGACATGATAGCAGTGTTCCAATATCTCAGGGGCTGCCACAAAGAAGAGGGAGTCAAGCTATTCTCCAAAGCACCTGAAAGCAGGACAAGAAGCAACGGATGGAAACTAGTCTCAGAGAGAAGCAACCTAGAACTAAGGAGAAACTTCCTGACAGAACAATTAACCATTGGAATAACCTGCCTCCAGAAGTGGTGAATGCTCCAACACTGGAAGTTTTTAAGAAGAGACTGGACAGCCATTTGTCTGAAATGGTATAGGGTTTCCTGCCTGATCAGGGGGTTGGACTAGATGACCTCCAAGGTCCCTTCCAACTTATTATTATTATTAAATCTGGTTTAATCCCATCATGTTTAGAGAAACTTTCCAATTACCTATAGCTCCAGATTCAAGCAAAATTACTGCAGCTAGATGAAAATGAAAATGAAGTCTAACATTTCCATGTATTTCTGATAGTGCACTTCAGCTGGAAAGCCAGTCAATGGTGAGATAAGCAGAAGACTTAAAAAAATCAGGCACTAAATATTGTTGCTGAGTTAATAGAGGAAGTACACAGTATGACTCCACATGTGAAACAGACAGGCTTAAAATTTCATATACACGGCCTTTTCTCTCTGACAGCTAGAAAGCCCTTTTTATATTGCTTTTAAATAATAAAATAATATATACTAACATCTATGAACCTGATAATAAGGCTGCCTATTATTTTCCCCCAAAAAGGTAATGCAGAGATCACACACACAATCTTGTAACTTTCTAAATGTTTCTGGAACATGGCATTCTGTGGGCCAATGTCAAGTGAACTCATATCTGGTCCAACAACAGTTTTGTCTCAATATTATCACTTCCACATGATGATTCAAACTGATAACTCTTTTGGAACTATTTCCTATGATGCTGATTTTTATTTGCTGATTTCTCTTTGTTTCACTTGCAGTGTCATTGAAACCACTTAAGATTCTGCAAAAGAAATGCTAGCTTGAAGGATTTGAAGGACCCTTTCCGTAGCTCAGACAAAAGGAAAAGGGATGAAACTGGCAAATGTTTTATCAGTTTTGCCTTATCTTGCTTGTTGGACCAGCCATTCCACAAAGTGTCAAATTTCTGGGTTCTTCTCTTCTCTTCTCTTTTCAGTTTTTGTTGATGTATGTAGAACCTGAGCAAGGCAATGATGCTTGCTTCTTGTTCTGGCATTTCATGTTAGCAGAAAACAATCTCTTTGCCCCTGAAGTTCTGCATACTAATATCAGCAGTGAGCAATTCCATAAGTTTGTAAATACGGTTTTTTTTTAGTTTTGCTATTTTTAATAAAATGACTAAAACTTCCTATTAAACCACAGACACCCATAAACCCAAATATAATATAGTCCTTGTCTTTTTACTCTAAAAAAAGAAAAACTAAATAAAAGTAGAACAACATAACCAAAGAAGCTAGTATCTTTTCCTTAGGAAGTTAAATAGCAGCCCTTGGAAGTAATTTTCAGTGAACGTGAGAGTTTAAACATATACACATCCGTAGCTACTACACTATTCCCTTCCAGGGTAAGCAGCCTCATGTAGTAGAAAAGGAAAATAAAAAATAGGAAGACTTACTGTAACACAATTCACTATATGTCTCCTGAGCTCTCTTTTCCAGGATCTCATCAACTTCATTCAATCACAACTTTCCTGATCTTCCATTCCTCTGAATTCTTTTACTCTTCTTACATGTATTTGTTTTGCAACTCTATCACACCTTAATATTTATCTATCATGTCTCCTCTTTAGGAAACATTTCTCCAAGATATGTGAAAAATGTATTATTTACCCCAGGCAGAATCTATAAACATTATGGTAAATATCATTCATTCATTCATTCATTCATTCATTCATTCATTCATTCATTCATTCATTCATTTATTCATTATTCATTCATTCATTCAATTTCTGTAGCTAATATGTATATATATCCATACTCCCAACCAACACATTTCTAATATCACAAGCATTCCTTACATATTAATCCATAAATGCATTAAAAACAATGTATCTAAATGTTAAATGCATAGAACAACCAAGAAATTGTTTATCTTACACCTTGATCAATAGTGAAATATTCACTAAGCATTCTATTTATTTTTACACATTGCTTTCTTATATATATTTCTGTGATTGCATTTTACAACCCATCTTCAACTCCATATTCATACAAAAAGTTTCATAATTCAAGCCTATTCACTTTATAACATATTTTCTTTAAACCTACAAAATATGCAGTAAACCTTCTTTCACATTCATGTATTTCTCATATTAACAGCATTCATCCAATTACTAGGAATCAAACAAGTTACACAGGTACTCCATAAACAAACCATATCCACATTTTAGCAATAATAATAATAATAATAATAATAATAATAATAATAATAATAATAATAATAATAATAATAATAATAATAATAATAATAATAATAATAATAATAATAGAGCTGGAAGGGACTTTGGAAGTCTTCTAGTCCAATCCCCTGCTCCAGCAGGAAACCCTATATCCAGTGGTGGGATTCAAATATGTGAACAACCGGTTCTCTGTGTGGTTGCCGCTTCCAGAAGTCCATTCTCGGCTTGGGGAACAAAAAATTAGCTAGCAGTTCTGCTGAACCAGTGCCAACTGGCTGAATCCCACCACTGCCTAAACCATTTCAGAAAAATGGCTGTCCAGTCTCTTCTTAAAAACTTCCAGTGTTATAGTATTCACAACTTTTGGAGGCAGGTTGTTCCACTTAATTGTTCTGTCAGGAAATTTCTCCTTAATTTTAGGTTGCTTTTCTCTTTGATTCTCCAGCTGTACTATATACATTTTCATTTTTACCTTTTTTCCCTAAAAAACTGATGTGCCAAGAAGTATGGAAAGTTTAGGTGTAAAATTTACATGCTATTTTATTTTTACTGACTGCATTTTAGTAGAAAAAATCCCACAAAATAAATTGTGCTCATCTCACAATGCAATATTTTGTTGTGGAAAACTATTCTCATGAAAATCTAATTCAACTCTGATTTGATTTTCTTTTCCTCAGCAGAGAATAATCCATAAATATATGAAGAACTTAAAAGTATAACTAACTGCAATCAAAATCAAAATGTAAGTGTATTTTATCATACATACAATTACACCAATGATGTTTTACAATGTTTTATTTATATATAGATGCATTTCCTTAATGTATTATGATTCATTCAGTGCCCATTGTTCATTGATAATTTCTTCTCAACAAAGTTAAGATTTTTGAAAAAAATATGAATAGTGTACAACTACTAATGGATCAATTATGTACCTGAAGAAAAATGAAATCATTTCATGTATGATGTAAAGGATAACAATGATTCAAAGTTCTTTTATATTGTTTTGTTTTTTATACTGTTATATTATTCTCCATAATTATTTTGTGTTGGAGCAATATATGCGAATTACATTTCCTAAACATTGGAAATACTTACAAAATAAGCATCTTTTGATTATCTTCTTCTCCAACTTGTTCAGGAAGACAAATAATCAAAATACTAATTGAATATTTCAAAATATAAGTTGCTTTGCTGTTCTAGAGTAATACTAAATACACATTTTTTCTCTAACAATTCTTTTACTATAGAGGATTTAGAGTTCATGAGCATTTTGGTTAAAACTTACCAGATCGTCCATCTCTTTGAAAGTCAACATGGTACCACTCTCCATCATTCACTTTTTTCTGCAAAGCTTTTATTTTAATTGTTCCAGAGCCCATGTCTAAAAGCAGGTAGAGGTGCCCATCAAGCATTTCAATGGCAAAGAAGTCAACTTTAACCATTTGTGGATGTTTGGCATCTTTTTGATGTCGTGGTTTGCCATGGCTGAAGAGAATCAGCCCATTGGGTTCAGTGGTGCGAAAGTCAAAGGATATTGAACCTGTTTTTTTGGCATTCCATTTAGGCAAAGAAATAAAGGATTCTGGTGTTTCAAAAGTGATTGGATCCAAGGTTGCCACATTTTCACACTTAAATGCCACGACACCATGAATCTTCATCTTAGGATCTCCTTGTTTGGCCAGTCGAGACAATTCCAGTCTTACATCATTGTTTTTATAAACAACCTAGAAGTAAAGCACAGTAATTACCAAAATGGATTAAATTGTATAAATAAATCTGAATATTAATTACATCCTTACATTTTATAAAGTTTCATGTTATCATGTTAATTAACACATTTTGTAAATTTCACATAAATTTCAGCAGGTCCCTCTTTCTCTCTGAAGCCAAGTCCTGAGCCTGAATTTCACCTATGGCTGGAACTCATTCTGCAGTTTAAACTCTGAAAATTAAATTACGACAAAGTTTCCTTCATTTTGTCATTTCTTTAGCTAAAAACAAATTTTGGTCCATCCAGTTCTCTTTATTAGGTATTGAACTAAAACAATAGCTAAATGCATCTGTGAGACTATGGCTTCAGCTCTTTATCCCATCTTTCTGCAAAAGATTATTCTTATTTAACACGCAATAATGTGCTCATATAATAATAGTAGATTGAATAGTTCCATGGACACAATATAACATCTATACATATACATGGCAATTCCTCCTTAGGTACAAGAATTAAGATATAAATACACTCTAGGAAAAAATAGCACAATGACAAAAATAATATCAATTAATGGTTGAATAATTTTAAGATATCTTCTTAATTTTTATACTTAAACTCTCCAGTTTGAATCTGAATTGATTTATTCTAGCCTGGCACCACTCATCTGTAAAATCTTGCTTAGCACCCCAAAAATGTTGTTTTAGCCAAAATTCAAAACATTCGAAATATTACAGTTTTTCCCCCAGTCCACAGCTAAAAGAAAACTGTTCATCAGAATTTCCAAAGTACAATAGTTCATTCTAGACTTAAATATATATTTTATGATTAATATGCACCTCTATAAGCAACCATTGATATTAGTAGCTATTGGGGGGGGGCCTACCACATTACCTGAATTTTGCTATGTTTAGTTTCAGTGAATGACTTTCAGTTCTAACACATTGAGAACTTCTTTTGATCAACCTAACAAATACCGCTCATGATTTTAAATATCTTTATCATGCCTCCCCTTTCTCTCCTTCATAGCCTATAGAGCCCTTGATTCCTGTAGTCTTTCCTTTTAGGAGAATTGTCTTGCTTAGTTATTCTGAACATAAATCTCATTACTGTAAAGGTGAAGGTTGTGTTTTTCATGGTAAAGTGCTTCATTTTACACTTTACATTTGTTGAAATTGCAGCATTGAGGAAGTATGGGAAATCTGATAGTTGACATTCAGGCATATTCCCAAACAGCTGGAGAAGTATGCTTTATAGTAACCATTTCAAGCTGGACTGATACATTTTATAATATGGAAGCCATAGAGTGTCTATATCTCTGGATCAGATAATATTCTTTTTAGAGGGACAAAAGTATGCATTTTTGAGTACTGGATCATAGAGAAGGTAATTTCCCTCATAATCACCAAGGAAACTAAAAATATTAGATGAAATGTGCATGGCTACAGTAAAATTCACTGGCTGTGGGTTGGCAAAATAATAAGATAAAGCTGATAACGCTATATATTCTCCCTTATTTGTTTAACCTGTATGCTGAATATATATTAAGAAAGCTGATTTGGAAGAAAGTATGGTTTTAAAATTAAATGACAAAACACCAAAACAATTAGCAAAGATGTTGAAATGATACTGAATAGCTTCTTCCTTTCAGATCAAACATCATCAGTAAAAAAACAACAACAACCAAACAACAACAACAACAACAACAAACAACAACAAGCAGTCAAGAAATATCCTGCAGACTAGCACTTGTAGAGCAGCCATAAAGTTCTTGGAAAAGATATTCCAAGCTGTAAAATTGTATACATACATACATATACATACATACATACATACATACATACATACATACATATCTACAAAGATCAGAACATTGCAAGAAATTGTACTCATGGTGACACTCTGTGGAAGGAAAAGTTGGATTTTTGAAAAGCTTGGATAAGAAGAAACTGTATGGTTTTCACCATTGGCGTTGGAAGAGAATATAGTGGATAAACAACAAAACAACAACAAAAAATGCATCATTGAACAAGTCTACCCAGAGTTCTCACTGAAAGCATAAATAACCTGACTCAAATTGTCCTCCTTCAGGCACATTATGTGAAAATCTAGCTCCCTAGAGAAGGTGCTAATGATAGGAAAGGTAAAAAGAAAGACAAGAAGATGATAACCAGTTACAACATAGATGGATTCAGTCACAGTGGCAATGGAAGTAACACTGGTAGTCCGAAAAGTACGAAAAGCCCGAAAAGTTTAGGGGCCAAGCATCACAAAGAAAATCTATGTGATCACTAAAAGTTGACACCATCTTGTTAGCACATAATCAGCATATTAAAGGTATTTTTATACTATAAACTAGAACTTTAGGTATGCTCTCCAGAGACTCTACAAAAATTGTGACTCAATTGTAATTTCAATATGCCCCAAAAAGAAAATAAATAAATATTGGTAGATAAATCATATTCCCTAAACAAGTTCCAGGAACATCAATGGCTTGTTTGAACTTAGGAAATTTGGGATAGGTTGATGCAAGAATTTCCATCAGTGTGAAAACAGATCATCCATATGCAGTAATTTAAAAGAAACTATCAGCTTTGCTGAAATTTGAAATACACTGGAGCAGAGTCAAAAATAAATAAAGTGAATTTGACAAAAACCTTATCTGACAAAATACTACTTTAGCTGATCAATTAAATAACATAACAGTTGCTGCTCTTTCACCCATCTAGTTTCATACCCAAGGCAAGTCTAGGCTTCATGGTCTCCCAGTTTCTAGCCTGATGCCTTAACCACTACACTGAATGGGCTCTTGTGCATTTGTTAATGTACCTTAAAATACATTTACTTATGTGAACAACTTATAACACAAAAGGAAGTGGAATATATAACATATCTCCACTCTTCTGAATTCAGTCACAGATGTTGGAATGTGAACTTTTTATGGGATGTGGGTCTGACTGGCATCTTTCAGATGGATTAGATTGAAACTCCTGGTTTTTCTAGTCAGGATAGACTAAAGTTAAGAAAGCAGGGCTATCTCTATGTGAAAATAGAAATTGGAAAGAAATTGCATTAAAGAGGCCTTTATATTATGCATTCCATATTCAAAGATTTTGAAAATTTCCATTTATTTTGGTAATAAAGTAATGTTATTATTATGCTTATTATATTGTAGTAATATAAAGTTTTAATAATTTTATAATTTACTCCCTCTTAAAGTTCTTAAGTACCTTAATAGTACTTAAACCACATATGCAGTTTCTTCCTCCCAGCAAAATATGTTTACTTCAGAATATTTAATTGAACTTACTTTCACGTAATTATAGATTAGACTTCACATATGGATATTGTAGTAAAATCCTGATTTGCTAAACTAAAATGCATTACATAGCAGGTTTACTGCAGATTTCCGCTTCCTGTTTTCCAGCGCAGCAGTCGGAAGATTCGGAATGCCAAACCCTTCAGCTGAAATTTCTTTTTGTTAGGGACCCTAAGGGGCCAGAACCCACCCTGAAGGGGTGGAATGAAGGAAGGAAATCCCAGGGACTTAGGAGAGATGGTGGTCTCCCCAAACGGTCCAGGAGAAGCCTCCCAGAAACCAACAGAAGAAAAGGCTGGCTAACTCCATGTCCAGTCACAGCTGAAAACAACGGAAGTCATAAGCTTTTAAACTAAGCAGATTTTAAACAGCATGCTTGAATCTGAGTAAGAATATTGATTTTCTCTATCCTACCTATTTTCCTGAAGAAGAAAGTCCCCAAAATTAGAGATCTCTGGGGAGAAAAAAAGGAGGGGGATGGGCTGTGTGATGACATACTGAGCTCTAGTGTAGTGATATCCTGAGTTCTGGGCTGCAGCATCCTGGGTGGTTGGCTGTGTTGTGACATCCCGAGCTTTAGTATTGTAACCTCCTGAGTTCTGTGATGTAATGTCCTGAGCAGAAGGCTGTGGTGTAACATCCCAGGCTCTGGTCACCTCTCTCACCTGTCATCACAAACCTATACATGGAATACTTTAAAACCAATGCCTTAGACAAATCTGAACACAAACCCAAACTCTGGCTTAGATATGTAGATGACACTTTTGTAATTTGGCCACATGGGAAAGAAAAACTACACAACCTCCTCACACATCTCAACAGCCTACACCCCAAAATACAATTTACTATGGAAATAGAAGCCAACAACCAACTCCCCTTTCTAGATGTCCTAATCTACAAAAAACCCAATGGTTCCCTAGGACACACCATCTACTGGGGAAAAACACACACCAACCGCTACTTAAACACAAAATCCCATCACCATCTGGCACAGATCAACTCCATAGTGAAGACCCTCATCTCCATAGCCAAATGCCTAGCTGACAAAGACCACCTAAAACTGAATTACACACTCTCACAAATGTATTAGTTTCCAACGGATTCCAAAGAAACACTATTACCAACCTAATCCAAAGGGAGACACCCCCCAAGAACCAAGACACAGAACAGGACAACGGCATCGCCCTCTTCCCCTACATTAAAGGCGCCACAGAAAAAAAATCAGCAAAATTCTCCACAAACACAATATCAGGACAGCCTTTGGCACTGACCAAAAAATAGCCAACATCTTAAGAAGCCCCAAAGACAAGTTCCAGCTTGAAAACCTAGGAGTCTATAAAATACCATGCAAAATCTGCCCAGCCACATACATTGGACAAACTAATAGGAGAATAAATGCACGTATCGCAGAACACAAGAATGCAGTCAGAAAAGAAGAAAAAAACTTCCTCCCTTTTCCAGAACCTTAAAGCAACAGGACATGAAATTGACTTTGAAGGAACGAAATTAATCTCCAAAACTGAACACTACAATAAGAGAATAATTATGGAAGCCATTGAAATAGAGAAACACCCCCACAACATGAATAAATATGATGATACCTCCCACCTACCAGACATTTGGAAACTAGCCCTAGTCAACAAATGAGTCCCAGCCACAAAAACCGACACCGGACCCACAACAACACAGGATGCCACCACCAATCATCCTCACCAGACTCAAACCCAAACCCACCCCATAGTCAAAATGCAACCACCATCCAGAAGCCAAACCACAGCAACATCTCCAGCTGCTGCACCCCCTCCCGACTCCCACACAAAGCAAACTGACACATGCCATGAACACAAAGCCAGACTGCAAACTCAGAGCCAAACCAGAGCCCGGGATGTTACACCACAGCCTTCTGCTCAGGACATTACATCACAGAACTCAGGAGGTTACAATACTAAAACTTGGGATGCCACAACACAGCCAACCACCCAGGATGTTGCAGCCCAGAACTCAGGATATCACTACACTAGAGCTCAGGATGTCATCACACAGCCCATCACCCAAGTGGTTAAAACACAAAGGACAAATGGGTACACAGCCAACACCTCAGCCACACAGGATGTTACAAAACAGCCGACTAAGCTGCAAACAATAACTCCATCATCCAATCAGGTTGTAACAACACAGTCAACCAACCCGCTTACAGCAACAAAGCCAGCACCACATACAACCCGACCAATATTTATAGAGAGACGGCAGCTCCGATCACGCTTTGTTTGCACAAGCACAAAGCCGAAGACACCAGCCTGAAGATGACGAGTGGGACCTCGTCGAAACGTCGCCAAGACACTCTCAATCTTACACAGGAAAAGACCCAAATACGCCAATACATGTGTGTGTGTGTGTATTAATACAATATGGGTTTTTTTCTTTTTCCTTTCTGTAAAAAAAAGTTGAAATGATTTAAACAAAGCAAACATTTTAGTTATTTAAATGTGATGATAACAAAAGCATAAAAATGTATTTTGAATGAAAGTTAAAGGATTAGATGATTAGATCTACTGAATGGAATGCTTAAAGTTTAAATAGATTAAATACATTCTCAGCTATGGTCAAAAAGAATAAGAAATTGAGGGAATAAATATATATTAAATTAGGAGGGATACATATCTTCAATCGTATGTTATTTTTTGTATCTCAGTGCTTTTGTCTTTTTTTCTTTTTTCTTTCTTCTTTCTTTCCTCTTTTTTGTCTCTTTCCTCTTTTCTTTTTTCTTTTCTCTTTCTATTTTTTACTTATTGATTAAGAAATATAAGAGGGCTTATATGGAAAAAATAGAATTAAATCCACCAATGTAAATGTAGTTAATTGTTGAGAAAATTGTCACTAGTAAGAATATTTAGAATTTGGGGGGGGGGGAGAAATAAGCTGAAATAAGCACGGTAACAGGATTTACGATAAGGCAACTAAAACGACAAATAGGATTATTGGAAAAACTATATACTTAATTGTTGTTTATCAAAATAATGAGAATTGTTTTAATCTAATGTTTTGCAAAGAAAGATACTTTGGGGAAAGGGGAAATCAACTGAAATTAACATATGGAATATAGATTATAGAAATCAATTGTTAAAGATTGTCTTATAAATGTTACCCAGACAACATACTGTTTACAAATTACTGCATGATTTATGTTATGTTAAAAAATACAAATAAAATATATAAAGGGGAAAAAAAGATAAAAAAAGGTTTACTGCAGCTGGCTTACTTTTCTTCTTATATCAGAGCATTTGCTAATAGCATTGGTGAAAAGTCATATCACTACCTCTTGTTTACTCATCAAAAGACCATTTATGTGAATGATGCTTAACCCATGAACAGCTTTTAAGATGATGTGCAATTTCAAGATATTCAGGGCATTATCGTCAGACACAATAATTTGGTGATCCATAAATATGCTTTGAGAAATTGTGTCTGCTTCTCCCCATCTCCCAGTTTGTGCATGGCAAGGTCAATATATTAGATAAGAACTCATGTCCAAGTAAATGTTTTTCACTTTCTGAATTGTTTTTATTCCACATACTAAATAGTATATTCAGCCCCTATCACTGAAAAGCAACAATGTTGTTTAATGTGATTGGCTTTCTGATCAATATGAAAAAATCCATCTATTCTTTATAAAGAGGAAGTGCCTGGAAAAAAAAATAAGTTGTGATCCAATTTGAATGACCATTGTAATTCCTGCATAAATCACCCCTTGCCAAAAGCTCATTTTATGATCCAAAATCATTTACGTAAAAGAAACATGTTTTCTAGATGCCACCATAAATTATTTTTCAGGAATTTACTGATGTGTGCAAAACTGTCAGTCTTGAATGTAATAGTAGATCTGAATGGAATTATAAACAGGGAACTGTATATTTAGCACTCTGGCAAGAAGATTTAAATACATATTTGCAGCATTTTTAGGATGATGTGTACTCACTGGACTATGGCAGTGAATTATAAAACAGTAACAATGCAGTTAAAATAGTACAATGGATTTTAAAGATTCCTATAAAAATAATAAAAACATCAACATTTGGCTTCAGCTAAAGCCAAAAACATGATGGAATAAATTATTTTCTCTTGCATACAGCCTTTTGGAGGAGTAGCAAGCTGTCCTTTGTATACCACTCCAGAGTCATATAAATTAAATGAATCAATCTCTCCTTAAAAAAAACTCTGTGCACCTAAGTTTGAATTACTTTACTATTCCATTCCATCTCTCTCCTCATTCCTTTTGCAATATATTCCAAATTTCAATTATGTTTTTTTTTTTAAAGTAAAAGGTTAAATGAAATATTGTATATGTTTGTCCTCTTTCTGACTGTTGTCTCAATAAGCAACATCCTTAATCAGGGCAAGCTAGTGCACTACCACAAGACAAAGATAAAACTACTTTCCAAGTGAGAATGCAGATATGAAATGGGTTGGTCAGTCCTTAGGCTAGTATTTTTGTATCTTTTTCCACTTCATCACACTATAGTATAAATATGGCCTAGCTATTTCTTTACTTTGCCTTACATCCTTCATCTCAGTCTGAGGCCATGAAATAAAGCCCATAAATAACTCTCTTATAATTTGAAAGACAAAAAGAAGTATAAAAAGTGGAAAGAGGGGCACATAACTAAGGCAGAATATCAGCAAATAGCCCGAGCCTGCAAAGATGAAGTGAGGAAAGCTAAGTCTCAAAATGAACTAAGGCTTGTGACAAAGGTAAAAAATACCAAAAAAAGCTTCTTTTAACATGTAAAAACTGAGAAAAAAATCAAGGAAACAATTGGTGCATTTGTGGGAGAAAGTGGCAAGAAGGCGACAAGCAACAGGGAGAAAGCAGAACTACTCAACTCGTTTTTTGCATGTTTTTACATATAGGGGAAAAACAGTCCAACCTATTGAAGGAACTGGCAGACATGATCTCAGAACCACTGAACTATATTTTTCAAAGATCCTGGAGCATTGGGAAATTACCAGAGGACTGGAAAAGAACTGATGGAGTTCCCATCTTCAAAAAAGGAAAAAAAATAGATCCAGGAAACCACAGATTTATCAGCCTGACCTCAATACCTGGGAAGATTCTGGAAAAGATAATCAAGTAACAAATCAGCAAACACCTAGAGGCAAACAAAGTCATAACCAAAAATCAACATGTGTTTGCCAAAAACAGATCATTTCAGACATTCTTTGACAAAATTAGTGAACCAGAGGAATGTTGTGGATATAATTTACTGGGACTTCAGTAAGGCATTTGATAAAGTAGACCACAACCTACTACTTGATAAGTTAAATGTGGGTTAGACAGCATCACCACAAGATGGATTCATAACTGACTGACCAACCACACTCTCCACGTTAATGGAATTGCATATACAAGGAGGGAAGTATGCAGTGGGGTACCCCAAGGCTCTGTTTTAGGCCCAGTACTCTTCAACATCTTCATCAATGATTTGGACAAAGGGATAGATGGGGAATTTATCAAATATGCAGACAACACCAAGCTGGCAGCAATAGCCAACACTCCAGAAGATAGGCTTAAGATACAGAAGGATCTTGACTTGAACACTGTGTGCTATCTAACAAAATGAAATTTGGTGGTGAAAAAAGTATGTTAAGTTGCGGGTTGAGGACCGCATGGCAATGAAGAGGCAGATGAGTACCGCAAGTCAGCTCTTTATTTGTGGTAGGCGTGTACTGGACAAAGGGGGTTACCTGGACCCCTTATATACCTAGCCAGGTGACATTCTGGCCAATCCATCCGTCCGTATCTCCCGCCAAAACCCTTTCAGCCAATCCGGCCACAACACAGCACCTCCTGGTGGTACCTGCAGAGCTGCTGCTCACACCCCATACATAACACCCCTTCCCCCTTAAAAGATCACACACACACACACACACGTGTGTATCTCTGTGTGTGTGTGTATACACACACACACACACACACACACACACACACACACACACACACACACACATATATATATATATATATATATATATATATATATATATATATATATATATAACAAATGGCATGCATAATATTTTTCAAACACAACATCAACCTGAGCGGTGACCCTCTCTGGCCTGTTCAGGATTGTTCATAATCAGCAAGGTATGTAGGTGGTCTGTGGATCCTAATAGACTGTTTCAGCCCTTGCTGGACTTCCATCTCATTATCGGCCAGGGTTGAGCCCAGGTCCCCATATTCTGCTTGACCCAGTCCCTGGGCTTCCCCTTTTTGTTCAATTGTTCTTTGTTGTGAGTGGTCACCCTGAGACCCTTCAGGAACCCGCTTCCTGATTTGATCTACATGACGCCTGATCTGACGATTCCCCTCCACCCCAATAATATAGGACAATGGCCCAGTTCTGTCAACCACCACCCCCGGAATCCAAAAATGCCCTGGCCCGTAGTTCCTTGCCCAAACCAAGTCGTTATTGTGAAATTCTCTAGGAACTCTGGGATGCACGGCCTCAGCAGCCACTCTGTCAGGGTGCAGTCTGTCCAATTTGGTGATGAGCCTCCGGTCCCACTGCAGTTCCGCTGGACTCTTGCCTGTGGCAGTGCAGGGTGTGGTGTGTTGCGCTAACAGGAACTGTGCCAACCGTTGATGCCAGTCACCATTGATGATGCACCGCAATGCGTCCTTGGTTGTTCTTACCATGCATTCTGCTAATCCATTAGACGATGGGTGGAAGGGCGCTGATGTGACATGCCTAATCAAGCTGGCCCTGGTGAATGCCTGGAATTCAGCAGAGGTTAATTGAGGCCCATTGTCTGAGACTAATACATC
The DNA here is from genome assembly GCF_964194415.1 of Vipera berus. Lineage (NCBI taxonomy): Eukaryota > Metazoa > Chordata > Lepidosauria > Squamata > Viperidae > Vipera > Vipera berus. Next base: position 325,008,014 of record NC_138202.1, read on the forward strand.
TGGCAGGCCGTGTGTGGCAAAGAGCCCCCTGAGCAATTGGATGGTTTTGGCCGAGGTCATGCTAGTGACTGGTAACACTTCTAACCACCAAGAGTGGCTATCTACCACCACCAGGAACAACTGTCCCTGGAAGGGGCCTGCGTAATCAATGTGTACCCTGAACCATAGAGTGTGTGTCTCTTCCCACTTGAGTACTGGTGCATGGGGCATCTCAGGTCTGGACCTTTGGCAGTCATAACAACTATTAACCTGTTCCTCAATAGCCTTATCGAGGCCAGGCCACCACAGATAACTCCTTGCTAACACTTTCATTCTGACTATTCCTGGATGTCCTTCATGTAATGACTTAATGAGCATGTTTCTCAGTGTTTGGGGAATGATGACCCTACTTCCCCATAAGAGGCAGCCCTTGTATGCCAACAACTCATGCCTCCTGTTGAAGTAAGGTTGGAATTTGGTTCCTGAACTCTGCTTCGGACTCTGTCTGCTGCTGTTTCAGCGGCTATGTCTTTTGCCTGCAGGGGGCACTCTGGTAGATCTTGAATAGACAGTATCTGGGCTGCTGGTGCTGGATCCGGTTCGGCCTTGTCTAAAGGCAACCTGCTTAACCCATCCGCATGGCCCATCTCTTTACTTGGTCTCCATTGTCTTCAAGATGGCTCAGTACAGCACCCACTCTGTATGGGGATGCATCACATGCGATGCATATAGGTTTTGACTCTATGAAGTGGGTGACTGTGGAGTTACTTGACAGTAGCTCTTTCAGTTGTCTAAAACTGTTTTCATGCTGCTTATTCCAACTCCACACAGCTTGCTGTCTAGGAGCCTGTGCAGAGGCTCAGCTATTGCAGCTTTGTGTGGAAGAAATGAATGGTAAAAATTTAGGAGCCCCAAGAAAGCTTGTAATTCCCCCTTGTTCTTGGGAGTGAGGGCAATTTTTATTGCCCTCACCTTGGATTCAGCAGGATGCACCCCCTTGGCATCAATTCTGAACCCTAGGAACTCAGTAGATGTTACCCCTATACTACACTTGTCTTTCTTGAGTTTGTGCCCTGCAGAGCGAAATCTGTTTAAAACAGCCTGCAGTCTCTCAGCTGATACTTCCTCAGAGCTTCCAGTGATGAGGACATCATCAAAGTACGGGCATACTCCTGGAATGCCCTTCAGTGTTTTCTCCATCACTTCTTGAAAGATCCCTGGTGCTGAAGAGATACCGAAGTGCAAACAGTGAACTCTGAAAGCGCCTCTGTGTGTTACTATGGTCTACGCGTCAGCAGTCTCTGGGTCAACCAGGAGTTGCTGATACACCTGCGCCAAGTCTAGGTTTGCAAAAATGGCACCGCCCTGAAGAGAGGCGAGGATGTGGCTGACCGTCGGGACCAGGTAAGCATGCGAATTGAGGGCCCGGTTCACAGTACATTTGTAATCAGCACAGATCATCACCTCCCCGTTAGCTTTTAATGGGGTAACTATAGGGGTTTCCCATTCACCCCCTTCCACGGGCTCTAACACCCCCTGGTCCACTAGCCTTTCCAACTCCCTCTCTATTTTACTTTTAAGGGCAAAGGGAACCCTGCGGGGTTTGATTCTGATGGGCATAATGTTGGGGTTTAGCTTTAACTTGATGGGTGGCCCTGTGTATGTGCCTAGCTTGTCCTCGAATACGTCTGCAAATGCTTTGCAGATGGATTCAAGGCTCGTGGCCTGGACCCTATGGATCCCTGAGATGCCTATGCCCAGCAGCCCAAACCAGTCCAGCCCCACTAGGCTAGTCCTATGGCCATCAACTACCAACACATCCAAGTCCCCACAGAACCCTCTGAACCCAACCGACAGTGTGGCCTCCCCCTTGATTTTTACGGGAGCATGCTGGAAGTCAGTTAGTTTTAGGTTAGTCGGTCTTAGCGTAGCCCACCGGTTGCTCCGGCCGCACACTTGTTTAAAAGTCTCCTCCGAAATTATCGAGACCGCGGCACCGGAGTCTAACTCCATCTTACAGGGTATACCCTGCAAGTGGACTTCTAGCATAATTTTGGGGGTGAGTAACTGATGGACCCCCAAATGGGAAATGGCCTTAAGGTTCATTACGGCATTGGAGGCTGCATTTTGGGGTGTCCCAGTACCTTTTGACGACACATCCTTGTTCCTCTGACAGCTCCGGCAGACCACAGCGATGTGGCCCATTTTCCCGCAGATTTGGCACTTAGCCAATTGAAATCTGAAGGTCACCCTTGTGTGGTTTCCCCTGCAGCTGGCACACTTGGGGCTGGTCGCTCCAGCTCCCAGGATGGTGTCAGTACCGGCCCCACCGGCAGCTCTCTGCGCCACCATCGGTCTCTGCTGAGCCCCCTAATATACCCGCAGTCATGTTGGTTGTTGTTGCACCGCCCTCCGGTCTACCGCATTGATCTCTGCCACCTCATCGTCGTCCATTCCACCGTACGCAGTGCTCTCCTGGTGCACTGATCCCCCAGAGCTGCTGCTTGGTCAGTGGGTTGTTTGCCCATTGCCGCTGGCTGCCTCATGCACTTGGACCTCATCCAAGACCTCTTGCAAACTTATTTTCAGCTTCGCAAGCAGTTTCTGCCCCAGCCGCTTGTCACTCAGCCTGAAGGTGATACGATCTCGCAAGCGGTCCTCTAGATCAGGGAACTTGCAGAGATGAGTGGCTTGTTGCATGTCCACAATGAAGTCAGTTGTTGACTCACCCAGCCTCTGGATCCGCTGTACGAATTGGAATCTCCAAGACATCTCTGACCTCTTAGGCATAAAATGCCCATTCAGCTTGCTTACGAGGTTGCGGTATGGAACAGATGCGATAGGCGTGATTGCGAACAACCCCATGGCCACATCGTAGATGGCAGACTCGCTGATGTACAGAAGCGCCACCACCTTCATGCAATCCTCTGTGATCTAGTTGACCAGGAGGTAGCCTTCGAACTGGCCCAAGTGCAATTCCCATGGCTCGGGCCGGTGAATGTCGAACTTGTGGATCTGCGTTATTTTGCCATGGTCTGACTGGTCCTAGGATGCTGCTTCAGCAAGGATCAAGGAAAGAATTCTTTTCCTCCGATCCAGTGATTTCAGCTAGTGACTTCAGCTAGTGATTCAGCTCTACGCGAAACAGCAATCCCATCCTTGTCGCCACTGTTAAGTTGTGGGTTGAGGACCGTATGGCAATGAAGAGGCAGATGAGTACCGCAAGTCAGCTCTTTATTTGTGGTAGGTGCGTACTGGACAAAGGGGGTTACCTGGACCCCTTATATAGCTACCCAGGTGACATTCTTGCCAATCCATCCATTCGTATCTCCCACCGAAACACTTTCAGCCAATCCAGCCATAGCACAGCACCCCCTGGTGGTACCTGCAGAGCTGCTGCTCACACCCCATACATAACAAGTAAGCTTCTACATTTAGGCAAAAAAAAACCAAATGCACAGATACAGTATAGGTGGTACCTTGCTCAGTAGTAGCAACTGTGAAAGGGATCTTGGAGTCCTAGTGGACAATCACTTAAATATGAACCAGCAGTGTTTTGCAGCTGCCAAAAAAGCCAACATAGTTCTAGACTGCATTAACAGAAGGATGGAATCAAGATCACGTAAAGTGTGAATACCACTTTACAATGCCTTGGTAAGGCCACATTTGGAATACTGCATCCAGTTTTGGTCACCACAATGTAAAAAAAAGAAGTTGAGGCTCTAGAAATTGTACAGAGAAGAGCAACAAAGATGATTAGGGGACAGGAGGCTAAAACATATAAGGAACGGTTGCTGAAATTGGGTATATCTAGTTTAATGAAGAGAAGGACGAGGGGTGACATGATAGCAGTGCTCCAATATCTCAGGGGTTGCCACAAAGAAAAGGAGACAAGCTATTCTCCAAAGCACCTGAAAGCAGGACAAGAAGCAATGGATGGAAACTAATCAAGGAGAGAAGCTACCTAGAACTAAGAAGAAATTTCCTGACAGTTAGAACAATTAATCAGTGGAACAACTTGCCTCCAGAAGTTGTGAATGCTCCAGTACTGGAAGTATTTAAGGAAGAGACCAAACAACTATTTGTCTGAAATGGTATAGGGTTTCCTGCCTGAGCAGGAGGTTGGACTAGAAGATCTCCAAGGTCTCTTCCAACTCCATTATTCTATTCTATTCTAAATGAGGTTGGCAAAAATCATTCATAACTGAGCTACTGTGTTTCCTCAGAAATAAGACCCAGTCTTATATTTTCTTTTTGCCTCCAAGAGAGGCAGTAGGTCTTATTTTTTGGGATGTCTTATTTTTTTCCCTGACACCTGCCTCACCTCATGGCAGCGGCACTGACAGCCCTGTCCAGCAGGTGCCCGCATGGCTGCTGGCCCACTTCTGTGACTGCTTGCAGCCACTTGCAGCAGGAGGCCACATGGCCCAACGTGCTGTGCCGCCGCCACGAGATGAGTCGGGTGGGGGAGGAGGTGGAGCTGCCATAAGCACCCCAAAGGTGCCCAAATACTTTTCACTCAGAGAGAGACTGGAAGCTTTGTCTGCTTGCAAATGGGGCACTTAGAAACCTAGTGATTCACTCCATCTCCAAGCACCCCATTTGCAAGCAGATGAAGTGTCCAATCTCTGTCATTTCTCTGTCTGGGCGAAAAGTGTTTGGGTGACTATGGGACATTTGGAATGGACACCATCAGCCCCCACATGCTTACCACTACTTGTGCTGGCCACATCCACCCCCCCCCCAGGTTTATTTTTGGGGTAGGGCTTATAATAGGCCCACTGGAAAAAAATCAATCTAGGGCTTATTTTTGGGGTGGGTTTTATTTTCAGGGGAACACGGTAGTATTAAAGTAGCATTTTATCCCTTATGCTGACAGCAAACAACAGCAGTAGCAATGTGTGCAAAATTAGAGGTACTTCCACTGCCCATTCCATTTGTGATGAACTGAGATATATATATAGCTAGGGTTATCAAATGGGGAGGGCTTATTGACTATTTCAGGCTGATGTACCCTGACCTCTTTAGTCTTAAGTCAGGCTCTAGAAAGAATAATAAAAGATCACCATCAGCAGCACCAAGGACTTTGCAGAATTGTGAAGTTGCACAAAGACACTTATTGTCATGCTGACTTGCTTTGTCTCTTTCTCAAATTTAATTCCACAGAGGCAGCAGGTTTTGCACATAGCTGAAATTCTGCAACAGTGAAATTATGTGTAAATGGCTCTCCTTGGCTCTGAAATTAATGAACTTTTTTTGTGGTTTCTGAATTTGTGGGACTGTTGGAGTCAGATTAGAACAGCATATAAACTCAAACAAGCAAATGTCAGGAGAAAGGATGGAGGAGCTCGACAATTTGGACATAAAATGGTCTCATTCTTGAATCACTGTTATGATTGATGGATATTTTCTTACTGACTAATAGCATTCAGGAGAGCAGAAGGCAGTAGAACTAGAGGCTTAAACAAATAATTTCATTTAACACACACTGCAGAATGCATAATCGGAAAAACATTGTTTGTCCACAAACTAGAACAAGTGCAATAGGTGCAGGATGATAAATGACAATTGGGATAGAAAACCTTATGCCTGTGTAACTTTTTGCTGATTGTGGGTAGCACTAACTCAGTAGTGGAAAAATACCATAACATTATGTATATATTCACCCTCAGAATCTTTCCACCTTTTATCTGTTAGCTAATCTTGGTGTTTTTCAAAACTGAACAGATTCATATATACAGTATGGATGGAACATGTTGACTAGGAAATGCATTTGAGTTCGTTAAGATTTACTTTCTAGATTCAGAAAACTGCCTCCCAAGTTCATCCAGGTAATAATAAACATTTGGTTTGTTCTTTTTGAGATTTACCAAATTCGTGATTAATAATAATAATAATAATAATAATAATAATAATAATAATAATAATAATAATAATAATAATAATAATAATAATAATAATAATAATAATAATAATAATAATAATTTAATTTAATTTCTATACTGCCCTTCTCCCGAAGGACTCAGGGCGGTGTACAGGGCAATACAATAAAATATAACATAAAAATTAAAAAATATTAAATATTACAGCCCAATTCAATACATTAATACAATAACATTAAAATACCCCTAAACTCATCAGACCAGGCTGGCTTGTTCAAATAAATATGTTTTTAGGTCACGTCGGAAGGAGCGAAGGTCGGGAGCCATCCGGATCTCCACCGGTAAACGGTTCCAAAGGTCTGGCGTGCCCACAGAGAACGCCCTCCCCCTGGGGGCCACCAGTCGACACTCTTTGACCAACGGCACCCTAAGGAGGCCCTCTCTGTGGGAGCGCACTGGACGAAGGGAAGTTGATGCCGGCCGCAGGTGCTCCCGTAAGTAACCCGGAACCATGCCATTTAGGGCTTTATAGGTCGTAACCAGCACCTTGAATCTTATCCGGAGGACAACCGGAAGCCAATGCAGCTCGCGGAGTAGAGGTGTTACATGGGAGTATCGGGACACCCCCACCACAACTCACGCGGCCGCATTCTGTGCCAGTTGGAGCCTCTGAGTAGTCTTCAAGGGCAGCCCCATGTAGAGAGCATTGCAGTAGTCCAACCGGGGGGTCACGAGTGCATGAGTGACTGTGCGCAAGGCATCCCGGTCCAGATAGGGCTGCAACTGGCGCACCAGGCGAACCTGGGCAAAGGCCCCCCTAGTCACAGCTCCTATATGATCTTCCAAAGAGAGCTGTGAGTCTAGGAGGACACCCAAGTTGCGAGCCCTGTCTACGGGGGGTAATATCTCACCCCCCATAGTTAACGGTGGAACAATCTGAATTTCCCGAGACACCGGCACACACAGCCACTCAGTCTTGTCTGGGTTGAGCCGAAGCCTGTTTCTCCCCATCCAGACCCGAACCGCCTCCAGGCATCGGGACATCACATCGAGGGCATCACTGGGGTGGTTTGGGGTAGAAATAAAAAGCTGGGTATCATCGGCATATTGATGATACCCAACCCCAAAACCACAAATGATCTCACCCAGCGGCTTCATATAGATTTATTTATTTATTTATTTATTTAATTTATTTATTTGTTTTTATAAACCGCCCTTCTCCCGAGGGACTCGGGGCGGTGTACAGAGTAAGGTAGGCAAACATAATGAAACAGTACTGCAAAAAAAAAAAACAATAAACAAAACAAACTGGGACCCCAATTAGAGCTATCAGGCCAGGCCGGACTGCTGGAATAGGTAAGTCTTCAAGTCGCGCCGGAAGGTGCGGAGGTCGGGGGCCATCCGGATTTCAGTTGGTAAGCAGTTCCAGAGGGCTGGCGCACCCACTGAGAATGCCCTCCCCCTGGGGGCCACCAGCCGACATTCCTTGAGCGGTGGCACCCTGAGGAGGCCCTCTCTGTGGGAGCGCACAGGGCGGTGGGGTGTTGACATTGGCAGAAGGTGTTCCCGTAGGTAGTCCGGACCCATGCCATGTAGGGCTTTGTATGTCATTGTTAGCACCTTGAACTTCACCCGGAAGGCAACTGGAAGCCAGTGCAGCGCACGGAGGAGAGGTGTGATATGGGAGTATCAGGAGGCTCCCAAAAGTGTCCGTGCCGCTGCACTTTGCACCAGTTGAAGCTTCCGAGTGGATCTCAAGGGCAGCCCCATGTAGAGAGCGTTACAGTAGTCTAGGCGAGAGGTCACAAGGGCATGTTGATGTTGAACAGGAGAGGCGAGAGGACCGACCCCTGAGGGACTCCACAAATCAGAGGCCTCGAGGCCGACCTCTGCCCTCCTGCCAACACCGACTGCGAATGTCCCAGGAGGTAGGAGGAGAAGCACCGTAAGACGGTGCCTCCCACTCCCAATCCCCGAAGACGTCGCAGTAAGATACCATGGTTGATGGTATCAAAAGCTGCTGAGAGGTCTAATAGGACTAGGACAGAGGAGCAACCCCTGTCCCGAGCCCGCCAGAGATCATTCACCAGCACGACCAATGCCGTCTCCGTGCTATACCCAGGCCTGAAGCCCGATTGGTACGGGTCTAGATAATCAGCTTCCTCCAGGAACAAAGGAAGCTTCTGTGCCACCACACTCTCGACAACCTTCACAAGAAAGCGAAGGTTGGAGACCGGACGATAGTTGTTTAACACAGCTGGGTCCAGGGCAGGCTTCTTGAGGAGGGGTCTCACCACCATCTCCTTCAAGGCGGCGGGAAAACTACCCTCGCTCAAAGAAGCAGTTATCACTGCCTGGAGCCAGCCTCGTGTCCCCTCCCGAGCCGAATATACCAGCCAGGAGGGGCACAGGTCCAATAAACACGTGGTGGAGCTCAGCCTCCCCATAATCCTGTCCACCTCTTCTGGAGTCACAAGATCGAACTCCTCCCAGATGACATCAACAAGACCACCCATGTTCTCACCGTCAAACTCTGCCCAGTCGGAGTCTAAACCGGTCCGGATCTGAGCGATTTTGTCCGACAGATGCTGGCTAAACTCCTCGGCACGACCCTGCAAGGGCTCCTCCCTCACCTCCCAATTCAGGAGGGAGCGAGTCACCCTGAACTCCTATCCTCCCAATTGGCTAGTATCTTCACTGCAGTAAACTAAGTCTATATCACAAATGCATTTCTATTGCATCTGTGTATTGCCTGATTCCTGCTCTGTGGGACTGAACTCACTTTTATGATGCTGAATAAGAGTTTCCTAATTTGTTTCCTGTTGGGCAGTTATGAACTGGAATATTCTTAAAGATACATTAAATTTTGAAAATCAATGCTTTTAATAATCAGTTTGATCATGAAATTTGTCAGAATGTGTTTCACCCTACTGTAAGAGTGCTTTAATAAAGTGCTTACAGCATGTGGTCAGAGATACAGACATAACTCTAATACATTTTTTTAATGCTAAGCCCTGCAGGTTTTGTTGCTAGACTTGCAGATGCTGCTTTTACTATGGTTGCTGGGTTCACTGTTTACCAGGAATGAGGATGAAGAGAGGGAACGTGTCTATATATTGCTTTTTTACACTAAATATATTTATATTCTTATGGCAAGGAGTCTTAAGCATTCTACTGGAAAGAGCATGGAAAAAAGTGGCTAAAAACCAAGCTGCAGCAACACAGGAACAAAGGAGGTCCTTTCCCCGCCCTCCAACTAAATAAAAAACTGCCAGCAAAATTAGCTGAAAAAATAAAATTGACTGGAGTGTGTGAATAAACATATCAAAGGGAATCTAAATGACCCAGTTAACTTTTTTTTTCAAAAAACAAATTATGAAATAAATATTCATTCACTTTCAGATAAAACTGCATATGAGTGTTTAAATAAATGCCAGCTGGGTAACTTTGGACCAGTCACAATCTTTCTGACCAACTCACCTCACAGGAAGGAAAAATAGAAGGAGAAAAGATTGTTAGGTAGGAGTATTAGGTATGTTTGTGGCCTTGAGTTATTTATAAAAAATAATAAAGGTGGAAAATAAACAGACAGACAGAAATAAATAATGAACTTTTGCTTTTCTTGTCTACCTCTTTGCACCTTTTGCACAATACTGTCTTTTTACTTGATTAGCATTTTTTAACATTAAAAGAGCTCCTAGAAAGGCTGATCAGACTAATAAGTAAATCTGACTTCTCAGTGATTGTGTTTAATAGAAATAAAACGCACTCACATACTACTAGTCTCAGAGCAGTGGAAGCCTCTCGACTGAAACTATAAGAAATCCTGGCATTTATGGAGAAGGATGCAGAAAAGAAGGGAAAGGATTTGTTATGCCCAATATTATGTTTGCTAATTTTACCCAACAGGAAAAAGAGTTGGGAAATTCCAACTGGAAAAATTATTCAGCAGAAATAGCTCACTTTTCTTTGTACCTTCTCATATTCAATCTCTTTGAAAAACAGTTGAATCAGGCAAGAGAGTGCCCTGCCATTCTGAGCTCCTGAGATAAAGAGCTTCAGTTTTATTTTAAAGACCAACACCACAAGAGGTAGTAATGCCAACAAACCTTTGGAGCTTTTGCCTTCTGTTCTCTGTCTTTAATATAAAGTCCCTCCTGATTCATTTTTCCCATTGCTGCCAAAAACTGACACCATCAATGATTAATTGACCAATTATAGCTTACAATGGCCTATAATAATCCAGTTATCACTTGTTGTGGGACATGCCTTTTCATAGACAAAGGCAGCTTTCCAGTTAAATCTCTTGGCTGGTTTATTGTTTGAGGAAAACTGCTCCACTGTTCTACTGTGAAAATAGTATACAAAGTCATGGCTGAAATTCTTGGCTATCTTTGTATATGGGCTTCCTAGTTAGAACTAACCATCCTGCATTTACTTAAATATACCATAACTTATTCAAATATTTATGGAACTGAAAAATATATCTATAATTCCAAAGGTTGCAGGTGAACATAATACTTAGCTTTGACCATTAATTCCTGTACTGAATTATCCCAGTCTTTGTTTGGTGAAATGAATTTCTCATGGCATACCCTGGAGAATAATAATCTGTATTAATGCCAATCTGACTAATCTTTTGAGTCTCCTCTTTAAACCACATATCTACAAAAGATTCATTTGGGATTACCTGAAGCAATCCTCCTTCTAGTTATTGGAAGAAAACTTCCTATTAACATCTTTAGTGTCATTTTACATACAGAGTCAACCCAAAATTTACTTTGAGCTTCAGTATTTAAGATTGACTCAGACCCACCTTCCACCATGAATTCCATTAGATCAAGCATTTAGCATTTAAAAATGGCTCTTGAGGAATTTACTTTAGAGGTTACAGAAACCAATATGTTGCAAAGAAAGTTCCTGTATGTTACAAGATATTATTATTGTCATTGTTATTATTTCAATTCTAAGATAATACTCAATACATTTGAGTGTTTTTGTACTGAGGTACTACTAAAGTGATTTTATTGATTCATACAGCCCTAAACTGTACCAAGTACTCTTGTTGGAGTGACAGTGAAAAGAGCTATAATCTCTAGCACTTCATCTTATACAATGCAGCTGATAAAAGTAGACATGTGGCCCACAAAGGCTTATTCTCAGATAAGGACAGCAACTTCAGTTTTGTTTGTTTCATTTATTCCTACACTTGACTAGAAGAATTTTTCTCTCCTATTTGCTTCCTTTAACAGCTTTCTTTTCAATATATCCCTTTAGTATTTACAGAATGCCAGTTTTTGGCCTATCCTGTTAGAATAATTATTGCCTGACAACAAGCTTGCTCTGTTTTTTTAAGCTGTTTTCTGCTGGCCAGCTGTTAGTCTAACACCTTTTTCCTGCATAATTCTCCTTGTCAGATGACTCACATTTGGAAATCATCCCCATTTATTCTTCCCCTGGACAAACCACCTATTAATTAAAAAGTCAAACTAGTCTTGCCACCTATTGTTTGGATTGCCTTTCTCTTTTGCTCAAGATTTCATCTTTTTTCTTATAGGCTGATTATTGAATAAAAAGAGTTCTGGCAATCTCTCTGCCTTCCTGAGTATATAGTACTGGTATAAAACTTGCATAGGAAGTAACAGAACTCTAAGTTATAGCATCCTCTTACGGTATCCTCCTAACTATTTACTCCCTTCCAGTAATCATAGTGACTGATTAACATCTTTCCTTTTCACTATATGAGGTTTCCAAATTTACAATCTTTTTTTAACTACTAATTATAATATCCTATTTGATCACTTTTGCCACATAATACACAAAAGATGTACATAAACAATGGAACACAAAGAACAGCAATCATTTATTTAGCAGGCCTGTGTTTGATATCCCACCTTGATATGGCCTGATGCCTAGGAAAGAGATCTATCTTTCATTACTTTCTTCCTAAGTATTCATTCTTAAAAATAACCTATCACCAGGTCCAAATGCAGAAAAATTCCATTCACTGAACATTCTCAGATATGCTTCCAGTACATTTTCTTTACTTGATGGCCATTATTTTTTTAATTTCAATTATCTTGAAACATCAAATTCCAAGCATAAATTGTTCAATTATTTAATTTGACTTTTTGCTTACAACCATTCATTTAGTAACTGTTCAAAGTTACAACAGCACTGAAAAGAGTGATTTTTGACTGGTCCTCACACTTATGATGTTGCAGTATCCGCACAGGCATGTGATCAAAATTCAGTGCTTGGCAAGTGGCATGCATTTATGATGGTGTTTAGTGTCATAGAGTCATGTTATCATCACTTGCAAGTTTCTGTGAATTGCCAGAGAATGTCCTCCATTTTCCCTAAGTATAAGATTGAGAAAATGAGGAGGCACATGCTTGTCAGCTCCAGTTTAAGAGAAGGAATGCCTCATTCAGCTATATTCCTCTAATAAAAATTCCCATTTGCTACTTGGAATGGTGGAAAAAGTTCTTTAGCTTACATTTTAATGTATGTTCTACCTAAATTAACCCATATAAAATTTGTTTAAGGGTGGAATGAAATTACACATTATCACCCAAGCCTTTAGAATGTTAAGATGCATTTTGCAACTCATAAAATGTCCATAGTTTCCAATTCGGGCAAGGTATGTAACAGTGTTCTAGCAGAATCCTTAGCTAATCAAAGGGCCATCTACATACTAATGAGTTGGTGTGCTGTTTACGGATAATGTTTTCCTTTAATGCACCCTCCTGAAATGGCTTCTATTAATATCACCAACAATAATAGTAAGGATAAATTATCCTCCTCAGAATGCATCATCTTGTTAATTAACTTTTTTCCCCCCATGAGAGGTAATGAACCAAAACTACCTGCAATTAGTTGACAAAATACCTTTTAGCAGGAAGGTGTAGAGAGTCCCCCATAACAATTTGCACTAGGATTTCTTTTTTATTCTTCAATCAGCACCAGCAGCAGTGAGTATTAACAGTACAGGAGCCCTGCTGCTCTTTGAAACTGGTTATAACAGAATTACAGAGTTGGAAGATACCTTGGAGGTCCTCAAGTTCAACCCCCAGCTCAGACAGGAAACCCTATATCATTTCAGACAAATGGCTGTCCAATCTCTTCTTAAAATAGATTATATTTAAGATGATATATATGTATATATAAAAATACTAGTTGAATTGGAAAGATAGTCATATATTTCCTCACTACTATAAAAAGCCAAAAAAAAATGAAAGGAAGGAAATTGCTAATATATTACTTTCTGGACATAAAGATTATCATGGGCATGGCTTGCTCAGCATTCCACACTATTTTATACTAGTCTTGTATTTCTGCTATTCCCATAGGCAGATGCAGATGGGTGGCAAAGCGCACGTGTGACAAAAACATGTGTTGTGATATCAGCATAAATATGAAAAGGCTAAATTTGCATTGTGACACACGCTTTGCCATTTTGCCATCAATTGTGCTTACATCTGTGGCTGCTTCTTGCCTGTTCATATTTTAATTACGAAGATAAGTGATGGTGGTTGCACCACTTCTGTTAGCCCACCAGGCTGTACTGTTATTCCTTGTGAAAATAATGCATCAGCACATCAATAACAGAAATAATTTATTTGATATATATAAGGTTCATACTTAACCTATTATTAACCCATAATGTGTTCCTTTTTTTTAAAGCACAGCGATGATCCACTGTTTTGGTAAATGGTGATGATACATATAGGAGCATAAGAAAGCTTACTTATTACCATTAGTATTAAGTATCTTCCAAAAGTGATGGGGGCATATTACTTAGTTTAGTATTTATGTTTTATTTTTCTTTTATATGCATGAGATTCTCTTCAATCAAGACTTGCTTAGTTTTAACAAGATGGCTGAAAGTTCTAGAAAGTTTTAGAAAGTTCTCTGATCAGAGATGGGTTTTCATTTAACTGACTGCCTTTATCCAAATATTATTATGTCTTCATCTTGACTGCATCTCTTTCTTGGAATTTGATATTTAATATATTGATTGCTAAGTTTTCCAAATCATAAGATACACAAACACAAACACACTATAACAGCTACTGCAGATAATGCCCATTATTATTGTACCCCAATAGGAGAAAAAATTGCAGCTAAGAGTGTAGATGCAGGTTTTGTGTATAGTTCTAGTAAATTACCCTACTGTCAATGCTGCAAACATTGGATGTTTTTGCTCTGACAATATAAGAGGCAGCCTTTTTCTTTAAACTGCCTGCTCTGAATATAAAGGAGTTGCGGGGAGGGGTATACTAACCAGATGTATAAATTAGATAAGAATGGCACGCAAGATAATGGAAGTGGCAGCAGCAGGGCCTGAACATGCAATCCCTGAACATACAGCAGGACCAGTGGGGCCAGCAGCAGTGGGGGCCCCAGCAATCAATGATGGCCCCAGCCTTCAGAGGAACCTTTGATGGGGACCCAGAGAAACTTATTTTTTTCCTAATCTAAGTACGCTCTCATTTGAATTGCTGGGCCTATCTCTACCTGGACCCAGGTGCTATGGTCCATGTGATTACATCCAGCCTAGAGGGAGAAGCATCCAAATGGTTAAACAATTTATATAATGAGCAAGTCCCTGAATTGGAGGACTCCCACCTCTTCTTCCTAGGGCTGAGAGAGAGATTTGAGGACCCATCCATTGCCCTCAAAGCAGAAGAACAGATCCACAAGATAAAACAAGCTGCCCTGGAGTATGTGCGGGAGTTTCGCAAAATAGTCAGTTGGATAGGGAGATGGCCTGAGCAATCCATAATTCATCATTTCAGGAAAGGGTTGGATGACCACCTTTCTCAGGCCTGCATATACTGGGCTGTACCTGACCAGCTGCAAGAAAGGTACCAGGCAGCGGTAAGATTAGATGTTCAGCTCGCCTGCTATAAGAAGCCTCTCCCACCTGAAGCTGAGGTGAGCTCAGAACAATCCAAATGGCAATCACCACCATGAAAATCTCCAGCTACCATGATGGCTGAAAGACCCAGGCCACCTGTAGGCCCAGCACTTAAGTGTTTCCAGTGCGGACAGCAGGGACATCGAGCAGCAAAATGCCCAGTCCCCTACCTCCAACCACAGAACAGACCAGGACCAGCAGTGAGAAAGAAACCTGCACAGCGGCTAATGGGAGAGAAATCCAACCGGATGACGCAGGAACCTGTTGCCTAGGTCACATCCCCCACATGGGAGGATGCTGGAACTAAGGCTGGATCCTCCCCCATTCTACCCTCTTTCGACAGCAACAACGAAGGAGAGAATGACCCGATGGTGAGCCGACACATCCCACCTTTTTCACTACCTGCCAAGTTCATAATCCCTAAGTCGGGTACACAGGTAGATTTAAAGGTGCTAGTTGATTCTGGATGCTCCTGATGCATCATTAGTTTGCCATTTGCCATG
Source organism: Vipera berus (assembly GCF_964194415.1). Taxonomy (NCBI): domain Eukaryota; kingdom Metazoa; phylum Chordata; class Lepidosauria; order Squamata; family Viperidae; genus Vipera; species Vipera berus. The sequence continues at coordinate 325,023,301 of NC_138202.1, forward strand.
AAACTGGGCATACGAGCAAAACTGCTCTTCAAATCTGTGAGGTTCCAGCAAGCCGATGGCTCCCTGAAGGGAGGGACTTTAGTCATGCAATTAACAGAGCCCGTATGCCTAGAAATAGGTGAGCACTGGAAATTTATTTGCTTCCTGGTGGCCCCAAAAATGACTGGGACTGTGATAGACCTGTTTTCGAAGTAGGCTCATTTTATCACCTGCAAAGGACTCCCATCTGCCCAATGACTGACTAAACTGTTCCTGAAACATATCTACCGACTACATGGCACCCCTAAGCAAATAATTTTGGATAGAGGAGTACAGTTCACAGCAAAACTTTGGAGGAATTTCCTTAAATTAATTGGATCATCTCAAGGCTTATCATCTGCTTTTCATCCATCTACCAATGGAGCTGCAGAATCCACTAACAAAATGGTGGAGCAATACCTCAGATGTTATGTTTCCTACCAACAGACAAACTGGACTGACCTCCTCCCTTTCGCTGAGGTGGCTTACAATAATTCTGTTCACAGCAGCACTGGCTACACGCCTTTCATAGTAGCCACAGGAAAAGAGTTCATCCCAATGCCTGAATACACTCAGGTGCCCTCTGCTACCCAGACATTTGATCAATGGGTGAGGGGGTGGGAGGAAGTTTGGAGAAACATGAAAATGGCATTAAAAAAAGACTTCTGAGACTTATAAAAAACAGGCTGATAAAAAGAAGGCTCCCCAAAGAACATTCCAAGTTGGAGAAAATGTTTACCTGTCAACTAAATACTTACGCCTGAAGTTACCCAGCAAGAAATTAGGACCAAAATTCTTGGGGCCTTTCCCCATTGTAAGGATCATTAATCCCATCACAGTAGAATTAAAACTCCCTAGGCTTTTAGGGAAAGTTCACCCTGTCTTTTATTGCAACCTACTGAAACTTTTTCGGGGCTCCACCTTAAGACCTCCCCTTAAGAAGGCACCTGAGCCCCTCATAGTAGTGGGTCAGAGACACTATGAAGTGAAAAGCATTCTTGACTCTAGAATCTTTAAAGGAAAATTGCAGTACCTAATACAATGGAAGGGGTACTTGCTGTCTGAAGCTACTTGGGTGAAATCTAGCAATGTGAAGTCTGACCGACTCATCAAAAAGTTTCATGAAAGAAACCCCAACAAACCAAAAGATAATCCTCGACTTATGCTTTTGTTTACATTACAGGGTCTATCCTTCTTGTAAGGGGGGGGGCAGATGTCAATGCTGCAAACATTGGATGTGTTTGCTCTGACAATATAAGAGGCAGCCTTTTTCTTTAAACTGCTTGCTCTGAATATGAAGAAGTTGTGGGGAGAGGTATGCTAACCAGATATATAAATTAGATAAGAATGGCGTGCAAGATAACAAAAGTGAAGCTTGCATTTTGGGCTAATTGGAGAATGTGAATAATGATGTGTAATTAAGGGAGGGAGTTGTGCATGATAATGATGGGTTTAGGGGAGGAGAATTCAGATTCTGGCATCCATCCATGGGTGTCGATGCTTTGTTCTCATTATTATAGACTTTTAGAAAAACAATGCCTGAATGTTGTTTGAACTGTCTCATTAATCGGAACCATGACACCTACTATGAAGAAGCCAAGTTTCTTGTATTTTATCCAAAGGACAGAGAAGCCATTTCCAAGCCAGTCAGTTCTACTATTATATAGAGGAATGACAGAAGGTCATATAAATAGAAATCGATCAATCCTCTCTGATCCTGGTATTCTCCAAATATGTTAAACTACATCTGCTTGAATTATCAGCTGGCATGTCGACAACCAAACTGGCTGGGAATTTAATGCATCTGAAAGGTTCCATGTTGGGAGAATTTTTGTTCCAAACTAGGTTTTCCCTCAATGTGGGATGGACCTCCTTTGGGGAGATCCAAACAGAGTTCAGGGAGGTACAAAAAACCATTTAGTTACATTGTTATATAGTTACATCTACCTTACTCAATTTTTCGTTGTATTGTTTTTATGGTTCATTTGCGTTCAGTTTGGATTTTAGTGGAGTTATGTCCATTTCACTGAATGGAGGCAAGATGGTAAAAAGTTTAGGAATGCTTATTGTAAACTATTGTTCTCAATTATTCATATTTTAAGTGCCATAAATTACTTCACCAAGTACTTAAGGGAGAAAGCATAAAAGAATGGAAAATTTAAAATTTCAGTGACCTATTTGTCCCAACTGAACTAATGAATCCTATTTGTAGTATGCTTACCACCAGTTGAGAATATTGTTTTACAACATAGGACCCCTATATTACATGAAGCTGCTAATAACAGGTAATCTGACATTTTAAACTACTACACAGTTGCATTTTCTCTCTCTTTTTCTGTCTCTGAAATATTTCTCATTCTGCTATTAATTAATACTCTTTTGTTTACTTATAGATTTCTTATTTTGTTAGATATTACTACTACAGTATAGTGAACCAGATTCAGAAAACTAAATTTTAGGATGTTAATGGGTTTTTAAATTATATTCCTAAAATTAGATTTTTTTTTAAAGGTGAGTATGGACTACAAGGTGAAGAAAATGCGAATCTGATGTCTCCAAATAGAGGACAACAGATTGCACAGTTGTGCATCAGCTGGGTCTGAGCACAAGGAGGTAAGAGTGATGGTATGTGGGAACAACCTTGGGAAACAATGGGAAGAAATGACACCTAGGAAATGATCAGATAAAAGGAGGAGGAGCCCACAGCTAATTATTCTAAAGCTTAGAAAGCATCTGTCCTAATTTATGAGGTAGTAAAAGAGACGGTAGGATGATTGTACTTTAAAACTTGCAAGATTCTGTTAATGTAGCCCTATGATGAAGTAGAATTAGCTCATCTTTCCTGTCAGGTCTACTTGGGAGGCTGACAGAAAGCCGTCAAGAACAAACTCCTACATGGCAGAGTCTATAAGGACACTACATTCATCTAACCTCACTTTCTAATCACTTCTGGATTTACTATTATTTTGAAATTAAAAGAGGTCTTCCAAACAAGTCTGAAAATCTACTTGGTGAATAAAACTTCATTCCAAAATAGAAGAAAAAAAATTATTGCAGTGTAAAGAATTGAGGAACATAAAATAAATGGGAAAGCTTAAGAAATGGTTAAATGGATCAATGGGCCAGACAACTTTGGAATATTAAGACTTTTGTTAAGAGCTTTGAAAAATTGAATGAAGAAAACATTTTTCAGGGAATTGTTTAATCTATAAGGAAAGAAATTAATGATAGAAAGAAACTTTAGATTTTGTGAATACAGAAATGGAAACACTAAAGGGGACTACAGTTCCAGTGGAACTGGAAAAAAATCTTTGAAATGGGAGAAAGTTAAAATGGCAATTCATCTGTAAGACTGCAGCCTGACAAATGAAATATTGAGACTATTACAGATAAAAGGGAGAAATATAAAGTCATTCTACTTAAAATAGAATATAAAATTCTGGAATATATAAAATTCTGGAAACCTCTTAATGATTTTCTGCTGATATCTGGATAGAAATGAGGGGGGTGGGAATTATTGTAAGAAGAGAATCATGTATGTTCCCACGTATAGGTTGGGAAACTATTAATTTGCTTTAATTTATTGCAAGGAAAGCAGGGAATTGCTCCTTTAAGTATTCTTTTTTCTTTCTTTTCCTTTTTTTCCCTGTCCTTTAAAAAATATTTTCATTTTTTTAATTTTTATTTGTTCTGTTTTTTATTCTTTTCTTTATTTCTGACATTTTTTAGTATTGCAAAATTCTTCAATAAAAGTTATTTTAAAAAATAAAGATTATGGAGGAAGTGTCTGTACTAAACTCTAATGATTGACTCAACCAAATTTGTTAGCTCTCAGCCTTTAAATGGACTTTGTCAGTTCTTAGTCTTTTAATTGGCTTTGTATCAATGGAGAAGCAAGTTCCGATGGTAGAATTTCATTTTCAGTTCAGTATGTTGCTTAAAAATTAGTTGTAATGCTTTATTTATTTGTATAAATAAAATGTAACTATTGTTATACTATAGCATAGAAAAGTGATGAATTGTTATCTTTTTTATTTTTAGTATTTATTTATTTTTTTGGTTTTCCTTTTGATTTGCATTACATAGGGGTTTCTCCCAAGTGTATCATTTCTAATACTTTAAAATCAAGTATCTCATTTGTATTTTTTTTTTTAAAAACTGGCTAAAGTATTTTGGAAGTTAATAAAAATGTTTTATATTACTGGCAGAATTCAGTATGTATTCTCCCATTTTAGGCATGCTTTTGAAAGTCACAGAAAGGGGTTCTAAATAAAGCATGGAAAAGGAAAGTGAGTAGGTATTATCACATCAACATGCAATTTAAGCACATATTCTACTTTAGTCATCAATCACTTTGTCTCTCCCTGTTGTCTAGCATGTCTTACAGACTTCTACATATAGATGTTTAAGTCTGCTATTGCTTACTAGATTCCTTGTTTTTATATAAAAAATCTTTCAGTTAACTAATTAGATTTAATTTAATTTTAATTTTATTTGTTTAGAACTGGATTGATTGCTTTTTCCCTTATACATTTTCATTTGTGGAATTAAAATTAAATAGCAGAAGTAAAAAAAAAATCATTACCTGGTGCTTTTTATATTTACATTTTTTGAATAGGAGCCAAAACTGAATAATTTGATGATATATGTGCCAAATCACAGTTACTGTTTTTGAGCCAGGTCTCGCCTAACCTGTAGTCATACCTTTGATTTTTCCTGCCTAAGTCTAAAACTTTGCTTTTCTCCACATATGGAGAAGGGCCCATTGTTCAAGTTTGTCAAGATCTTTTTGGATCCTGAGTTTGTCTTCTGGGGTGGTGGCTACTCGTGTCAGTTTGGTGTCATTTGCAAATTTGACGAGTTCCTCTTCATTTTCATCATCTAAGTCATTGATGAAGATATGTATTGAAGAGTACTGGGCCTAAAACTGTGCCTCTGGTACACCACTGCTTACTTCTCTCCACGTGGATCTAGTACCATTGAGGACTACTCATTGAGTATGGTTTGTCAGCCAACTACAAATCCATCTGGTGGTGATGTTGTCTATTCTGCCTGTTTCCAGCTTATGAAGAAGTAGGTTGTGATCTACTGTATTTTGTCAAATGCCTTACTGAAATCTAAGTATACTACGTCGATGCCATTTTGCTGGTCTGTTAATTTAGTCACTTTATCAAAGAATGAAATAAGATTGATTTGGCATGTTCTATTTTTAAAAAACCCATGTTGGCTTCTAGTTATAACTTTGTTTGCTTCTAGTTGTATGCAGAACAGTTTTTTGATTATCTTTTCCAGGCTCTTCCCAGGTAGTGATGTTAGACTGATTCGTCTGTAGTTTCCTGGGTCTGTTTTTTTTTCTTCCTTTCTTGAAGATGGGAACCACATCTCCAATCCTCAAGTACTTCTCCGGAGTTCCAGGAGTTTTGAAAAATATGGTGCAATGGTTCTGAAATAACATCTGCCAGCTCCTTCAGAACTCTGGGATGTAATCTATCAGATCCTGATGATTTATATTCATAAAAGTCGGATAGATGTTCTCTTACCATTTTCTTGCTTATTTTAATTTTTGTTTCTAGTCTGTCTTTTGCAGTAGGGTTTTTTTTGGTATGTTGGGCTATAATTTCTTTTTGTGTGAAGACTGATGCAAAGAATGAATTAAGCAGCTCTGCTTTCTCTGTAATGTCTGTTATTTCTCTGCCATCTTCTCTCTTTAGTGGACCTACCTACTTTTTTCTTGTTATTAATATGCTGAAAGAAACTTTTTTATTGTCCTTGATTTCTGTTGCAAATTCATTCTGAGTCTTTGCTTTCCTGACTTCATCTTTGAATGTTCTGGCTGTCTGCTGACAAGCAATGTTAGTTATTTGTCCCTCTTTCTATTTTTTGTACTTGTCCTTTTTGTCATTCAGTTTGCAGAGAGATCTTTGTGCAGTCATGCTGGTTTCTTCTTGAATATCTTGTTTTTCTTTTTCAGTGGTATTGTGCTTACGTGGGCTTTTATGATGGCATTTTTCAGAGTTTTTCACACTTCTTGAGTTGTTGTCCCCTTTAGGATTTTCATCCATGGAATCTTTCCTTCTCCGAGTTTGTTAAAAGCAGCTCTTTTGAAATTTAAGACACAGGTTGGATTATTATCTATTGCCTATGTTTTCATTATATTGAATTCCAATATGACATGGTTATTTTCACCCAAGGTTCCGGCAACTTCAACTCCCTCTAGCACTTCTTCTCTATTAGTAAGAATTAGGTCCAGTATAGCTTTACTTCTAGTTCCCTCCTCCACCTTTTGGATGACAAAGTTGTTGGTTAGGTTGGTTAGGAATCTGTTTGATCTCCCACTTGCTGCAGAATTGGTCTCCCAATTGATATCTGGATAGTTGAAATCTCCCATTACTACTGTAGAATGCTTCCTACAAACATTTGTTAACTGGTTGGCAAAGAGTTCATCTATTTCTTCTGATTGGTTGGGTGGCCTGTAATACACACCTATGGCAATGTCACTTTCCCCCCCCCTTTTATATTGACCCATATACATTCTGGAGGGATTTTATCTTTGATCATGTGCATTTCTGTAGATATGTAGTGTTCTCTTACATATAGTGCAACTTCCCCTCCTCTTTTTGTAGATCTATTTCTTTTGAACAATTTGTACCCTTCCATCAGTACATTCCAGTCATGGGTTTTATCCCACTAGGTTTCTGTAATGCCAACTATATCATACCCATCCCAGTGGTGGGATTCAGCTGGTTCACACCACTTCAGCAGAACTGGTAGCTATTTTTTTGTTGCCCAGGCCCAGAATGGACTTCTAGAAGCAACATCCACACAGAGAACCAGTTGTTCACATATTTAAATCCCATAACTGACCCATCCTCATGTACCACTGCTTCTAGTTCACCCTGTTTGCTCCCCAAGCTTTGAGCATTTGTATATAAGCATTTAGAGATCAAACTGCCAACATACGCTGGATCATGGAGAAAGCTAGAGAGTTCCAGAAAAACATCTACTTCTGCTTCATTGACTATGCTAAAGCCTTTGATTGTGTGGATCATAACAAACTGTTGCAAGTTCTTAAAGAGATGGGCATACCAGACCATCTTATTTGTCTCTTGAAAAACCTATATGTGGGCCAAGAAGCAACAGTGAGAACTGGACATGGAACCACTGATTGGTTCAAAATTGGGAAAGGAGTCCGGCAAGGCTGTATACTGTCGCCCTGCCTATTTAACTTATATGCAGAGCACATCATGAGAAAGGCAGGGCTAGATGAATCAAAAGTTGGAATTAAGATTGCCGGAAGACAACAACCTAAGATATGCAGATGATACCACTCTAATGTCAGAAAGTGAAGAAGAACTAAAGAGCCACTTGTTGTGGGTGAAGAAGGAGAGTGCAAAAGTTGGGTTGAAACTTAAAATTAAGAAAACCAAGATCATGGCATCCGGCCCTCTCAATTCCTGGCAAATAGATGGGGAAGAAATGGAGGTAGTGACAGATTTTATTTTCCTGGGCTCCAAGATCACTGCAGATGGGGACTGTAACCAAGAAATTAAAAGATGCTTGCTCCTGGGGAGGAAAGCCATGGCAAATCTAGACAGCACACTAAAAAGCAGAGACATCACCCTATCAACAAAAGTGCGTATAGTCAAGGCTATGGTCTTCTCAGTTGCAATGTATGGCAGTGAAAGCTGGACCATAAAAAAGGCTGAACGCCAAAGAATTGAGGCCTTTGAAGGCGATCAAACTGGTCAGTCCTAGAGGAGATCAACCCTGACTGCTCTTTAGAAGGCCAGATCCTGAAGCTAAAACTCAAATACTTTGGCCACCTAATGAGAAGGAAGGACTCACTGGAGAAGAGCCTAATGGTGGGAAAGATTGAGGGCAATAGAAGAAGGGGACGACAGAGAATGAGGTGGCTGGATGGAGTCACTGAAACAGTAGGCGTGAGCTTAAATGGACTCCAGAAGATGGTAGAGGACAGGAAGGCCTGGAGGAACGTTGTCAATAGGGTCGCGATGGGTCAGACACGACTACGCAGCTAACAACAATATAAGCATTTAAGGCTTTTATGCCTGTCCATGGGTATGTTTCCTGCATCTCCTGATTGTTGTTTGAGTTTTTCTCCCCCCCCCCCATCATTACCTACTTCATTGTTTGATTTGTTTTCTTGGGTTTTATGACTGGTTTTGTGTTCTAGAGATTCTAAAGACTGGTCACCCTTCCCCCTCAATTTTAGTTTAAAGCCATCCTGATGAGTTGGGCCAGTTTTTTTCTGGGTACATTTTTCCCTGTTTTCATGAGGTGCAGCCCATCCCTTGCCAATAGTCCTTCACATAGGAAATGCAGTCCATGGTTCAGGAAACAAAAAATTTCTTGAAGATACCAACCCTTTAGCCAGTGGTTTATTTCTAGAATTCTTTTTCCCCTCAATGGGGGTTGACCTTTTGTTGGGAGTACTGATGAGAACACCATTTATGCTCCTAGCTCCTTAACTTTCTTGCCTAGTTGCTTATAATCTCTCAATATTGTACTCAGGTTCTTTGTTGTATCATTCATCCCAATGTGAAGGAGGAGGAAAGAGTAGTAATTTGTGGACCTAATTATTTTGGTTAGGTTCTCAGCCATATCTTTGATTTTTCCTCCAGGGAGACAACATACATCTCTGGATTGTATGCCCAATCTACAGATGGCTGATTCTGTTCCTTTGAGGATATAATCTCCTATTACCAACACTTGCCTTCCTTTTTTGGGGTGTGCAGTCTGGGGTGCTTTTCTGTTTATCTCAGGTGTGTTTGTTGATGTGACTTTTTAAAGCGATATTTGGTGTTTTTTTGCTAGGTGTCCTCATGTTTTCTTTCAGGGGGAGATTGTGGATCTGCATATTTCCGTCTAGGGGAGAAATTTGATTTTTCAGTTTTAATGGGGCTCCTTCTGTTTGGGTTAGATTGGGTGGTAGGGGTTTGTTAGATGTATGTTGCTTCTTTCTTTGATTTTTTTCTATGTGTGACAAACCTCCATTTGTCTTTCTCAAAGGGTTTATCAGTAGGGTCAAATCCTCTAGGAGTTATTTTTCATTATTTGGTTCAGTTTTGGTATAGCTTTCTTGCATAGATTGGAGTTTGGCTAGAGTTGCCTCTAAGTCCCTTACTTTTTCCTCTAGTAGTTCACATAGTTTACCGGGATGCCTTATGTACGGTCACTCATGCGCTCGTGACCTCTCGTCTTGACTACTGCAACGCTCTCTACATGGGGCTACCCTTGAAGACCACTCGGAGGCTTCAACTGGTACAGAGTGCAGCCGCGAGAGTTGTGTTGGGAGTTTCCCGACACTCCCATGTCACACCTTTGCTCCGCGAGCTGCATTGGCTTCCAGTTGTCTTCCGGGTGAGGTTCAAGGTGTTAGTAATGACCTACAAAGCCCTACATGGCATGGGTCCGGGTTACCTTGGGGAGCACCTGCGGCCGGCGTCAACTTCCCTCCGCCCAGTACGCTCCCACAGAGAGGGCCTCCTCAGGGTGCCACCGGTCAAAGAATGCTGACTGGTGGCCCCCAGGGGGAGGGCGTTCTCTGTGGGTGCACCGGATCTATGGAACCAACTTCCGGTCAAGCTCCGGATGGCGCCCAATCTCTGCTCCTTCTGGTGCGATCTTAATACCCATCTCTTTGAACAAGCTGGCCTGGCCTGATGGGACAGGGTTGGATTTTATAAATGGATCTTAACTTTTAATCTGTATTAATTTATTACGGGCACTGTTGTTTAATTACTTTTTAATAATTTTTAATTTTTGTATCTTGTTTTTATGTATTGCCCTGTTCACCGCCCTGAGTCCTTCGGGAGAAGGTTTAGGTTTAGGTTTTAGGTTTTATTTAATTTGTATACCGCCCTTCTCCCTAGGGACTCAGGGCGGTTCACAGGGCATATATAAATAACAATACAAAAGTTAAAAAAGATTAAACCAATGCCCAGTTAAAAAAAAACAATAATACAATACTAAGAACAACAATTTAAAACCCATATTCCCCCATCAGGCCAGACCAGCTAATTCAAATAAGTGGGTCTTCAGACCGCGACGGAAGGTTCGGAGGTCTGATGACATCCGGAGCTCCACCGGCAGTTCATTCCATAATGCCGGAGCGCCCACAGAGAAGGCCCTCCCCCTGGGGGCCACCAGTCAGCATTCCCTGACCGGAGGCACCCTGAGGAGGCCCTCTCTGTGGGAACGCACAGGGCGGAGGGGAGTTGACGCCGGCAGCAGGTGGTCCCTGAGGTAACCCGGACCCATGCCATGTAAGGACTTAAAGATCATAACCAAGACCTTGAACCTCACCCGGAAGACAACTGGTAACCAATGCAGCTCGCGGAGCAAAGGTGTAACATGGGAGTACCGGGAAACTCCCAAGACAACTCTCGTGGCCGCATTCTGTACCAGTTGGAGCCTCCGAGTGGTCTTCAAGGGAAGCCCCATGTAGAGAGCATTACAGTAGTCAAGGCGAGAGGTCACGAGCGCATGAGTGACCGTACACAGGGCATCCCGGTCCAGATAGGGCCGCAACTGGCGCACCAGGCGAACCTGGGCGAAAGCCCCCCTAGTCACGGCCACTATATGATCTTCCAGGGTAAGCCGTGAATCTAGGAGGACTCCCAAGTTGCGAGCCCTATCCACGGGGGGTAAGAGCTCACCCCCCATAGAAAGAGATGGAACATTTTGAGCTCCGGCGGTATACAAATTAAATTAATAATAATAATAAAATAATAATTTAATGCGTGTATAATTTGGGTGTTCTTTGTGCATAAGCACATACATGGAACATGTATTGCATACCACAATAGTATCAGTCACCTGTTCCATGAGTTTGTTGTTTGAAAATTCATCTTTTTTTGGTCAGTGGAGTGCTTTGCTGTTAGCCTTGTTTCTACCTTCTGTCAGAATCCATTTATATCACATTTCATAAATGTATGGTTAGAATATTGTGCTTATTCTGGGGATTCTGCCATCTCCCCAAGGGGGGGGGGAGAGGATGATTATTCAGATTGCAGTAGGCTGTTTTCAAAGACCAGGGAAGCTTTTGATCTGGGGGGAACAGGGGGAGAGAGAGATCTGGGTTGCATCTCTATTTGCAACGGAAAGGAAGAAGCAATAACAATAAACACAAGATTAGGGGGAGGGGGCTGAAACGGGAATGCTTTATATCGGATTGAAATGTAACTCAATGTCAGATCCCGTCTTGTATTGCCACAACCGATCTCATCCTAGTAAACTTTTCTTTTTGGACAAACCTGGCTCCAAGAGTTCTTATTTCCTAATATGTGGATTGGGGTGGGTCCTGATGCCTTCTCTGTTCTAGGTAATTATGCCTATTTTTAAAATCCTTTTTGCCTGTTTGTGCTCATTTTTCTACCTTGTTATTTATTTAACTTTCTTACTATTATGTTAGCTTTATTTATCCTTTTCTTCCCTCTGTTTTTTTAATGTTTTTGAGCTCCAATTTCTCCCTACCTTATGCTTTAAGATTTGCCTTGTTAAGATTTGTCTCTTTATTAATTCTATTCTTCCCTGATTTCCAATGTTCCACTCTTGTCCTTATTATTTGCCTATTTATTTATCTTTTATTTTCTCTCCTGTCTTTATTTTTATTCTCTACTGGGGTCTTCCCTCCCTTCCTATTGGGACCTCATACTTAATTGTTGCCTTCACTTCCATTATTTGCTGCTCTGGCCTCTTGTTGTCTCTGCTCTGGTAAGGCCTCCGTTCAGCTTTCCAGTTGGCTTAGCTCCACTGTCTGGTCTGCTCCACTCAGCCAGCCATTCAGCTTTAGAGATCAGAGCTCTCTAACTCAAAGTGCCTCTGCTTCTACTGCTGCTGCATTTCTCCCCTTTGCTGATTCTGCTGCTGTGTTACTCCCCTCCACAGATTTTGGTACCACCAATTTCTCACAGTCACCAGTTCCTTTTGTAGTTGCTCCAGGCCCTTTGTCCTCCACCAGATGGACTGCCAGGTTAGTAGGAGGCAGGGGGAGGGATCTCTCTGGGGAAGGAATGTTGATCAAGTCCTCCGCCTGGGGCAGGTCACTGGGGTCTGCTGTGGGGCTGGAAGGACACAGAGAGAGGGCTGTGGAAGTCAGGCTGCCTCTAGTTTGCTGGGCCCTGGGTCAGGATGCCTGTCTGACCCCTCAAGCCAGCATGCCTAGATTGGAGAATGGGTCTAGGCTATTCCTGAATATACTATGACCCACTCGTTCACTACCTCCAACAGTCTCCCTTCTTCTCTGTTGTTCAGCTGCTGGTTCGCTGCTCTCAGATGCCTCTTTTTCAGTGTTGGGTTGTTTAGTTGGGCTCCTGAGCTGGATTTGTCGTTCTCTGCTGCTGGCTGCCTCCGATTCCATGTGCAGCCATTCATTCGCTGTGCTGCTGTTTGCTGGTGTTTTTCTCCTTACTGCAGTTTCTTCTTTTCCTTTACCCTTTCTATCTTCCTTATCTAACTTTCTGCTCCTTTTCCCTCCCTTTCCCCCCACTCTTTGTACTTTCCTACTTAGTTTAGTAACTTTTCTCCCTGTGATCTAATACTGCTTCCTATGCTGCCACCATCTTGCTTTTACTAGTACAGTAGATCTCTGGGTAATTTGTGGAACTGCAACCACAGATGGATATTTAGACTGAAAAAGTAACTCTTTATACTATGAATTTGTACTAGATAATTCATTAACGTGCCCTATAGGAAGGGGTTATAAAAATATATGTGGGGCAAATTATCAAATACTGCTAATCATACTGTCTATACACATACTCAAACATACCCAAACAAACACATAACACAGATTATGCCCTTTCAATGATAGTTTTCGAAAACAAGGCAGGGGAGAGGAACATAAGCAGAGATTTGTTACTGGTTTTATGTTGTGCTTGTGGATTTGCCCTAAGCATCTATTTGGCCATTATAAATGATGGCTTGGATTATGTAGTCTTTTGGTCTGATCCAATAGAGCTCCAAAGCACTTAAGCTGCTAAAACAAAGAGAGATTGGGGAGAAATCAACCTGGACTATATCTTGAAATATGTATTTTTTTCTTTTAAAAAACGTTTTGGAAGTAATGACAGTTTATCACTGTAAATAGTCAAGGAGGTACTTCTTAAGTGACAGCAAAAGATACATGGGTCACTTAGCTAACATATTTTGTATATCTGTTGTTGGCCAATACATTTGCTGCATTCTCAGAAATGATCTTTTCCCTGAAAGTTCAAAACCTAAGCATTTTAAAAGATCTCTGTTAGAAGCAGCCTGCTTTGAGATATTTAGTAGATAAGCTACATAAATCCTTTTGACACAATGTGTCATTAGAGAACTAAACAATCTTACAAATTGGCTTTATAATGCTTTCCTTTTACAAATGATACATGGAAATTAGGACAAAAATGATGCAAACATCTAATTCATTTGCTGTTAAATAAGGAGAATTTTTCCAATGAGGTACTCTCATGAATAGTTTAGCTATTACTGCTCCAAATGTAGGCAAATAGGTTCATGTTACTACAGGCTGGAGTTTTGCTGTGGAAACATGCTAGGTTTTCCCTTAATACACATCAAGCTGATTTTAATTTTGTTATGCATTCTTCTTATTAAAAATAAATAGATAGGAAACTTACTCATCAAAGCACAAATCTCTACCACCACTCTTATTTGCTACTCTTTATTTTCTGGTAAATCAAAGTAAAGTCCCAGAGGCTTTCTTTAGAAGATAGGCAGGTGGGTGGGCTTCAGTTTCTATTTGAAAATGTACCCACCTGCTAAAAAAACCCAAACCAAAATTATCTGAAGGAAACAGGGACTGTCTTGGTATTCTATATAGGAATACCAAAAAGAATATTATTAGTTTGTCTTCTGGAGAATGGTTGCTCACCATAGTAACTACTTAATGAACCAAATGTCTATGGAGATTGTCAATCATCCACTTTATGGTTTCATCATCCTACTTGTTCTGCTAAATATTTTCTCTTCTAGTCCCAAAAGCCAGAAGAATTATTCTCATCTCCAAAGCCCTAAGGTGGCTTTAGACTTAAAAATCTAGTAGTGATAAATTTCAAAAGAATTGTGCATTTCTAAAGCTTTCAGAAAATTAAGTTCAAGTACTACATGAGAGAGAATAAATTATCTTCTTATTACTCTTGATTTTATAGATGTTTATCACAACTCCTAACTTTTATTTAAAAACTAAACCAGTTTTACAGTTTGAATTATAATGGAATATTTTCTTTATTTCTTTCTGTGCTTGGACTAGGTAACTACATATACAGCCAGTCATGAAATTACTTGAGCAACACAACCTTCTGTGAGCCCATTATATAAAAACATCTCCTTCAGGAAGATCTCTAAAATATCCCAGAACATGAGAAATGAGAAGAGATAGATCAAAATATGAAACCATAAAAGGTCTATGATCAAATAATTGAAATATCAGGTAACAGAATAAAATATTTGGTGAAATATAGAAATAAAACATACCAATACCTATAAAGGCATGAATTGTATTTTGAATCTTTGCTTTTAATACTGAGATGGAAACATCATAGGAATATATGATTTTATGATCTATATAGAAAAAAATACAAAAATCTCTTGGAGTAAACCTATTTGCTTAGGAATTCTTTTAGAGCTTCAGTCAGCTATTCTGCTTTGGCAACATTTGCACTTCTGTTTAATGTATAGTATATGAAGCCACTGGGTGAGATCATCTATACCTGGGGGTGAAATATCATCAGTATGCTCATGATACTCAGGTGTATGTTTCAGCCCATGGTGAATTAAGCAATGCCATGACCTCCCTTTTGTAATACCTGGAGGTTGTTAAGAGATGAATAGGGAGCAATGAGCTGAAACTGAACACTGACCAGATGGAATGGTGCTGGCTTTGGGTTTCTTTGATATATGAAGAATTACCAACTTTGGTCTTGGTTATGGTTGCACTACCCCAGATGGATCCACTCATAATCTAGGGATTCTCCTGGATTCACAACTCCTGCTCAAGGAGCACTTGGCAGTCATGACCAGAATGGCTTTTGAAAACTACAGGTTGTATATTAGTTATGCACTTTTCTGTACCAACCAGCCCTCTCACAGTCATTTATACTCCTGTCTTGACTGCTGCAATGCTCTCTACATGGCACTGCTCTTGAGCAATATGTAGAAGCTTCAATTGGTTCAAAACATGGTGGCCTCTATGGTTTTATGTGAGTCCAGATTTGTATATGTCACATCTCTTGTAGGAGATGTGGTTATCAATTTGCTTCCAGGTGTTGATTGTTACCTTTAATATTACCTTTAATTGTTACCTTTAATGGGGCCAGGTTATTTGGAGAACTGTCTTTCCAGGGTCTTTTCAGAGTGGGGAGGCAGGTGTTACAGGTCCCCTCTATTAAGGAGGTCCATCTAATGGTATAAAGAATGGTCTTCTCTGTGGTGGCTCCTTTCCTGTGGAACATCATTCATGCAGAGATATGATTGGCCTCCACTTTCATACTCTTTCAAAAGGCCCTGAAGACATGATTTTGCTAGTGGACCTAGGGACCCTGGGATAATTGGCAGTCCATAGATAGATAGATAATCTTTATTGTAATTTTTTTTACTGTGGGCACAATGGCACCCATCAAAAATGAAATTTAGTTGCCTGCTCTCAAAGTGAAACACACCTAAAACATACTATATACAACATATGTATAGACCCACACCCCTACATATACATAACAATAAAATATTAACTACTGTCCATCTTGAATATATAACGGAAGGAGGAAGGTTGAGAGTTCACAAGGTTAATGCTGTATGGAATGAAACTATGGCTGATTCTGGATGTTCTGCTACGGATACCACAAAGCCTCCTCCCAGAAAGTAACAAGGAAAACAGGTTGTGAAGAGGATGAGTAGTATCCCAGATAATTTTACGGACCGTGTTCAAACAATGCTTCTGTGCTATGTCCTGGATGGGAGGGAGGGAACTGTCAATGATCTTTTTGGCCATCCTCACCACTCTCTGCAATCAAATGGCTTGATTGTTGTTGCCGGGGGAGGGGGGCAGTGAGGATTTATTGGGTTTTGTATTTGGGATTTTACTTCTATGGGTCATCCAGAATTGTCAAGAGTGAATTGGGTGGCCATATACAAATAAATCAAAGAAATAAAAATTTGCAATTCTGGTCAATCTGACACATCAAATATTATATCATGTTTACAGATATAAAAATCTATATGGTACTGGTATACTGTTTAAATCTCTGAAGTTCTTTGTACAATTGCTGCTTCCATTTATGCATACAATTCATCCTTAGATTACAAACACAGTGTCAAGTTTCCGTCATATGGGCTTTTCAAGTGACTCTGAGGCATTGTTTACCTTAAATGTCCTTTATTAGCCTAATACATCGGCAAATGCTTGCTCGAAGGAATCTGGAATCTGAAATATCTGCCCCTTGCACAATATATTAAAACACAATTCTCCACCTTTCTAATTTTGTCATTAATCATATTCTCCAATTAATTTAAAGAATCAGTTTCCCTTCCATTAGAAGAACCGCCAAAATCTTATCTTCTTTAGAGAGACAAATGGCCTTGAAAGTGCATTCCTACTCTTCCCTTCCCCAATTTTAAACTAAAACAATACACAAGTCTTAAAGCAATACACAAGTTTAACATATGAAATAGCTACTTCTTCATCTCTTGTCAAGCAATAACATTCGATGTTAGCAGCATTGACACACAGCATGTACATCATGCTCAGTTTCACTATGTCTTAAAATACCATTAAAATGTTTTTTTTAATTTCCTAATTAACTACCACTCTTGTTAATAATATATCTTTAATTATATACATGCTTGCCTTATTTTTTTCTGCAACGGTTTATTAATTTAATAATACATATTTCAACATTATTTTCCCTCATGTCTGGAAGATACTGATTTTTCATGTATTGCTTCTTTTCCTACAAATGAGAACTGATTCCCTGTTAGTGCTGTTGCTCCTCATTACTCACAACTACTCCCTGGACATCTTTTTGATTATTGCTTGTGGATCTTTTTCTGTTAATATAATGATGGGAAAAGTGGAAGAGCATATATGGTTAGGGCAGTTTTTGCTTAGTAAGAGACATACAGAACTTTTTATATATAGGGTCCTATGAAAACAATCCTGTACATACATAACCTGTAAGCCCCAATGAAATTAATAACACCAACTCCTAGACTAAACTGATCTCCTTGTTCTCCTCCAATTCACACCTATTGACCTTATTTAGCTTGCTTGAGTTTTCTGAGGCCATTTATTTATGCATCTTTACTCAGCAGTAATTTCTTTTATACTTAAAAATTTCTGTAATGTTTGTTTTCTGTAAAGAACATGTTGAATAGTTCTTAGATGTTATATATTGCTAAGCACATTGGTTTGTGCTTAAATTGTAAGCCGCCCTGAGTCTTCGGAGAAGGGCGGGATATAAATGGGATTAAAATAAAATAAAAAAATAAAAAAATATATAGGGGGGTGTAGGCAGTCAGTATATTCAGGATTGTACCATAAGGGAACTGGAATTGCTTGCTTTGAGGCTTCTTCCAGTACATCATTCTGTGCTGAATTATATTGCATTTATAACCAATCTTTTTCCAATTATTTTCTTGGAACTCAAGGCACCATATATGGAGATCATCCCAGATATTTAGTCTTAAGCATTTACTACCACAACCTTATTAAAATCTTCTTGAATCATATAATGATTTCAAGGCCTTACAAATCCAATAAATCAATAAATGCAGGGATCAAAAGGTTGACTTTAACCATTATGAGATTTATATCCAATGGATGTTACCACGGAGCTGAGTTGATGAAACCAAGCACAAAGAGATAGCTTAAATTGTAACCAATACATCTAATTATATACAACTTTTCCTTAAAGGAACTTATGGCAGCAAATGTGACATATCCTCACAGTAGCTTTATGGGATATATTGGGTGAAGCAGAATACTGTCTCACATTCATCTAAAATTATCACTGCAAAAAGAAAATAAAATAAGAACTAACTATTTCCATGGAAATTTAAAGCACAGAATCTAGCATAGGAATAAATGCAGTAAAGCTTAGGGGTGCTTGTAATTTCCAGATATTTATTTTGCAGGGCCTCTTTTGACCTCATTAATGAAAAGTGGCAACATGACTGGCATTTATTTAGTGTTTAAAAACTCATAAGTAGGCTAAATGAAATTTAGACATTGTAATTCCTAAACCTCTCCTAAAAAAAGAAAGAAATCCTATCTTCACTCTCTTGTGACATGTCCTGACCCACTTTTCTTCATCATCTTCTCTACTATTGTATCAGTAATAAGCATACAGACTCCAATGTTAAGTGAAAACCCATTTACTTAAAGGTTGCTTACCTAGTATTTCATATTCCATGCTACATCTTATCCTCCCTTATCTGAACCAAGGTGAAAGATTTGAGGAAACTGTAAACTGACATAGGAGAGAAGTGGGATTGTTAAGAGTTTCTACACTACAGAGGTAAGGGACAGGTCTTTTACTCTAATCCCTCTTGGAAAATATGCACATTTTTCAAACTCAAATTTTTACAGAGGGAAATTTGGAAATGTTGCTCAAAATGATGAGAACTCATTAGATTTTGTTCTTACTTGATTTTCTATAGTATGTTCAACAGGAAAAAAATGTCTGTCTACCTGGGAGAATTCAAATCTATAAGAAGAGAATGTTTTTCATACAAGGTATTTTCTTATAGGTGGATTACATCCATTCTGAAATCAAGGCTTCATTCAAAAAGGAGTCTCAACAATTATTTCACCTGTCCTTAACTTGACTGAAGTTAAGAATTCTGCTTTATAGTCAATGCTGATGAATGAGATTCAAGATGCATTAGGTTTCTTCATTTTCTGCATCTGTTCTTTTATTTACAATTTTACTATACTCTCCATGTATACATTCTTCAGAACAGTCATAAGATTAAAGCTTCTGTTTTATTTAACAGTTAATGCCATTTAGCCCCACATCACTACATGAACTTGGCACTAATTGCATGTATGCCAACTGAGTCCTAATCAAGAGGATAACTTTTCAAGCTCATTAGGCTGAAAGTACTTTGCTGGTGATATTCTAGAAAACTACGGTATATATCCTTATACCAGAGAATCATTTTCAAACATTGGATGTATGTGTGAATGTCTATTCAAATTGTTAAATGAACTTTCAGTGGTTAATCTAAAGATATGAGATACAGATCAGATACAAACAAACACACACACACACATACACACACACCCCTGTAGGGCAAAATTAGCATGGGAGCTTGCTATTGTATTTTGTTGTCCATTTTTTTTATAAAATGACTTGCTTTTGCTTCATCAATCAACAATTCAAACTTATTTTCATGTACCATGCTGGTATGTTATGTGCATTGATTTGCTTAAAGCTCACAATTGAAGCCAACAGAATATTGGATTTGGGAGTAAATTAACAACAGTTTGAAAGTAAATTAAGTGATATGTCATCTTAACAATAATGTTAAAAAGTAATTGAAATAGACTCTTAATGTGGAGGAATTAATATTGAATTCTACTGATTCTTATAGTGCATATTTTTCACATAAATGCCAACATTTGATAGATTTCAAGAAAGTGGTCCCTCATCTCCCAAACTGGCAAAAATAGTTTAATTTCAGCAACATTGCCACATGGTGTCTCTTTGGACCATGACTTGGAACCAGGCCATAGAGAGAAACATTAACCAAATGAGTTGTTTTTTCTAGATTATTAATGCATTGAAAGAGAGTCAATATAATTGTTATTAAACTGTATGCTTTTTTTTACTATCAGGATTAAAGCTACCTTAAGCATTTAGAAGTCTAGTAACATGGAAAAGTTCATAAGATGACTCATTCAGATGTCATTTTGGGAAATGAAATTCTATACACAGTACAAACACCTATATTGCAGGCAATGAGTTTTCAAGCTTCAAGTAATTCCACCTGCTGCTTGTATGTACAGATGGTCTACTCATATGAGTTATATCAAAATGGACAATGCTGAATTGGCCCAAAATATCTAAAGGATTGCCTACTACTACAGGTCTAGTTTATATGAATTATTCGTTAGCTTCCCTCAAATATTAGATTTCAAATTTCCTTCCTGAGACAGGATTAGGGGCAACAAGGAAATTATTATTTTCTTCTTTCTTCCAAAATCTTGTGGAAATGCTGTATTACTTAAGATGGTCTGCCCTTGATTCTTGTCATGTTTTAGAAACAAAATGAAAATAGAGGATTGTTTTTAATCAGTTTGTTGGATTTATTATTTTGATCTCTGGGCTTAGCATTTTACATGTAAATAATTATTTCATTTTCTTTTGTTTTTAATTGTCCTTATTCAATATTTTGAGGACAAATAAAATAAAAAAAATAAATTTTAGTGGAAAAGTAGGATAGAAATTGTAACAGTATAAAAATAATACATGCCATAATTACATTTCTTATTTTTAATATTGTAAATGAGATTTAAAAAAATTAAATAGGTTATGGAAATCCTTGCAGCTTTCAGGAATAGTGTATTTATTTATAGTATCATTTACATGCCACAATATTCCTAACAAGTGGCTAATATTTCTTTTATTAGTTTTAAAGCTACCATTCACATTACTCAAGTATAAGCTTCAAAAAAGAGTTTACTTATATTTGGGCTTAGCATAATTAAATGTTAAGCAAGGAAATTGAACACTCTGCCATCTTTATTTTCCCATAATAACTGTTTTTAATTCCACTATGTAATCTTCTCCATGGGCTCCTACCACTGACTACACCTATCACCTGAAAGTTTACCAGAAGGATATTAGGAAGTATTCATGTACAATTTAATTTTTTTGAAATACTATAGAGGTTGTTTGCCATAACTTTCTTCTTAGATGTTATTTTGTCTTCCCTTTCTTAAGATAACACCTTTGAGCTTTCCTCACAGTTTCCCAAGTACTGATCAGTTGTATCCCTATTTAACATTTTCAAATTAGCTGAAATGCTGCCAATTTCAAATTATCTATAGTTGTTAAAATCTGATTAGGTTAGACCTTAATAACTGAAAATAAGAATAATTCTGCTGATTTTTTGGGAGGAAGGAAGGGAAGGAAGAAAAAGCAGCAGTTATATAGCCAAGTCCTATATTAAATTTAATGTATTGTTCCAAAACATCTATTTGCCTATTTGAGATTCCAGTAACTGATAAATTAAATGTAAACAATGACATTTGATGGCTAAATTTTATATCTAAATTTTATATCAGGTTAGTCAGGCATCTATCTCATATAAACAATTTACTAAGAAGGATTCATCCAAATAGACTTTTAGGTTAATGATGCATGTGAGAAAGAAGGAATGTGCTGGTTACTGAAATACATTCCTCCATTTGAGCTTAAAGTTGTATTAAGATTTAAATTTAAAAGTATTTTGACCCATAGGAGTAATTGGCTTCAGTTCACACACTTTAATTTAGCTAGGTTGTATAGGATATTGCTGGACCAATGCAATGAAATCCATGGGGAAAAATACAGATTTAAAAAAGGTTTTATAATGGAGCTGAATTTTAGTTTGATACAGATAAACAGATTCCTTTTCATTCTTCTGTCATTCAAACCAATTTAACTATGCATAAAAGAATGCTTTTCTAGTAAGTAAATAATTATGAGGAAAGAATTGGGTTGACCTCATTGGAACTCCTCTATTGATTGTAATAACATCTGATGAAGAGTTTGAGACTGCATTGTAATAGTATTTGTTTGGTTGTTTATTTATTTATTAAAATGTATTGTATCTTTGTATTGCAATTCTCAACAAACACCATTTCAAAAAAAGTGGGAACAGAAGTCATATAGAAATAAAATTAGTTTTAAAATGTTATATATTCACAACATAGATTTAGCCCTGCTGTGATCCTTGCATATTTATGTAATATAAAGGAGCCAGCATTACAAATATCGTAGTATTTGGTATTTGGTATTATATACTTCCACTGTCAAGAAATGAAGTTTTACTTATAGGTGCATCATAAAAACAAATCTATAATTACAGTTCATGAAGAATTTATATATATATGAGATTAATTTGTGAGTCAAAATGCATCAATTCCTAATCTGAGTTACATTTGCAAAAATAAATTGGACCTTTGAATGCCCCAGTCATTTTTCTATAAACATTTCATTCTCATCTTAATTTCCACATTGATGTCACATAACATAATAATTGGAAAACAATTAGAATGTTGGATTATTTTTCCCCAAATTCATTTTAGTCTTTTTATTAGACTCATTCCATGGAATGCAAAATGTTACTTTGAACAACCTGTGTAATCCTTCTTTAACTCTTATACATAACAAACTGTAAACCACACCAAGCCATGCTCTTTGAAATGATTTTAGGCATTTATTTATAATTAAATCAAAATCTACACCTCCCTGCATATATTCATCAATTTCAGTCCATGAAATCAGAACTTCATTTAGATTAATAAAATCTAATCTAAAGACTGAAATGTCTAATTTATCAAAAAAGGAATGGACCAAACAAAAGAGAAGTTATAGTAGCATTATTTGTGCAAGAAGCAAACACATACGTATAGTTTGAGGGCATTTTGTAAGTATTGTGGGGGGGAGAACATTGTGGGGGGGACATTGTGGGGATGTGCTACAGGTTATAGGCATGATGTGGGCCCTGTTGGCCTGATTATTCTGGCTAGTGGGGTCCAGGAGAAGGGCCTTATCTGATGTTGCACCTGCCCTGTGGAACATCTTGCCCCTCCTGTTGTGAGATCAGCCACAACCTTCCAGAGCTTAAGGGTTATAACTAATTAACAAGGGCTTTGAATTATGGAACATTACTATCATCAGAAGTCAATCCCAAAACAATATAATTTAAGAGCTTAAAGACCTGGCTCTGCCAGTTAGCTTGGGGCTCGGTGGGGGAGTATGACAGTGGAGGTGTTGATAGATTAGTAACAGATCCCATCTCCTCCCATCCTGCCCCCTCCCCATTTTTAATTGGATCATAGTATTTGAGTTGTGTTAACTTATGTTTTTAGTATATATCTTTTCTGATTGTAAGTCACCCAGAGTTACTATGTGGTAAAATGGGCAGTAAACAAACAAACAAACAAATAAATAGTTATCTGAGGCCCTCTTGGCAATAGGTTTGCATAGAGGAAGAGTTTATCCCTTGAATGAAGCTGGAATTAATACTTACACTACATATTTTGTGTTCCTAACAGCCTTGGGACCATTTTGCTCAGTTAGTGAAGTAAGTTTAGGGTACTGTTGAGGGGGCAAATTATGTGATATTAACATTAATATTAAAATGAGATTAATATTTACTTTTATTTACTAGCTATGAACAATAAAGCCAGTCAAATACTCCTTTTGTTTTAAATAAAAAAAGTTATGTCATTGACCTAGTACTAACATACAGGTCACCATAATCAACAATAATCACTCATTATGCATACCCAATTAAGAGAGAATTGATGGTCCTGATTAACATTATTTTAATTTAAGTGCATCCTGACAACACTTAGATTGTCTTGGGATTGACTTTGATGATAGTAATGTTCCATAATTCAAAGCCCTTGTTAATAAGTTTATATATTTTAATGTATTTCAATGTACTGTATGTCATCCAGAGGTGGAGAGCATAATGGCAGTATAGAAATATTTTAAATAAATGAATGTTGCACATGCTCTGTCGAAGTACACGGATCTTGCCTTCCTTAAATAATGTTTCAGTTTCTCTTGACTTCTTGGATTCATAACGATAGCCACAGCCATATTTCAGTAGTTTCTGGAAGAACAATTAGCAAATATCTGATTTAAGAGTGATTGAAGGAGAAGGTGGAAAAGAAAAAGTGTTTTTCTCCCATCACCAGGGCTAGCTGTGGAGTTAGCTGCTGCAGATTATACATTTTCAATTGAAGGAAATAAAAGCACCTGGCATCTCTTGCATAATGAAATAAGCAAGCTAGTAAAGGAAACTGCTAGAACAAGATAGTTGGCTCAAGAGTAATATCTGTGTATAGGTTTTTTGATGACTATGTGTTGCAAACAATATATGCTGGCAAGTGGAAATCTCTTGAAAAGACTCTGGGAGGTCTGAATCCTTTTCACCTTGGTAACATGGTCAAGTAATGAAAGATGAAGGTCTTAAAGCTTCAGTGAATCACAACAACTAGCAACACAACATTGTTAACATAAGAAAGTAGGTGTCAAGGCTATGATTTAAGAGCTGACCAGCTGATGCAATGATGGGAATGAGTCAGCAGTGTATTTGGCTGTTATCTCTTTAAGAGCCTGTGTAAAAAAGGGAGGTTCTTCTAGTGTGTCTTCTTTTCTTTTTCCTTTCCTGCTGCATTCGCTGTTTGTTGGATTCTGCTCATAGCACATGTATGTATATTGTTCCTAGTGATTATTGTACTGTATAGCATTGTAGATATTATAGATAAACCACCATTTGTTACAAACCACTGTTTGCTGTGTCTGCTCCTGGGTTGTTGCATGCAATAGGACTGTGTGCGTTCTGACAGGTTATGGGCCCAGAGAGAAGAGAAACCCAATGAGAGCTTGCCCCAGAGCCAGAGGGGATCTACTTCCTAGTTTGTTTGTGGTTAGTGGTTGTTAGAGGAAGCAAGCAACATGGACTGCATTGGCATAATGAGAGGTGGTTTCATAGTGTTTCGGCTGAATGAGACAAACTACCTCTCCTGGTGTGTGAAGATGGAAATGTACCTGCGAAGGGAGGAGTTATGGATGATAGTTACTGATCCACCAGTAGCCCTGGGTGATGGGGACTGGAGAAGGAATGAAAAAGCATTGGCCAGCATAATCCTGAGGATAGCCAGCTGATACACATGAGGGGTCTCCAGTCTGTTAAAGAGTGCTGGGAAGCTTTGCACAGTCTGTATTTTAGAGAGACTGCGAGCAGCAAAGAAATGCTGACAAGGAAGCTGTACAAGGCCCAACTGAGACCAAAGAGAGCATGTCTACACATTTGCAGTCCATGAAAAAGACATTCCTAGAGCTAGAAGTAAGAGAAATTACTTTTACTGAGGCACACAAGGTGTATGTGGTGCTCAGTGCGATGGACAATTCATGGGACATTCTGTTTAGAGTCTATGCAAGAGTAGGACTTAGCCTTGAGTTATTTGACTGACTGGTTGCTGGAGGAGGAACAGAAAAGACTGGAGAGGCAGCAGAGAAGGGGTGGTGACAATGCACAGCCCAGGTCTAAAACTGCAATGTCCCCAGGTGCTAGCAGAGTAGCTGAGAATGTTTGCATGGTGAAACACTGCTTCACATGTGGTTCTACAGAGCATCTCCAGAGACTCTGCTCTGAGAGGAGAAACAGAGGAGAAGCAAAACAAGGTCATAGAGCTATGCAGCCAACAAAGGATGATTCATTATTTTCATTGGCAGCAATGTTGACTGAGAACACTAGAAACACTTGGTTGTTGGACAGTGGGGTGAGTCAGCATATTGTAAATGACTCACAAACATTTTCTAGCTTGAGACCAGCTAAGCAAACATTTGTTAGTTTGGCTAATGGACAATGGTCTGCTGTTAAAGGGTAAGGTAATTTTATGTACCTGATATTGGGGAAACATTGGACAATGTATTATATGTACCAGACATAGATCATAATTTGTTAAGTATTTCAAGTTTGGATAGTAAGGGGTATGAAATACTGTTTGCTAAAGAACAATACACCATCAGGAAAGGTGATAGGATTTGTGCACGAGGTGTTAAGCAGGATAATTTATATGTACTAGGGAAGCAAAAGAATGGTTGTGCACAAATACTTGCAAACACTTCCAAGCATGATAATTGTGTATATTTACTACACAGGAGGTTAGGTCATGCAAGTTTCAGAGTGCTGCAAAAGATGCCAGACCTAGCTGAGGGACTAAATATTAAGAAATACTTACTTAGATTGCATTGTTTGTAAAAAGTCAAAGTCCAGGGTGTATCCTGTGAGTAAGAAAAGTGCAGGGCAAACAGAGTTTTGCAGTTAGTGCACACTAATTTAATTGGCCCTATGGTGCCCTCTCTAGGAGAAGCTAGGTATGCACTAGTCATAGTGGATGATTATACCAGATACGGGTTTTGCTATCTGTTAAAAAGCAAGACAGAGGTATTACAACAGTTCAGGCAATGGGTGAATCTTGTAGAGCAAAGATATGGCTGTAAAGTATGCCAGCTGCAAACAGACAGGAGAACAGAATTCATGTCTGACAATTTCCAAAGGTGGATGAGGAACTTAGACATAAGGCATAGATGTATGAATCTGTACTCACCAGCAGAAAATGGAGTGGCTGAAAGAAGGAATGGCATAATGCAAACCATGAAAGACTCACTGCAAACAGATGCAGGAATGAATAGATTGTACTGAGGGAAAGCCATGAAAACAGCCAACTATTTGATCAACAGGGTATGGATTGATGCCATAAATGAAACTCCATATTACCTGTTATATGGAAGGAAACCTTCATTGGCTCACCTAAGGACATTTGGCAGTTATGACTGGGTGCATAACTACACCAGAAGAAAGGGACAGAAGGCCAAGAAACTTAGGTTTCTTGGATATAAGCCAGGTTCCAAAGGTTAGAGATTCATAGATGTAACAAAAAAGGTGGTATTTCACAGTCCACTACTTTTGCAGAACAGAATAATTGGAACAGGGTGCATGCTAACACTGAGGTGTTCATGCCAATGCATAGCACTAGTTCTCAGGAAGGAAAAGCTACACAAAGCCCAATGAAGAGGACTAGGACAGCAGGTCAGAAATAGTAGAAATAGAAGAGGATAGACCTGAGATAAAGAGAGAGGTCACAGAATCACAGGAACAGATGATACAGAGGAGGTCTGAATGTAGCAATAAAGGTGTACCTCCTGATCGGTTTTCTTCAAGTGGGGTTAGAGTGTGTAGTATGAACCCTGTAAATACCAAGAGATGTTGTCATTGCCTAAGGCAGAACAGGACAAATGAAAAAGCTATGGACAGAGAAATGGAGTCTATGAATGAGCATCAGGTTTTTACCCCCCATGAGATTACCAGAGGGACAAAAGGCCATGGGGTGTAAATGGGTCTATAAAAACAAGGTTTTACACAACAATGAACTATAGCACAAGGCACAGTTAGTTGCACAGGGATTTATGCAGAGAAAAAATGTTCATTATGACAAAGTGTTTGCATCAACAGTAAGAGGTAAGACCATAAGGCTAGCATTGGCTTTAGCAGCTGCAGGCAGCTATACCATATATCATTTTGATATCACCACTGCATATTTAAATGCAGAGTTAGAAAAAGACATATATATGGCACAAGCAGTGGTGGGATTCAGCTGGTACACACTGGTTCAGGAGAACCGGTAGCTAAATTTACCTGAATTTGGCAAACCGTCTGGCTTCCAGAAGTCCAGTCTAGGTCTTGGAGGCCTGGAGGAGTCCTCCCAGGCCTAGAACAGCCCGCCGGAAGTGTGTGGATTCCACTTCTGGGAGTCCATTCTAGGCATCAGAGGCCTGGAAGAGGGCTCCCAGGCCTAGAACAGCCCACCGGAAATGCATGATGCCACTTCTGGAAGTCCGTTCTAGGCATCGGAGGGCCAGGCCTACATCAAATATGAGAACCAGTAGTTCAGATATTTGAATCCCACTGCTGAGCACAAGCCCCAGGTTTTGAAACTAAGCACCCTGGATATGTATATAAATTAAATAAAGCTTTATATGGGTTGAAACAGTCAGCAAGAAACTGGAATCCGTGGTTAGATGGTGCTCTCAGAAGGTTAAGATTTAGAAGCAGCAAGGCAGATCCATGTTTATACACTGCACAGTATAAGGGTGCAGAGTGTTTGCTGTTAACATTTGTTGATGACCTTTGTTTCATTGCTAAGAACTGCTCCCAGGTTTACTCCTTTGCCAGGCAACTGGAAAAAAAGTTCCAATTAAAAGGCCTAGGAAAAATAAGGAATTACTTAGGTGTGGAGATAAGAAAACCACAAAACGGAGGATACGTATTAAGCCAAACAAGAAAATAAAACAACTGTTAGAAAAGTATGATATGCTAGGATGTAACAGTGTGTTAACTCCTATGACACCAAGCTTTCAGAATGATGTAGAAACAGAAAACGACAAAGAATGTGACCAAGAAGTGTACCAATCAGCTATAGGTAGCTTATTGTATTTATCCCAGTGATCAAGGCCAGATATAACCAGTGCAGTTAGCATTCTGAGTTGGCACATTTCAGCACCCAAACAACAACACTGGTTGGGGATTAAAAGAATATTAAGATATTTAAAAGGAACAATGGACGTGAAGTGTTAATGCCACTTTACAATGCCTTGGTAAGGCCACACTTGGAATACTGCATCCAGTTTTGGTCACCATGATGTAAAAAAAAGATGTTGAAATTCTAGAAAGAGTGCAGAGAAGAGCAACAAAGATGATTAGGGGACTGGAGGCTGAAACATATAAGGAACAGTTGCTGGAATTGGGTACCTGTAGTTTAATGAATTTTTTTAATTTTAATTTTAATTCCATTTATATCCCGCCCTTCTCCGAAGACTCAGGGCGGCTTACAAGCTTAGCAGTAGCAATGAAGAGAAGGAGGAGAGGTAACATGATAGCAGTGTTCCAATATTTCAGGGGCTACCACAAAGAAGAGGGAGTCAAGCTATTCTCCAAAGTATCTGAAGGCAGGACAAGACAATGGATGGAAACTAACCAAAGAGAGAAGCAATCTAGAACTAAGGAGAATTTTCCTGACAGTTAGAACAATTAATCAGTATATATAGGGCTTCTTACCTGAGCAGAGAGTTGTACTACAAGACCTCCAAGGTCCCTTCCAAATAATAATAATAATAATAATAATAATAATAATAATAATAATAATAATAATAATAATAATAATAATAATAATAATAATAATAATAATAATAATAATTATTATTATTATTATTATTATTATTATTATTATTATTATTATTATTATTATTATTATTATTATTATTATTATTATTATTATTATTATTACCTAGGATTGAGGATAAGGCCATCTGGTGACTTTTCATTACAATGCTATATAGATAGTGACTGGGCAAATGATATGCAGGACAGAAAATCAAACTCACAGTTTGTGATATTGTTTGCTGGCACTGTAATTGAATGGAAATCCAGAAAACAACCTTCAGTAGCACTGTCAATTGGTGAAGCTGAATTCATAGCATTGTCTGAGGCATGTTCTGAGATAATGTTCAATTGCTAAGGGATGTACATATAGATGTACAAGGAGCTGTAGCAGTATTTGAAGACAATGTTGCATGTATAAAAATGGCAATGGGAGAACATATCTGAAGGAGAAGCAAACATAGATATAAAGTATTGTAACATTAGGGAGGCTGTAAAGGATAAAGAAGTCGGAAATGACTTCTTTAGAGTCGGAAACGACTAGCACGCATGTGCGGGGGAACCTTTTACCTTTACCTTTAAAGGATAAACTGATAAAGTTATAGCATTGTTCCACTGACAACAATATAGCCGATATGTTAACTAAGCCTTTAATCATAGGCAAGCATCAAGAATATGTAAAAGCATTTGGGTTAACATCTGTTCAGCTTTAAATGGGAGGAGTGTCAAGGTTATGATTTAAGAGCTGACTAGCTGATGCAATGATGGGAATGATTCAGCAGGGACTTTGGTTGTTGTCTCTTTAAGAGCCTGTGTAAAAAAGGGGAGGTTCTTCTAGTGTGGGGATGTCAAACTGCCGGCCCGTGGGCTGGACACTTCATGCAAAAGCTGCACCGGCCCCATTGCCGGCAATGGCAAAACAGTCCCGATACGTTGTGTGACATCATGTGACATCGTGAGTTTGACATGTCTGTTCTAATGTGTCTTTTCTTTTTCCTTTCCTGCTGTATTTGCTGTTTGTTGGATTCTGCTCACAGCATGTGTATGTATATTGATCCTAGTGATACTTCTATAACCACCATTTGTTACAAACCACTGTTGCACGCAATAGGACTGTGCACACTCTGACAGTAGGGTTGGGAAGACTACTTGGGAAGTAGAAGATATAAACAGTGT
The DNA here is from genome assembly GCF_964194415.1 of Vipera berus. Classification (NCBI taxonomy): domain Eukaryota; kingdom Metazoa; phylum Chordata; class Lepidosauria; order Squamata; family Viperidae; genus Vipera; species Vipera berus. Next base: position 325,053,460 of record NC_138202.1, read on the forward strand.
GTTAGCAAATCCTCTGGTTATGTAAGACAGGAACTGCTGACTGCCTTTCTATTTACATAGAAAAGAACAAAAAGAGAATATATGTGTAAAGATAACCCTAGGCTTCTCAAATAATGTAGAGCAACCTTCAGTTCCTTCAGAGAAGAGTTTGCGTATTGCTTGGCCCTAGTTAATAAATGGCAAGATTATTCAGCTGCTCAACACTAGGCTATTTATTAAATCTAAACAGAAATCACAGTTCAGGTGTTTGCTCTCACACTCTATTAGAAACTTTCCTTTCAGATTTAAAAGTGACTAATGTGCTATTCTGTGAGCCAAACTCCTTGATGCATCTGTGTGGAGACCTAGTGAGTAAGATTCCTGTGCAAATCAGTGGTGAGATTTTTTTTTCCCTTTTTATTGTGACTCGCATGTACTATATTAAGTTCTAAGTATTATAATTATTATTGTAACTTTTATCTTGCAATTCTAGGGTGTTTAAAGCATAATTTCCTTTGAAAAATAACGTGTAAATAAATAAATTAACCTTTTTTTCAATCTTAATACCACTGCAATATTTAAAATGTAGATTTCTATGACTTTATTTACCATGAAAATACTTATTTATATCAAACTTTAGGCAGCCCAAATTATTCTGGAAAGCTGCATAAATTAAAATGAAAACAAACAAGGAAATAAAACAAACAACAAACAAAGGAACTGTATAGAAAAAGAGCAATAGTTGCCAAGGGGACAATTTATCCCCCCTCCCCAAGTCAAAAGGCACTCACCAAACAGTGTAACAGAGAACAGGAAAGAGCCAGAAGTTTAGAACTTGCCTGAAGACAGGTAGAGTGGGAGCTGTAAATATCTCTTATGGGATAATGTTCAAGATGGCAGGTGGAGCAAACAAAAATTGTCCCACTATATGCCATTGCTTAATTGATGGGATCCAAAATAAGCTAACTCTGTGTGAATATACAGGATGGAAATATAATACAGGTGGTCTCTTAGCTAGTTTAAACCCTCTGCACGTGTAGGGCTTTACAAGTAATAACCAAATCTCGAATTGTAACTGGCAACCTTTGGTAGCCAGAGCATCTCATGAAATGTTAAAGGAGCATTAAGGCTTGTTGTTTCAGTTGTTTCAACAATCCATAAAGTCATCAAGGAATAGGTGCAACTGGTAAATAAGTTGAACCTATTAAAATTGAACTGAAGAAGCTTCTTCGGTGAGAAGCAAAATGTCTTCAAGGAAAAACAAAGTCCAGTTGCCTTTTGAAAAAGCAGCTTTGGGACAAACTATTAAAAAGTCTTTGTGTTTATGGTTGTCACTTGCTCCTTAAGCATGAGCATGTGAGTCCAAGATAACATTCAGCTAGTGCACCAATTCAAATGGTGAACATAAGCCTATTCCTCACAAACAGTGGAAAGTCCCTGAAATTGTGAGGTCAAAGCATAACTTGATCTTGCTAGTTCCTCCACACTCAGACACCAATACCCTTCAGCTGAATACTGTAAACCACTGAGAGCTATACTGGAGTCAGGTGGCATCTAAATTGAACAAATAGATTCTCTGAATATTTATGATACCTAGTATAATAGTATCAAATTATATTGATAATACCTGAACTGACCCTGTCCCAATGGTTTATCTCCCCACTGGCCTATATTAGATATTAAACTGGATGAGCAAAAGAGGTTTGAGCATTTCCATTCCCCTGAATCAGGAGCTATAGACTTGACCTTTGCTTACCCCAACAATGCAACAGGAATTGATCTAAAGTGCCACCTGCTCCCACTTCTCATATGAAGTCTAGAACAGAGGTCCCCAACCTTTTGGGTACCAGGGACCAGCTCTGTGGAGAGAGGTTTTTCCACGGACCGGAGGGTGTGTGATTTTGTGTGCTGCCTGCATCTCGCAGATGGGGTTTAGCTTATTTGCACGGACTGGTTGCTGGCATGCCGCAGTCTGGTACTGGTCTATGGACTGAGGGGTGGGGACCCCTGGTCTAGAAGAATACAAAGATCAATGATAATGAAAACTCTGGAGAGATTAATAAGAGCCAGGATGGATCGACCACCTAATCCTAGTTCTGTGTTATGTGATTTGCACCATATGACCAATTTCATCCCTGTATTATGGCCAGGCATGATACTGTACAGAAAAGGGTACAAAGTTTTTGTTTAGGGCCCTCTATAGTTGCAACCAACCAGTAAGGGGAATTTGGAGACTGGATGAAAATTGCCCACACCATTTGGGCCAGCAATGGCTTCTTGAGGATGGGGCACATCACTGTCTCCTTCAGGTTTGTCAGTACTACTCCATCCCTCAATGATATAAAGTTGATATAAAATTGGACAGGCCAAAGTACATATAATACATGTTGCAAAGATGCTATTATAAATAGCTCGTTCAGTTACTATTATGGATATTTTAATTAGGATGAACAGATAACTATCACAAATTTTGTCAGATACATCTAAAGATATCTAGGTATATCTTTTGTACCAAGTAGTTAGTTATTATAGTATATAATAATAACCAAGAACCAATCAAGAATTAGCACTTCAAAAATAGCCAATCAGAAGCCAGTATGAATGAAGACTAATTGGGAATCATCACCACCAAAATGACCAATTGGGATCTGGCACCAACAAAAAAACAATTAGAGACCAATCAACCTGCACCAATTGGAAACCAGCTCAGTCAAAGACAAATCAGAAATCAGGATAGCTGGGTATAAAGTTAGGAGACCAATCATTCCCTGCTCAGTTACTTGTGGCCTGTGTAGCAAATCACCTTGTCTCTGAAGGCAAGTTACCAGTAAAATATCAGGAAATCTACTATCTAAACTATGATCAATGAACCCATGAAGCCCAACACTGACCAAAGGTTGTATGAATCTGCCAGTGTCATTTCTAAATGCAGCTAAGGTATAAGATGGATGAGTAAGATATTTCATGAAAATACAAGAATATATTTTTCATTTGGCTGAAAGAATTAAAATATTTTAAATTGAAATTCTTGCTACAAGCAACATGGAAACCATCTCATAAATCAAGTGACATGTTTGACAATTGTTCAGGATGTTATGGTGTCAAATTTTTCAAAGAAAAAAATATCCTCCATACATAAGGATACCTGGAAAGATTTCATTGAGGGAATAGTATACAGCAAGTCCCTGGATTAAGAATACCTCAATTTAAGGATGACCCATAGTTAAAAATGGAGCTATTATAGCAAAATTTGAGTTAAGTACACACTTATTCAAATTAAATACACAATGGTTCAAGTTCATTTCACAGTACTACTTACACAGTAGTATACACTAATACTGTTCTGGCTTGCATAGAAATTCAACTTAAAGACAGACCTTGGGAAGGGACCTTGTTCTTAAACTGGAGGTGACCTGTAGTCTAAATTTTGCTATTTGATCATTTGTACTGAGTACAGTATCACCTTTTTAAAGAAAAGATAAGGATTGTATTATATTTAATACTATTGTACGTAGAGTACAAAATTCAATAATAATGATTATAAAATTTCCGTATATTAATAAAGCTATTATATCTTAGGTAGCTGGCTGCTACTAAGGTAAGTGTATATGTAGAAAATGTTCTATATAACCTCAGTATAATCACTATCTGAAAGGGTTTTTTTAATCAAACGTCTTTGTCTTGCTGAGAATGAAAACCAAGGTGAGGAATTACAATTAAAATAAATTGCAACCCTTGCAATGCCACCATTGTTTGGTCCAGGGCATTTAAATGAATTTAAGTTCTTTCCATTGAGTATTCTCTAGGAACTGCAATAAGAAAAAGGAGTTATAATAGTTATTTGGAGCTCTAACAAAAGAAGGAAGGAACTTTAATTTAGCATGAGGGCTGCTAAAGTTGGTAATGAATGTTTTATGCTTCTCTGTTTCAAAGCTATTTATGTTAGACTAATTAAGAAGAAAACATCTAGAAAACATCTGCTCTGTATATTTATATTATCAAATATCCATTCACAGTGAATTTTAAACATCCATACAGCATTTTCTTATGTGAAGTACAGATGCGGTCAAGATAGTTAGGATCCCTGGAAACTGGTCCAGTCTAAATTTAAACACCTTCATTAACTACCCAAGAACATTCTAAGGTATATTTTAAAGGTTATCACTTTAAAGATCATATTTTAAATGATTGTCACCAGTTAAACCAAATGCAGTGGGCAAGAATGTATTATTTGTCAGCCAAAGTTGAGTTATAGTTAGCTTTAAATCAGATTAAAATCAGAAAAAAAGTCTTAATTTCAGATTGGCCAAGTATGTTTCACAATGTTGTATAAGAACTTTAAGTTTTAGAAAATTGTTTTATTACTTTAGTTGCATGCTTATTCTATTTTATATTTTGTATTTAAAGTAAGATTTAAGGGAAGGAGATTATCTTGATCTACAGTATGTTCTCTCTGCTTTGTGAACAATTTTCTAATGAACAAGATACAAGATGATGTAATACACATTAACTCACACACACACACACACACACCTGCTGCATTGTGAAAATAGATTCCATTTTGTGCCTCCTTAAAATGGATATAATGTGACATTATCATTCTGCAGAAGGGGAAATGAAGTTGAAAGGGACACATTCCTTATGTGTCTAAATTCTTACATAATGCGTCAAAATCAGTGTTGACAAAAATAGTATTGCACTAATAAATGAAATCTCTTTAGCTTTCTTTAGAGATGGGGTTCTAAAGCCAGCAGTCTGAATATTTGTATTAGGGTTCTCTTGCTGCATAATTTATCAGCTTTTTTCCCCTCCAGATGTGTGGATTTCAACACCAATAATTTTTAGCAAAAATAGAGTTATTTGAAGAATTCTGAGAGAAGTCCATGCAGCAAGAAAACATCCAGATTGGAAAAGTTTACCTTATTTCATCAGTAATCTTTTATTTAAATATTTTAAATTTAAACACACACAAATATTTTTATATGGTAAACCTTAGAATAAATGGGTAAGAACCATAGTTTGTTCCAGTTATGAGCTCAAAGTCAGAGGACAATAAACTGACAGAATGAGAACTGCTTTGCCTCTGGCTGAAGAATTAGCCTGCATGCTTAATAATGGATCTGAGACTATTGTTGATAGAAATAGTACTTAGCACTTAGACCTATATACTGCTTCAAGGTGCTTTACCACCCTCTCCAAGCAGTTTACAGAGTCAGCATTTTGACCCCAACAATCTGGGTCCTCATTTTACTGACCTTGAAAGGATGGCAGACTGAGTCAACCTTGAGCCAGTGAGTCAGAAGCCAGCAGAATTAGCCTGCATTACTGCATTCTAACCACTGTGCCACCACGGCTCAGTGGTGAATCTTGGGCTGATTCAAGAACTTTTTGAGGAATCAACCATTTGCTGATCTATCAGGCTTGCTCTACAACAGGGGTTTCCAACAGGGGATGCTCTTACCCCCTGGGGGTATGAGACGATATTCCAGGAGGTGCGAAAAATTGGGTTTAGAAGTTTCAAAATTATAGTGTATATACATAATTCATTATTTCAAACATTTGTAAGGGGTGCGAGAATATGTCAAAAGTGTTCTAGGGGTGCGGAGTAGAGAAAAGTTTGGAAGCCGTTGCTCTACAGTATGAAAGTTTCTGGATTTTTACATTTTTAACCTTAAATTTGTTCTGATAAAAATCTGCCTCAATGTGCATAAATCTAATATTTATGCTCTCTCTCTGTGTGTGTACATATATGTTGGGTGGGGTTGGTGCTATATTTTAGAGGTAGAGGATCCAAACATCTTGGGTTCTGTGATCTTATTTTCAATATTTACAAAATGGTTACTGTGATAGTCATTGCCACTCAACAGTGCTCTATTTAACAACAACAACAAAAAAAACAGTTAAAGGGAGACTTTCTTTAATGACCAGTTGTTCAGCAGCTTTTCATACTTACAACAGTGCTGAACAATTGGTAGTTAAAACCAAGCCTCAGAATTCCAGCTGTTGCAGCATTGTTGCAGTCATATAATCATGATTTCCAATGTTCCCTGCCAGATTCCCACAAGCAAAGTCAATGGGGAAGATGGCTGGAAGTAGGAAACTGTGTTCATGTGCGGTCCTGGCTTAATAATGGCAACTGGGACTGCCTGAATTATCACTGCTAAGCAGCATGGTCACCTGACACTGTTGCTTTATGATCATGTTGCTTAGTGATGGCAATTCCAATCCCAACTGTCATCATTAACCAAGGACTGCCAGTGATATCTTTATAATCTTTTTTTTTCTTTTCTCTCCTGAACAGGTAGACATATTTCCAAAAAAAGATCTGGGCTGCTATTATCCTTCATTTTTATTTTTGAATAGTGCTTTTCCAGCATATCATTTATTCTTTCATCTATTTATTTTAATCTAATTATATATGTAAAAATAAACCTTGGGCAAAGACCATCAAGGGAGAGATTTGAGTTAGGATGTTGGTTGCTAAGGCCAGAGTTTAACTGGCTATGACATTATTTTATTGATCTGATGTATTAGTTTTCCCCAACTTTGTTACTTGAACATTATTATTTTTTACATTTTCTCAAGCCTCCAGTAAACAGAATATCAAATTAGATAGTGTGTGCATATACACACACAAATACACACAAAGATGCATAGAAATAAAATGTAGCTTCATCTCCAGCTGCTGACAGAAGCAGAAACTTCTTTACATGGAATTTTTCTTTGGTTCTGTAAGTGCAGGCCAGCTTTTGTCAGGGACATAATAACAATTTACACCCTAGTTAAATTCAACTGATTCTCTGTCCTACATTTTTGGAACAAGAAGACTGTGAATACTGGGCTATTTCAATTATCCATACAACAATCATGTATAATAGATTGTTACTGCCCTTAGCTCTGTACCTAAATTAATTATGCTGCAAAAAGCCAAATACTGTCAATACCACAATTTTCACTTCCACATCTGGAAAGTGTGATAGTAATACAGAAAGTTTCTTCTTCTGAAATGCAATTACTTCTCAAGAACATCTATTTCTTTTTCTGGGAAACTCATTGCAACTGTAATATGGTTTGTAAAAAGCTGTCCAGTTAAAAACAATAGCTTTTCAAAGTGGAACTGAATTTCTGCTCAGTTCTGAAGCAGTTGCCATGTAATTATACTTAATGGCAAAATTTAAGACACATAGACTACCACAAAGACAACACAGCCTAAACAACACTTCTACCCTGTTAAGACCAATGCTTTAAATTTTTTTCTAAATAATTCAGACATCAAATCATTCTTTCATCATCACTGGTAACTAAGATTACCTTCTACCCCAAGAATATTCTATGTAATATAGAATATTACATTCAAAAAAGAGTTTTGTTCTTATATAAGTTGGTCTCCCATTATTTCATATAGTCCAGCTGCCTGGTATGAGTTTTCATTTAGAGCCATGTAGATTAGATGCCTAAATTATGTCTCTATTCCACCATCTACACTACTTGGATTTGTATTCCATATCCTGCACACTTTTGCTTTCTGGAGAGCTCATTCCAATTGAGTACAGTACCCACAATCAGATCCAATAACATAGAGCAGACCTCTCCAACCTTTCCAGGCTCATGGCCTGGAGGGGAGAGCAGCTTCCAAATTACTGCGTGCGCAGGTGTGCATGCAAACGGGACCATGCCCACTGCATTCACACATGTGGCATGCACGGGTGCCGTGCACATGTGTGGACAGTCATGCACCCCCGGGGCAGCTAGTGCCTGTTCACACATGCACAAATGGGCCATGCACACACCCCCACACACACTAGCGCCCATTTGCACATGCAGAAATGGGGCATGCATACACACACCACGCTAGTGTCCCCATTCATGCCCGCACACATGAGCAAATGGGGCTGCATGCGCTAGCACAAGTGGGAAGGAAATGCACACCCATGCATGCATGCCCTGGCCAGCCATTTCCACAGCCCTCTAGCCAGGAGCCCATGGCCCGTTACTGACATAGAGTATGTCTGACATAGTGTGAGATAAAGTGGCATTGTCCACTACAGAAATTATTACTGTTCTATTAAGGCAGCTGCACCATAATTTTTATTATATTATTTTACTGATTTTCATTTCTTAACAATAACTATTTAATACATTTGTTAATATAGTAAACTACATGCATTTGTTGATGTAGACTTTTATTGCAATAGTTCCAGATGCATTTTCCTTTCTTTGTTTTATTCTTCTACTTGAAATGTTAACTATAATGTTTCTCATTCCCAGTACAATATCACCCACTCACAATGATCCACTATGAAAAATGTGAAAATCATTGTTTAGAAAATAATTAACATATTACTGATAGGTACAAATTCAAGCCAAAAAGACATTAGGCTATGAAATGAAAAGAAATGAAAAATGAAGTCTTGTAATGGGACATTTTGAAAGATAAGAAGAAAATCTGCAACCAAGATAACAGACTAATAACCTGAATAAGTATTGCAGACAAGACCCTTCCTAGGATGGGGGGGGAGTGCATTCAGACTTGAAAGATACTGGAAGTGGCAGTACCTCAAGACAGCAAAATAGAAGAGAAAGATCTGGAGAAAATCACAAATTCAAAGACCTGAAAATTGAAGTAGAATGACTGTTGCAAAAAAAGCAAACATAGTGCCAATAGATGTCTTGGGTTCAGTTCGAAAACATTTGGAGCACCACTTGAACAGCCTCACATCAGTCAATTGTAAAAGGCAATTGGAACAGCTTTTATCCTGCGATGATACTTTTCATACTGTAAAACAATATTTGCCTCTTCCTGGTCCTTGGGAAGGACATGATAGTTAGTTAATAATGCCAAATCCAATGTAAGTGTCTTAGACTGTGCAACAAACCATAACATTATACAATGTAATGCTATATACTATTACACTATAAACAGTTACAATGGTTTAGATTGATTATAGAAAGGCATTTGATTTATTACATTGTTGGATTCATCAAATATTTGGAAACAACTGATATCAGAAAAAAACACTACAATATTTATAGAAAAAATAATGAAAGTAGAAGACAGAATTGGTAATTGGAAATGAAAAATATAGGTTTGCCAGTATTAGGAGAAGCATCTTCCAGGGTCATTCATTATCATCCTTATTATTTCTCAATGCTATGATACCATTTTTCAGTGTTTTTGAAGAAAACAAATCCTGGCTATCAAACAGCAAAAAATGCTGTAAAATCTTACATTAGATGGATGATCTGGAGCTTTATGGAAATCAAAAATAAAAATCCAGTCTCATATATATATATATATATATATATATATATATATATATATATATATATATATATATATATATATATATATATATATATATATATATATATATATATATATATATATATATATATATATATATATATATATATATATATATATATATATAATTTTTAGCATATATAGCAATGGAATTTGACCTAGAGAAATGTGCTACAGTACCAATAAACCAGGGTAAAATTATGAGCAGTAATGGAATTGAAATGCCAAATGACCAAACCATCAGAAGCCATTAGGATGAAACTAAAAAGTACCTGGGCAATTTATAGTTGGATAACATCAAGCATGGACAAGACAAAATATGGTAAAAAAAATACATCCAAAGATTGAGAATATTGCTAGAGACCAAATTATACAATGGAAATGCCATCAAAGGCAATAATATCTGGACCATACCTATTATACAATACATTGCTGAATTATTAAATGTACACAAGCTGAACTTGACGGTTTGGACCAAAAATAAGAAAATTGATGACTATTCAGTATGGATTACATCCCCGTAGTGCAGGGGTGTCAAACTTGCAACATCACGTGACGTGTTGTGACGTATCGTGACTTTTTTCCCGTTACCAGCAATGGGGTGGGCATGGTTTTGGCATGACGCATCCAGCCCGTGGGCCAGTAGTTTGACACCCCTGATGTAGTGATATAGATAGATTATACCTGCTGTGCAGAAATGCAGGCAAAAGTTTACTTCACATCAAACTGTCAATGAAGAAAGACTTGCATTGGCTGATTATGTAAAAGGCAATCAAGAACAAGCACAAGTTAAAAATTGGAACTTATTGAATGAACAGTAAACAAAACATGAATATCAAAATAATGCATTAAAATGAACAGAATACTGGCAAGAAAAAGCACTATACAATCAATTTTGATAAAAGATTTAGGGAAAAATGGATAAAGATAAAAATCTGATAATGGCTTACAACATTAAAAAAAAGATACTTGAGGCAACATCAAACAAAGTCTTCCTTTTGGCCATCTAAGAGCAAGCTGTTTGAACAAATGCAATCAAGGCCAGAATTGGGGGGGGGATCATCAAATTGATTCAAAGTGCAGGGTTATCTTGAGCAAAGAAGCATAAGATCATATATTCAGTTCATGCCAGGACTGACAGAAAAAAGTTCCTCATTCTACAAGACCATGATTGGAACTGGAATATGAGATACCAAGAAAAATTTAAAATTACTAAAGCAGAAATGAAGTATACTGAATTAGATGTTTTAGAAAAACCTATGGTTTTCATATGGAAAACCATATGAAGGCAATTACACTTACAAAGGATATTGCAAAGTAATGTATGTGCTCAATTATAAATTAGTAAGTGACAGAATCATTTCTAGTGCAATTAATGGGTATCCATTCAATATAATAACTTCAAAGTTATTATAGGTATATATACCCATCACAGATAAAATCTGGAAGACATTGAGAAATTCTAAGACAAACTGGAAGTGATGCTAAATGTGATATCAAGAAAATATGTTATACTACTAATGAATGAATGGAATGTTAAAGCTGGAGAAAGATAAAACTTGGAATTACATGAAGATTTGGATTTGGTAAACAACACAAGAGATAAACGAACAGATTTGGGGGAAAAGGCTTTGTTTATTGCCAACACATGCTTCATACAACTTAAAATACAAACTCCACAGCTGGACATCACCAGATGGATAACACTGGAATCAAATCAACTCTATAATATGGGAGAGTGTAATCCAATAAGTGAGGAACCTTCCAGGGGCAGATTATGAATCAGATAATATTGGTGTCAGATATAAAGGTTAAACTTAGAAAAGTAGAAGAATGAGTGTGCTAGAAAGTTTTGTCCAACAATACTGTACATATAAAATATAAATACAACATTAATGTAAGGAATACAATGTAAAGAACACATTATTCAATCTGCTTATTTTATGCTAAAGAGAATCTGAGCAACAATAGGGAGAGAGAAGTAACATTGTAGAAATCAGTGTGAAAAGAGATATTTCTAGAATTTCAGAACAAATTATAATGATAGCCAAAGAAAGCCGAGGGATGAAAACCTTAAAAAATAAGAAAGATCTGTAATGACTCAATGTAGACTTCCAGAATCAAACAAGAAAGTACGAAGAGAGAGAGAGAAAGGAAATTGAAAGCTATTTTTAAGAAAATCAGAACAATCATTAAAAAGGTACAGCTAAGGTACAAATACACGTTTATGAAATATATAATAAAGGCAAATGAAATTAAAGGAAAATGGAAATGTTACATTAAAACTCTTTACAAACCAAATAATAAAATGAAGAAAATATATTTTCATATAGACTATACAACTACCCTTTGAAAGTGAGGCATAATTGGTTGATGACCAGAAACCAGGCGATATGGAGTCACGAGGTGACTTTTGGTCAGTTATTCTCTTTCAAATTCTCCTCATAGGGTTGTTATGGGAAAAACAGGAATATTATGTGGACTGCATAGCATTGTATAAATGTTATAATCTAATCTAATCTTATCTAAAAATAGGACCACATCAAGAAGATAGGTAATATACACTGATATTTTGCACCTGAGGCAATTAAAGTGCTAACAGCTTTGGGTCAACAAATATAGAACCAGAACATGTGGCCCAGAGTTTGAAAAAGACTGGTATTATGAGCTTAAATCACAGAAAGAGGATGAAAGTGCAAGTTCTATGTGTATAAAATAGTCTATATTAATAATAAACCTTTATTGTCAAAGTACAACATGTGTACATTGAGATTAGCTGAGCCTCCCCCCACCCCTGTGCTCTCTCCTCCCAACACACAGTGACAACAAACCCTCCATCCTACCACACCATGTGAACCAACTACACCACACACTGGCCTCCCAAGTCAATTCTGCATAAATTCACAGAGATTATGTCCCATTTAAAAGCCTAACAGCCCACGGATAAAAGCTATTTTTCAGCCTGTTGGTATGGCTGGCTATATTCCTATATCTCCTACCGGATGGTAGGAGAGTAAAGAGATACCGTCCAGGGTGTGAGTCATGGTCTATTGCTATGGAGGTGAACAATAAAATCTATCCAAAATTGACAGAACTGCCTTCCCCATTGAGTCCTTTGTGTAGATTATGCCACACAGCAGAATATATTAAGATACCTTTATAATAAACTGAAAGTTTCTGTAAAAACTGGATGATTGAAAGAAAAGGTAGCTGAAATAAAACTTGGAGATCAAAACAGTAACCACTTTGCTAGCCAAAAGTCAAGAGCACTTCTGATATTCATTTATTTTAAAATGTAAGTGTTTCGTGATTAAAATGAAAAGATGTAAAACATAGTTGTTATGGGTCTCTTTTCTGGTCTGGTTGGACTATTCAGCTATGGTATATTTCTAGTCCACTTAGAAATCTTGGCCATAGAGATACATTTGCAAAGCTTAGAGATTCTGAGGTCTTGGGAGAAAAGCATTTGAGCTTATATCAACTCTTTTGTAAGTGCCATGAAACTTTGTCCTTTCCCAAAAAATATTCAATACATTTAATGAAATCCCTGAGAGAGAATACATTGATTCAGGCTAAAATGTAATCTACATGTATCTAAAAGCTATGTCTGTATCTTGGGCAGTGTTGGAGATTTTGGAGATGGCTCCATAGGGTAGCTGGAAGACTGGAGCACACAAAATATAGGCAGACTGAATAAGATGGAGTTGGCAATAAATCAGATGGTTTCCAGACAAACAGTAACTCTATTATCCATCATACCCTTCTAAAGAAGCAGATTGGGTTTTTTTGGATAAATGTAATAAATCTAAATCTTATTCTAGAATTAATGGTGAAAGTCTTTCTGGTTTTTACCAGAGGCAATAAAAATGAGGGCTGTTCTTCCATTTAAGGATAAGCTATGCTATGGAGATAAGTCACAATTATCTTTATCTTTTTTGGGGTGGGCTATCCTTGCACTTTCTAATACGTGTTTGGGCAGACCAGGCAGATTTCATCAGGAAAAGCTAGTGTTTTAGATATTCAGGTCCCAAGCAATTAAGAGTTGGAATGGTGATGATCAGCACCTTGAACTGAACCCAGAAAAATACTGATAACAAATGCAGTTTCCACAGCAATGGTTAATATGGCAACATTAAACCTGAGCAGTTAAACATGTGGGCTGATGCATTCTGAAGGATCTATACTTTCTTGGTAGTCCACAAGCACATTCCCATGTAGAATTGTAGCAATCCAAATGGGATATAACAAGGACATGAATAATCGTTATCAGTTTAACCTGTTCCACAAAAGACTACAGCTGATTATAAGTCAAAGCTAAGCAAATGCTGTGTCTAACTATAGCTTCCATCTGCTCATTTATTAGAAAGATCTCCCATCCACAAACCTGTTATCTTTAGGTTAGAACCTCTTCAAAAAATATTCCAGTCTATGCATGGAAAGAGTAGACTTTTGAATTAAGAGTCTACACCTGTTCCTTCTCATCCAGACCCTGACAATCTCCAGGAACCTGGTTGGGATGTTTGGCTCACGCTGGAGATATCCAACTGGATTGAGAGGAAAGCTGAGAAACATGTGGCCAGATGGAAGTCTAAAAGAAGCTGAGGTTTCATCTGATATGGGCTATGCAATATAAAAGATGACTTAATCTGAAAATATATGAACCTTCCCATTCTTGTAGGTCTCCTAATAGCTTTCAAAATATAATATTATTAAATCTAGCATAATATAAACACTATATTCCACCATCCAGTGATTTTAACACTTGGGAGCATTGCCCTACAGTACTTCTACTGTTCAGCAGCCTATGTATTTACTTTACTTATATATTTCTTTCTTTTCTTCCTTAGGTTATGTGCCACTCCAGTGCAGCAGGTCATCCCTTGCCTATGTTTCCACGAGGCTCTATTTTGTTATCTTTATTGTTTAACATCTCCATAAAACCATTATGGGAATTAATTTGGACCTCTAGAGGATGCCAGTAGCATGATAGTTACATCTACTGCTCCCTGCCTTCTGAATCCACAAACAGTATCTTTGAATATTGCCTAATCTTAATAAGGGGACGGATGAGGAATAACAGGTATAATTAAATTCAGACAAGATGGAAATGTTATGGGTAAGTGTAAGCAGGACTCTGAGACTGAGGTAAAACATTTTCTAAATGAGTTATATTTTCCCAGGAAGAGCAGGTTTGCCAGTGTTCTTTGTGCACTTTGATTCCACTGCATTTGCAAAGAATATATTTGCAAAATTATTGTTAGTGACTCAACTATGACACTTCCTGTGCAGAATTGGCAGCAATTGCCCACATCACTCTTAGAATCCATATGACAACTGCTATGCACTCACATTGGCCTACTCGTGATAGGTAATCAGGTTTGAGGAAAAGATGACAGCCAGAACAAGATAGAGGAATCATACAAAACTGTTACTAAAAGATCTGCACTGACTACCAAATTATCACCAGGCTTGATTTAAGGTGCTCCTGTTTATTTATTTGGTTTGATTTTAGTACTACCTGCCTCAAGAACATAATATAGCAATAAAAATCAAACATACACACAAAAACACAAAGAAATAATACAATGGCAACATAGACAATGTAAATAGAAACAAAAAACAATATAAATCACCTTTAATGAGGAGAGGGGGTGTCACATGCATCCTACAAGGCCAGGTCTTTAAAGCTTTCCTGAATGCTATCAGGATGGGAGCTTTCTGGATCTCAGGAAGGACCTTATTCCACATGGCAGGTGCTGCCCACAGAGAAGGCACACTTTCTGGGTCCCAAAATATGACACTGTTTGTCATTAAAGCCTGAACCTGATTATTTTAAAGAGTTCTTTTCTCACCATGAACCTTCTTGGTTACATAGACAAGTAGCAGAGGCCCTTCTACAGATGCTGCCATTGCTAAAAGCTCAATTACTGACACTGTAAGGGAGGACATTGTTCTGTGTGGCTCCACATTATGGAATGCATTCCCCAAAGAAGTACATTTGGCTCTTACTCTTCCTGTATTTAAGAAAAGTCATACTCTTTTACTGAATGTCAATTATTTGAATGACATTTTTTAATTTCACTGGTAACTTTACAAGTTTTATTGTTAGTTTTATAAACCATCTTAGCACACTTAGAAAGGTGGGGTATAAATTCAGTAATAAATAATAAACTCATGTGTGGTTACTGCAAAGAAGATAAAATGGATTATGTATGGATTAAGAGCCTGTAAATATATGGATTTAGGGAGAGAATCATGATATATTTGTAAACTTTACATCTTTATAATTATGTTTTGTTCTATGAAATTGAAACTAATATGGAAGAACGAAGAAGCACACTTAAGTTGAAAACAGCAGCAGCAAAACAGCACCGAGTAAAAGATAATAATTTCTTTAGTAATCTATCATGTTATTTTTAGTTATGAATAAATCTTTGGGAGGATTTCCAAAAATGCATGATACCTATTATTAGCCATTATTTATTTTCCCCCTCCCATTTCTAATGTTTAGAAATATACATTTTGTTTCAATCTATCCTTTAAACATTATGGTCACTGTTGATCTCCATGAATTAATTAAACATTATTTCTAATCAACACTTCTGTATATGCAAATAATGTAAAGGAGTACTCTTACTATACTGGTATGAAATTTATAGCTCATCTCCAAGTACTAATATAAAATGCACTCAGATCCACTGATCTGATGATACATGAAAACTTCCATATTCATTCTATTAGAAGGAGAAATTTCCTTTATGAAATATGTATAACTATGTATTGGTACTACAAAATCTATTCAGTGGTAAAACTCAGCCTCTGCACTAAAACATGATGGGAAAGACTACGATATAAGATTTCATATATCAGCCATTTCCTTCAATCTTTGAACATTTCTTGGTAAAACACCTATATTGTTAATGTAGTAGTGCTGCATATTTAAATGACAACTGCATATATCACTGGGAAAATAGCATCATCCAATGGAGGCAATCATTTTATCCCTGCAATAAGCTGTTACTCTGCCTGCCCTTAAGAACTGCTTAACCTTTTGGAACAGATTTCACGGATGCACCGAGATTGCAGGATAGAGGAAATGTCTGTCTTGTATGTATAAGATCATTTATGTTATTGAATGTAGCCCATTAAAGCATGACTGACACCTAGCTGAAAAAATTAACCTCAAACCATTTTGGAAACATAGCATTCATATAAATTTATTTAGCTAGTATATTCTACCTTAAGGCTAAATTCTCTGTTATATTAATATTTTATGTGCAAGGACCTCATTTTTTTGGATTAAAGATTGAGGCTGTCCACCAAAAGTCTGGTAGGATTAGACTCAGATATGAGGTGATCTACTCAGTGACAATGTTGTGTTACTCATGACTTAACAACATTCTTCACTTTTTTGCATTATAAAAAACTCATAGAGATCTTAAACTTTTCAAATACTGGACAGGCTCAATAACAACGAAAGTGATTTTGAATATTTGCATTATATTATTAAAGGCAGCACATATTCTTCAGTAGCATTTTCATCAATTTCAGTAAACAGCATATTCAGTCATACAGTAGATCACTCATGATATTAGAGATAGGTAAATGAGGCAGACTTAAGTATGTAAGGTTGATCCATACAACTTTGTGAATTCACAAAATCTCAGATTATCTTTTTAGATTCAGATTGATAAAGCAAGCTAATTAATCAAATTTCAAACCAGAAGAATGTAAAACAAATTGAGGTTTTAAGCCCTGCTCCTTACCAATCTCTAGGAATTCATGATGGAATGATAATTATGATGGTGACATTATTTACCTCTTTGAGACAACCCATAAAGTTGTTACTGACTGGTGATCCTGGCAAGTCTGCTGTGCTAGGACTGCCTCCAACATAGAAAAAATCATCGGAGCCCAACATGGTGTAGTCTTCTTGTGTGTAGCCCGTCGTGGTCAGAATTCCATCCACTGATATAGTCACCTAGATAACAAAGCACAGGGAAAGGACACGCTATACTCAGACCTACATACTAATGTCCTGGGATATGCCTGGTTTTTATTTTTATTTTTATTTTGTTTTTATTTTTGAGACCTAAGGCGGAGCCCATTTTCATGTCTGTTTGAGGTTTAGACTTGGATTCTATCCCTAGGAGCTCTAACTATTTAAAAGAGTTGTCTTATTATTGAGCTAGTGTCAGCAGTCCCTATTTGCAACTCAAAAGTTTGATTAGCAGACACAAAAATGGTGTTAGTAGAATGCTTCCTAGGTTAGTTTAGCTGGTGTTACATATTAGTAAGTTTATTAAAGTCTGTCATTGACTAATAAAAATAGCGTGCACTTTGATAACAGAAAAAAAGCACAAGCCATATTGCCAGCAGCACAATCACTATTTGCACTATATATAGATATATATACAGCAGCAACTGTCCATGCAAGGGCCTAATTCATGCCAAAGCAGGGGGGGGGAAACAAAAACAAAACAAAAAAACAGCAAAAAACAACCAAGTGGCAGCCGCAGACTCTGATGTGCACATGCAGGAAAGCAGATTTCAGAAAAGGAGAAGAAAAGAGAAAGGAATGGACAGAATCAAATGGCTCTTTGATGAAGTAACAATGGATGAATGTGAAACTTCCATCGTCCCCATCCATGCTTACATGCCATGCATTATGAATGGTTAGAAGGCTGGCTAGGCCAGCAGCATGTTAGGCCAGCTTAATCCCTTGTTAGTAAACCACAGCTTCTGATGCAAAATGTTAACGATGCCCCTCTACATGTGACTTCCAAAAATAAAGGAAAAGGAAAAAAAAAGGAAAAAAAAGAAGAGAGAAAGAGTCGGACAGGAACAGATAAATAAAAGAAAAGAGATCAACAACAGATGACAAGGAGGTTAAAAAAGTAAGCAGAAGAGTACCAACCGCAGTTCCTCTTTTGTTAATGATGTCTACAGTTAAAAGAAAGAAAGGAAACACACGGCAAACCCAAAATAAGAAACAATTAGAATGATATCTACCGAACAATGTAGTTTGTTTACCATAGCGTGTCCAATGCCTGAGTGCTTTGTGGAGAAGGGGGGAGAAAGGAAATTAAAAACTTGTGAACAGAATAACGATCGTTTACTTAAAAAATATGATGGTCACTACCAATGTTAGTACATTATTTTGGTTCAGGTAACGGTTAGTAGAATGAAACATTCCATGAATGACATGTTAGTTATTAAGCATGTTAGTAACACAGAAAAAAGGGCAAAATAATTTTACAAGGAAAAATAAAAAAGCAGACTAACAGATAGGCCTCCACAGAGGTAACAGCAGTTGTATTTTCCTGCAAATATATATTGTGATATTGATCAATATAGTTTTTAAAAAATATATATATTTTATATATATATACTGTCGATCTTATTTCAGCTCTTCACCAGACAGAAACAGATATACAACCACGTTCCTTTTGTTCTCCTCCAGCTGAATGTTTCTGACAGACATTCGAAATGACTCTTGTGTTGGAATACCTAAAGCTCATCATCTGACCTCGTCTTCTCCTGGTCCCCATCCTTTCCCAAACTCATTTCCCCACAAATCACTAGGAATCCCCTAGTACTCAATTTTTTTAATGTTCATTTCATTTCATTTTATTTTTCACTCAGCACACAAGGACTCCTTTTCAACTCCAATATGTCTTTCGGTCATATTGATGGACTTTAGGATCACAATTTACTGCAATGAAACCAAGCAAATATCTCGACCCGGGGTGTCCGTGGGATTGGGGGTCATAAAAGTCAAGATGGCAGCTGCAGCTATGCAATTAAAACCCCATCCTTTCGTTAAAAGGGTCAGGGCTTTGATTGTGCAGATGTGGGTATCATTTTGACTTTTTTGACCACCTCACGGACTCCCCTGATCCTGACACACAACAATGAGTAGAATGGATTTCTGCATCTGACTGTCTGATCATGCACCTGCCAGAATATCTGTACCTGATCCCTTTCACTCTCTTTCTACATATTTTTAAAGAGCTTCATTGTTTCAACACTTTTGGATGAGCAAAGGCAAATCTAGAAAGTGTAGTCTAATTCAATGTCTACTTTTTAAAAAAAAATAGCTGTACTGTATTCATGATCTTTTAATTACTGTTTCTATGATTAAGCTTATATTTATTTTATATATAGACATGAAAATTATCATTCTTATTCTCACAACAAAACTGAACTGTCTATATGCTGCATATTTCAGTGAAATTGGAGAAAGAAAGCATGGCTTCCACTACAACTCCTATTTAACGTTTAAAAAGGATTTGTGTGCAAGAGAGAGCTAGAGCAAAAACTTTCAACATCTACAATTACTATATATTCATATCTTAAACATATTTATTATTTATGTTATTTCTTTACCACTGCTATACACTCTGTACTCTGTCTCACAGCTTTTTGGTAACACTGTAAGTACCACTAACAATACTTGTTTGAAATGGTATAGGTAAAGGTATAGGGAGCTGGACTAGAAGACTTCCAAGGTCCCTTCCAGCTCCTATTCTATTCTGTTCTGTTCTGTTCTGTTCTGTTCTGTTCTGTTCTGCTCTGCTCTGCTCTGCTCTGCTCTGCTCTGCTCTCTGTTCTCAACACAGAGATGTAAAAATGTCTATCACATGTTTCTTCTAATGAGATGTTTAGCATCCTGCACAGGGGTCATCCTTAGAAACATTTTTACACAGCTTTTGAATTGCATAGAAGAAGGCTCAGAGCTGGCTGCAACCTCCCTGGTAGACCTGTACATAAAAGAGATGTCTACATTGGTTTAAAAATCAGCAAATTGTCCAAAGCCAGCAGAAGCTTCCCGGTAAGTGGTAGTAACTGGTCTTACAGAGTCAAATCCCACACAGAGTTAAGTGTGATATATTATTACCACAATGGATAATTGAACGGTTTACATTTAGGCTTTACTGTCTGTATCACATTTCAGCCATAGATCCACCTGATATTAGCATCTCACTATTAATGTAGTTCCCTCTCACTAAATTTGATTTTACAGAAAAGCAAAAGTTTGTTCTGAAAGCAAGCATAACCACTAAAATATCACAACGATTTTTACCTTGACGATTAAAGCAAAATTGTTCACAACTATTTGAATGAAACAGAATAGAACAAACTATTTTGGATATGATCCTACCACCATTTTTGCATGGATAACTCTCATCAATTTCATTGGAATTCTTGCATCAGTAACTTATATACAGAAGTGCAACCTAAGGATATAAATGCTAAGCATAAGTTCATTGGCAGGACATGTTTCTTTGAGGAAATTGTCTGTTATAAATGTATTTTTAGGTATTTATTCCATCTTTATAATCAGTTTTCGATTTCTTAAAATATAGTTGAGAGACCCAGTAGATAAAAAGAAAAACAAAGAAACATTCAGCTTTGTTTCAGCAATATAAAAAAGGAGCTTCTGGAAAATTACAAATATGAAATAATAGCCTGGGAAAAAATGGATTATCCGGGTGTCTAATCTTCTTAATAAAAATGATCTACTCTTCCCAGTCCACCTGCCTCTCACACATAAACAACTTTAAGCATCTGGCTGTGCTTGCATAATTGTTCAGAGCAATCCTGGTTAAAAATTACTTTCTAGGTGTGCCTGTGCTCATGTATAAAAAGAATTATACATCTCTATATAACATGGTGAACCTTTGGGTTCACATAGGTCTGTTAAACACTCAGCTGCTTGTTACTCTAACTCTAATATAACCAAACACTTAGCTGTAGCAGAAGCAAAGTCAGTTATTGCTGTAACCATTGTACTGTTACCTGACGCAGATTCCTGGTTACTTTCACATCATGCCAGGCATTGTCATTAAATTTCCCATTCACAGGTTCCACCAGTGCTTCAAAGGCCCCTGAGCCCAAATTAATAACTAAGGAGACAGCTCCATTTTTCAGGGCAAGGTTGACATAATCAGCTGATTTCCCAGTGTGAAGCATTAGTCCATTCCTCTGTAGAGTTTTAAAGGACAGAGTTATTTCATCGCTGCTGCTTTGAATAGGATTCTGTGAGAGGTCATAGCAGAAATACTCTGATCCTTTGAATGTTGCAATGTATTCTTCTTTTCCTAAATAAACAAGAAAAGAGAAAATCTTTGTAATTAGTTGATTCTTGCACATACAAGAATGAAAAACACAATCACATAAATTAAACATTTTTCCTAATGCAAGAATCGTAAAGATTCTTGTATTCAGTAAGGTTATTCCTTATTGAAATAAAAATTAACTATTACTTAATTCTGTTTTGTTGAGGACCCTTGGTTGAAAAAAACTGGTATATAGGTTTTAAAATAAATTAAGGATTCTTCAGCAAAGACTGCAGCCCAATTTACTTCACATTTGGTGAAACTGCAATGTTACTTTTATTACTATATGTTGTCATTATTGCTATACATATTTATGTATTGTAAAGACATTTTGAAGCACTGTGCATCTTCAAATTAAGGAATAAATAGTTCAAGTACAAACAAATTATACACTTAAACATTTGGATGAAATGAGAGATCTCAAATGGTTATTAAAAACAAGTAGTAATAGGTGGAAGAAAGGATAACAAAGAATGTATGGCACAACATACAGAGCATTCTTGCATGGCTTGGCACATCACTTATCTGAAAGTCCATCTGAAAATACTCTAGATAAGAGTTCTCTGTCATATATATATATATATATATATATATATATATATATATATATATATATATATATATATATGACAAATGCTTGTTAACTCTTAGATTACCTTGCTAGGCCCCAAACATGGGACAAATCTTTATCTGGCTAACTGATGAAAACTAATAAGTTTGAAATGCATATTAGTCTCCCTTAATTCTTTGTTAGCAATTTAAAATTTACATATATATATATATATATATATATATATATATATATATATATATATATATATATATATAGTCTACAAGAAATCCAACGGCTCCCTAGGACACACTATCTACCATAAAAAAAACCACACAAACCGCTATCTGAACGCACTGTCACACCACCACCCAGCACAGATCAACTCCGTAGCCAAGACACTCATCTCCAGAACAAAACACCTAGCTGACGAACAACACCAAAAAACCGAACTACACACTCTCACTAATGTACTAACAGCCAATGGATTCCAAAGAAACACGATTACCAACTTAATCCGAAGAGAGACACCCACAAAAACCCAAGACAGAGAACAAGAAAATGGCAAAGCCCTCCTCCCATACTTAAAAGGGACCACAGACAGAATCAGCAAGGTCCTCCAAAAACACAACATCAAAACAGCATTCTACACAGATAGAAAAATATCCACCATCCTAAGAAAC